>NC_047040.1:80390533-80698235 GCF_011762595.2 Tursiops truncatus | reverse complement strand
CTAACATGGAAGTTTATAGCAATACAATCCTATCTCAAGAAATAAGAAACAGGGCTTCCCTGGTGGCACAGTGGTTGAGAGTCCGCCTGCCGATGCAGAGAATGTGGATTCATGCCCCGGTCTGGGAAGATCCCACATGCCGCGGAGCGGCTGGGCCCGTGAGCCATGGCCGCTGAGCCTGCGCGTCCAGAGCCTGTGCTCCGCAATGGGAGAGGCCACAACAGTGAGAGGCCCGTGTACGGCAAAAAAAAAAAAAAAAAAAGAAATAAGAAACAGGGCTTCCCTGGTGGTGCAGTGGTTGAGAGTCCGCCTGCCGATGCAGAGGACACTGGTTCGTGCCCCGGTCCAGGAAGATCCCACATGCTGCGGAGCGGCTGGGCCCATGAGCCACGGCTGCTGAGCCTGCGCATCCAGGGCCTGTGCTCCGGAACGGGAGAGGCCACAACAGTGAGAGGCCCACGTATCGCAAAATAAATAAATAAATAAAATTTTAAAAAGAAAGAAAAAAAGAAACAAGAAACATCTCAAGAAACAACCTAACCATACACCTAAAGCTATTAGAGAAAGAAGAACAAAAAAAAAACCCCAAAGTTAGCAGAAGGAAAGAAATCATAAAGATCAGATCAGAAATAAATGAAAAAGAAATGAAGGAGAAAATAGCATGGGCTTCCCTGGTGGCGCAGTGGTTGGGAGTCCGCCTGCCAATGCAGGGGACACGGGTTCGTGCCCCGGTCCAGGAAGATCTCACATGCTGCAGAGCAGCTGGGCCCGTGAGCCATGGCCACTGAGCCTGCGTGTCCGGAGCCTGTGCTCTGCAATGGGAGAGGCCACAGTAGTGAGAGGCCCGCGTAACGCAAAAAAAAAAAAAAAAAAAAATTTTTTTTTAAAAAATAAAAAAAAATAGCAAAGATCAATAAAACTAAAAGCTGGTTCTTTGAGAAGATAAACAAAATTGATAAACCATTAGCCCGACTCCTCAAGGAAAAAGGGAGAACACTCAAATCAACAGAATTAGAAATGAAAAAGGAGAAGTAAAACTGACACTGCAGAGGATCA
Source organism: Tursiops truncatus (assembly GCF_011762595.2). NCBI lineage: Eukaryota > Metazoa > Chordata > Mammalia > Artiodactyla > Delphinidae > Tursiops > Tursiops truncatus. The sequence continues at coordinate 80,697,179 of NC_047040.1, read as the reverse complement.
TGAGATATTACTACAAAGGATCATGAGAGATTACTACAAGCAACTCTATGCCAATAAAATGGACAACCTGGAAGAAATGGACAAATTCTTAGAAAAGCACAACCTTCCAAGACTGAACCAAGAAGAAACAGAAAATATAAACAGACCAATCACAAGCACTGAAATGGAAACTGTGATTAAAATCTTCCAACAAATGCCTGCCCAGGACCAGATGGCTTCACGGGCAAATTCTATCAAACAATTAGAGAAGAGCTAAAACCTATCCTTCTGAAAGTATTCCAAAATACAGCAGAGGGAGGAACACTCCAAAACTCATTCTATGAGGCCACCATCACCCTGATATGAAAACCAAATAAAGATGTAAAAAAGAAAGAACACTACAGGTCAATATCACTGATGAACACAGACGCAAAAATACTCAACAAAATACTAGCAAATGAAATCCAACAGCACATTAAAAGGATCATACACCATGATCAAGTGGGGTGTATCCCAGGAATGCAAGGATTGTTCAATATACGCAAACCAATCAATGTGATACACCATATTAGCAAACTGAAGGAGAAAAACCATATGATCACCTCAATAGATGCAGAAAAACCTTGCGACAAAGTTCAACACCCGTTTATGATAAAAACCCTCCAGAAAGTAGGCATAAAGGGAACTTACCTCAATATAATAAAGGCCATATATGACAAAAACAATGCACACATCATTCTCAATGGTGAAAAACAGAAACCATTTCCTCAGATCAGGAACAAGTCAAGGTTGTCTACTCTCACCACTACTATTCAACATAGTTTTGGAAGTTTTAGCCACAGCAATCAGAGAAGGAAAAGAAATAAAAGGAATCCAAATAGGAAAAGAAGAAGTAAAGCTGTCACTGTTTGCAGATGACATGATATTATACATAGAGTATTGTAAAGATGCTACCAGAAAATGACTAGAGCTAATCAATGAATTTGATAAAGTAGCAGGATGCAAAATTAATGCACAGAAATCTCCTGCATTCCTATACACTAATGATGAAAAATCTGAAAGAGAAATTAAGGAAACACTTCCATTTACCACTGCAACAAAAAGAATAAAATACCTAGGAATAAACCTACCTAAGGAGACAAAAGACCTGTATGCAGAAAACTATAAGACACTGATGAAAGAAATTAAGGATGATACAAACAGATGGAGAGAAATACCATGTTCTTGGATTGGCAGAATCAACACTGTGAAAATGACTGTACTACCCAAAGCAATCTACAGATTCAGTGCAATCCCTATCAAACTACCAATGGCACTTTTCACAGAACTAGAACAAAAAATTTCACAATGTATATGGAAACACAAAAGACCCCAAATAGCCAAAGCAATCTTGAGAAAGAAAAATGGAGCTGGAGGAATCAGATTCCCTGACTTCAGACTATACTACAAAGTTACAGTAATCAAGACAGTATAGTACTGGCCCAAAAACAGAAATATAGATCAATGGAACAGGATAGATAACCAGAGATAAACCCATGTACATATGGTCACCTTATTTTTGATATAGGAGGCAAGAATATACAATGGAGAAAAGACAGTCTGTTCAATAAGTGGTGCTGGGAAAATTGGACAGCTACATGTAAAAGAATGAAATTAGAACCCTCCCTAACACCACACACAAAAATAAACTCAAAATGACCCAAATGTAAGGCCAGACACTATCAAACTCTTAGAGGAAAACATAGGCAGAACACTCTATGACATAAATCACAGCAAGATCCTTTTTGACCCACCTCCTAGAGAATTGGAAATAAAAACAAAAATAAACAAATGGGACCTAATGAAACTTAAAATCTTTTGCACAGCAAAGGAAACCATAAACAAGACGAAAAGACAACCCTCAGAATGGGAGGAAAATATTTGCAAATGAAGCAACGGACAAAGGATTATCTCCAAAATTTACAAGCAGCTCATGCACCTCAATATCAAAAAAACAAACAACCCAATCCAAAATGGGCAGAAGACATTTCTCCAGAGAACATAATACAGATTTCCAACAAACACATGAAAGAATGCTCAACAGCACTAATCATTAGAGAAATACAAATCAAACTACAATGAGGTATTACCTCACACCAGTCAGAATGGCCACCATCAAAAAATCTACAGGGCTTCCCTGGTGGCACGGTGGTTGAGAGTCTGCCTGCCAATGCAGGGGACACAGGTTCTTTCCCTGGTCCAGGAAGATCCCACATGCCATGGAGTGGCTGGGCCCATGAGCCATGGCCACTGAGCCTGCGTGTCCGGAGCGTGTGCTCTGCAACGGGAGAGGCCACAACAGTGACAGGCCTGTGTACCACAAAAAAAAAAAAATCTACAGACAATAAATGCTGGAGAGGGTGTGGAGAAAAGGGAACCCTCTTGCACTGTTAGTGGGAATGTAAATTGATACAGCCACTATGGAGAACAGTATGGAGGTTCCTTAAAAAACTACAATAGAACTACCATATGACCCAGCTATCCCACTATTGGGCATATACCCTGAGAAAACCATAATTCAAAAAGTCATGTATCACAATGTTCATTGCAGCTCTATTTACAATAGTCAGGACATGGAAGCAACTGAAGTGTCCATCAACAGATGAATGGATAAAGAAGATGTGGCACATATATAGAATGGAATATTACTGAGCCATTAAAGAAACAAAGTTGAGTTATTTGTAGTGAGGTGGATGGACCTAGAGTCTGTCGTCTTACAGAGTGAAGTAAGTCAGAAAGAGAAAAACAAACACCATATGCTAACACATATGTATGGAATAAAAAAAAAAAGGTCATGAAGAACCTTGGGGCAGGACAGGAATAAAGCCGCAGTTGTAGAGGATGGACTTGAGGACACGGGTAGGGGGAAGGGTAAGCTGGTACAAAGTGAGAGAGTGGCATTGACATATATACACTACCAAACGTAAAATAGATACCTAGCTGCATAGCACAGGGAGATCAGCTCCGTGCTTTGTGACCACCTAGAGGGGTGGGATGGTGGGGTGGGAGGGGGACGCAAGGAGGAGGAGATATGGGTATATATGTATATGTATAGCTGATTCACTTTGTTATAAAGCAGAAACTAACGTGCCATTGTAGAGCAAATATACTCCAATAAAGATGTTAAAAAATAATAATAAAATTCACTAAAAAAAACTCATAATACCTAGAGACATATGAAAAAGAAAACACAACAATCCAAAACCTTTGGGATTTTGCAAAGCAGTTCTAAAAGGGAAGCATATAGTCAAAGAATCTTACCTCAGGAAACAAGAAAAATCTCAAACAACCTAACTTTACACCTAAAGCAGCTAGAGAAAGGACAACAAACAAAACCCAAGATTAGTAGAAGGAAAGAATACTTTCTGATCATAAAGATCAGAACTGAAATAAATAAAATAGAGACAAAACAGTAGGAAAAAATCAATGAAACTAAAAGCTGGTTCTTTGAGAAGATAAACAAAATGGATACACCTTTAGCCAGACTCTTCAGGAAGAAAGGGAGAGGGCTCAAATCAGTAAAATTAGAAATGAAAAAGGAGAAGTTACAATCAACACCACAGAAATACAAAGGATCATAAGAGACTACTACAAGCAACTATACGCCAAAAAAAAAAAGGACAACCTTGAAGAAATGGACAAATTCTTAGACAGGTACAATCTTCCAAGACTGAACCAGGAAGAAATAAAAAATATGAACAGACCAATCACAAGTACTGAAATTGAAACTTTGATTTAAAAACTTCCAACAAAGTCCAGAACAGACAGCTTCACAGGTGAATTCTATCAAACATTTAGAGAACAGTTAACACCTATCCTTCTGAAACTATTCCAAAAAATTGCAGAGAAAGGAACACTCCCAAACTCATTCTACGAGGCCACCATCACCCTGATACCAAAGCCAGACAAAGATACCACAAAAAAGGAAAATTACAGGTCAATATCACTGATGAACATAGACACAAAAATCCTCAACAAAGTACAAGCAAACCACATCCAACAGTACACTAAAAGGATCGTACACCATGATCAAGTGGGATTTATCTCAGGGATGCAAGGATTTTTCAATATCTTCAAATCAATCAGTGTGATACATGACAATAAACTGAAGTATAAAAATCATATGATCATCTCAATAAATGCAGAAAAAGCTTCTGATGAATTTCAACATCCAATTATAATAAAAACTCTCCAGAAAGTGGGATTATGTCCTCAACATAATCAAGGACATATATGACAAACCCCCATCTAACATCATATTCAACAGTAAGTAGATGAAAGCATTTCCTCTAAGATGAGGAAGAAGAGAAGGATGTCCACTCTCATCACTTTTATTCAACATAGTTTTGTAAGTCCCAGCCATGGCAATCAGAGAAGAAAAAGAAATAAAAGGAATCCAAATTGGAAAAGAAGAAGTAAAACTGTCACTGTTTGCAGATGACATGATAGTATATATAGAATATCCTAAAGCTGCTGCCAGAAAACTACTAGAGCTCATCAATGAATTTGGTAAAGTTGCAAGATACAAAATTAATACACAGAAATCTCTTGCATTCCTACACACGAACAACAAAAGATCAGAAAGGGAAATTAAAGAAACAATCCCATTTACCATCTCATTAAAAAGAATAAAATACCTTGGAATAAAGCTACCTAAAGAGGCAAAAGATCTGTACTCTGAGAACTATAAGACGTGATAAAGGAAATCGAAGAGGACACAAATGGAAAGATACACCATGTTCCTGGATTGGAAGAATCAATATTGTCAAAATGACTATACTACCCAAAGCAATCTACAGATTCCATGCAATCCCTATCAAATTACCAATGGGATTTTTCACAGAACTAGAACAAAAAATTTAATTCATATGGAAACACAAAATACCCCGAATAGCCAAAGCAATCTTGAGAAAGAAAAACAGAGCTGGAGGAATCAAGCTCCCTGGCTTCAAACTATATGACAAAGCTATGGTAATCAAAGCAGTATGGTACTGGCACAAAAACAGAAATATAGATTAATGGAACAGGATAGAGAGCCCAGAAATAAACCCATGCATCCATGGTCAATTAATTACAACAAAGGAGGCAAGAATATACAATGGACAAAAGACAGTCTCTTCAATAAGTGGTGCTGGGGAAACTGGATAGCTACATGTAAAAGAATGAAGGTAGAACATTCTCTAACACCATACACAAAACTCGAAATGGATTAAAGACCTAAATGTAAGACTGGATACTATGAATATGTCTTAGAGGAAACATAGGCAGAACACTCTTTGACATAAATTGCAGCAATATCTTTCTGGATCTACTTCCTAGAGTAAAGAAAATAAAAACAAAAATAAACAAATGGGACCTAATGAAACCCAAAAGCTTTTGCACAGCAAAGGAAACCCTAAACAGAACGAAAAGACAACTCACAGAATGGGAGAAAACATTTGCAAACAATGCGACCAACAAAGGATTAATCTCCAAAATCTACAAACAGCTCATGCAGCTCAATAGCAAAAAAACAAACAACTCAATCAAAAAATGGGCAGAAGACCTAAACAGACATTTCTCCAAAGAAGACATACAGATGGCCAATAGGCACATGAAAAGATGCTCAACATCACTCATTATTAGAGAAATGCAAATCAAAACTACAATGAGGTATTTCCTCACACCGATCAGAATGGCCATCAATGAAAAGTTGTAGACAATAAATGCTGGAGTAGGTGTGTCAAAAGGGAACCCTCCTACACTGTTGGTGGGGATGTAAACTGGTACAGCCACTGTGGAGAACAGTATGGAGGTTCCTTAAAAAACTAAACATAGAACTACATATGATCCAGCAATCCCACTCCTGGGCACATATCTAGAGAAAACCATAATTCGAAAAGATACATGCACCTCAATATTCATTGCAGCGCTGTTTACGATAGCCAAGACACAGAAGCAACCTAAATGTCCATCAACAGAGCAATGGATAAAGAAGATGTGGTGTATATATATACAATGCAATATTACTCAGCCCAACAGAAGAATGAAATAATGCCATTTGCAACATGGATGGACCTAGAGATCATCGTACTAAGGGAAGTAAGTCAGACAGTGGAAGAAATATCATATGATATCACTTATATGTGGAATCTAAAAAGATTATACAAATGAACTTATTTACAAAACAGAAACAGACTCACAGACTTCGAAAACAGGCTTATGGTTACAGAAAGGGAAGTGGGGGAAGGATAAACTGGGAGATTGGGATTGACATATACACAGTACTGTATATAAAATAGATAACCAACAAGGACCTACTGTGTAGCACAGGGAACTCCACTCAATATTCTGTAATAACCTATATGGGAGAAGAATCTGAAAAAGAATGGATATATGTATATGTATAACTGAATCACTTTGCTGTATACCTGAACTAACACAGCATTGTAAATCAACCATACCCCTATATAAAATAAAAATTAAATTAAAAAAAGAAAATGAAGACATAATTAAGTTGAACAGTAAAGGAACACTACAGTATTTTCCCTAATCCATTTCTTTTGATGGATCTATTTTTGTAACTAATCAGAAATCCAAATGTCTGATTTTGGAAGAATGTTTTCTTGGCAGTATGCAGGATCTGACTCTTTTATAGTTACCTGGCCTTAAAAACTGTGGAATTTGAAAAAAGAAAAGAGAAAGATTTTGATCACAGTTGCAACAATGTGTCATCTTTAACTACCTGGGGGCAGGGAGCAATTATTTGATAAAATAGACTAGTGAAATAATTCTACATGACATCTATATTTTTCTTTTCAATGCAATGTTTCAAAGTGAAGTGAGTTTAATTAAGTGGAAAGATAGTCCATGCTTAAATAAAATAACGAAACACATATTGCAAACAAAGGACATGGTAAAAGCTTAGAGTTCATGGTTAGGGAGGAAACAATCAAATAGTTTGAGGCAAAACTTTCTTGACTGATTATTTTTTAAAAATCAAGAATGCTAGACCTTATCTACTTTTTTTTTAAAATTTTATTTATTTATTTATTTATTTATTTATTTATTTATTTATTTATGGCTGTGTTGGCTCTTCGTTTCTGTGCGAGGCTTTCTCCAGTTGCGGCAAGTGGGGGCCACTCCTCATCACGGTGCGCGGGCCTCTCACTATCGCGGCCTCTCTTGTTGCGGAGCACAGGCTCCAGACGCGCAGGCTCAGTAATTATGGCTCATGGGGCTAGTTGCTCCACGGTATGTGGGATCTTCCCAGACCAGGGCTCGAACCCGTGTCCCCTGCATTGGCAGGCAGATTCTCAACCACTGCGCCACCAGGGAAGCCCTTTATCTACTTTTTGATCAGGGCAAGGGCAAATCTTCCCCATTTCACTATCAACTGCTCTGGAAATGCAATTACCTGAAGTGGTTTGATGTCCCTAGTCAGCCATGGGTAAGTGTCTGTGCTAACGAGGCAAGGACAGCACCGTAGTATGTGGGGTGCAGTTTACAGGGAGCACGTGCAGAATCCTAATAAGCATTTAATTTTTTTTACTCGGAGAAGTCTGCAGTGTCTTGCGGGGAAGTGTAATCTGAGATTCGCACAGATGAGCAGGAAAACCACACGTGTGGAGGGGTTTTGCAGTGCTTACTCTCTTGGAATCTGCTGGGGTTCAATGGTACCTTAAACGCAGCAGGGGGCAAGCCTGGCCTAACAGGTTACCCTACGGGAGCTTTAGCCATTACAGCTCTGTTCTGAGAGTTGAGCTTTATAAGCCGCCAGGATTTGAATGATTTACAGCCTAACATCCTAAGGCACTCAGGACCAGCTGGTTGAATGAGGATGACTCTTATTTCCTGCAGTTCTCTTGGATGGGGGATGGGTGGATGACAGTGGCAGGTCAATAGGTGTGAAGGCAAATTATTTGTAAAATGGGATCAGGGAATGGCTTAGCAATATCATGTATTATCCCATTTGAGACTCAGATTTTTCCCAACCTGTTTTGCTCCATGTGAGTAAACTCCTGCCCGTTTTTATGATAAATTTCTACAACCCTGAAATTGTATAGAACTTTTGATGTATTCGTCCCTTGTAGGGAGCAGTTAGAAACCAACCTCTGGTGGGAGGCTTACTAAAAATGAATAGGCGAGAAAGGAGGAAGAATTGAGAAAAGTCGATCCTAACAGTCTTCAAAGCTTCTAACTTAGCCCTTGAAGAGCTGAATGTGAAAAGAGATATGATTATAAACAAAAAACTGGGGAGGGGCAGGAAGTTGAGGAATCCCTGTGCCACCACACCCAACATCGATTCCTGTAACTGGGCCAATGGCAGGTAAACCAAGGCTTCGCCCGACAAGGAGTACCTGTTGAAATGAACCCATGAACTATTTTTCACAAAGTTGTTAAGCTCACCAGCATTTGATGTCCCATTTGTGTTTATTATTTATTCCCCATCCACCTCCTAGACACTGCAGAAGAATCAAGTAATTACTCTTAGGTACTGGTAGTCAGCAAGTGCTGCAAACAAATATGAACTTATATGAACTTAAATTATCTCCATTTTATGTCATGTTGATCAGTTATATGCTATGTGCCACCCTTTATATTTTCTGTGGTTTTGAAGTCATTAAGATGCCCTTCTGCACCCATGGAATTGACTTCATTTTACTGACAAAGGGATTCTCATTTAGTTTTCATTAATTGGTTAGATTTCCTCAAACTTCAAATGCCACATATTTTAAAACAATAGGAGGGGGGAGGAGCTTCAAGATGGCAGAAGACTAAGACGTGGAGATCACCTTCCTCCCCACAAATACATCAGAAATACATCTACATGTGGAACAACTCCTACAGAACACCTACTGAACGCTGGCAGAAGACCTCAGACCTCCCAAAAGGCAAGAAACTCCCCATGTACCTGGGTAGGGCAAAAGAAAAAAGAAAAAACAGAGACAAAAGAATAGGGACGGGACCTGCACCAGTGGGAGGGAGCTGTGAAGGAGGAAAGGTTTCCACACACTAGGAAGCCCCTTCGCGGGCAGAGGCTGCAGGTGGCAGAGGGGGGAAGCTTCGGTGCCACGGAGGAGAGCGCAGCAACACGGGTGCGGAGGGCAAAGCGAGGAGATTCCCGCAGAGAGGATTGGTGCTGACCAGCACTCACCAGCCCGAGAGGCTTGTCTGCTCACCTGCCGGGGCAGGTGGGGGCTGGTAGCTGAGGCTCCAGCTTCGGTCGGATCCCAGGGAGAGGACTGGGGTTGGCTGTGTGAACACAGCCTGAAGAGGGCTGGTGTGCCACGGCTAGCTGGGAGGGAGTCCGGGAAAAGGTCTATAGCTGCTGAAGAGGCAAGAGACTTTTTCTTCCCTCTTTGTTTCCTGGTGCTCGAGGAGAGGAGTACTGCCTAAATGAGGTCCAGAGACGGGCGCGAGCCGCGACTAACAGCGCAGACCCCAGAGATGGGCATGAGACACTAAGGCTGCTGCTGCCGCCACCAAGAAGCCTGTGTGCGAGCACAGGTCACTAGTCACACCTCCCCTTCCGGGAGCCTGTGCAGCCCGCCACTGCCAGGGTCCTGTGATCCAGGCACAACTTTCCTGGGAGAACACACGGCGCACCTCAGGCTGGTGCAATGTCACACTGGCCTCTGCCGCCTCAGGCTCGCCTTGCATTCTGTACCCCTCCCTCCCCCGGCCTGAGTGAGCCAGAGCCCCCGCATCAGCTGCTCCTTTAACCCCTTCCTGTCTGAGCGAAGAACAGATGCCCTCAGGCGACCTACACGAAGAGGCGGGGCCAAATCCAAAGGTGAACCCCAGTAGCTGTGAGAACAAAGAAGAGAAAGGGAACTTTCTCCCAGCAGCCTCAGGAGCAGAGGATTAAATCTCCACAATCAACTTTATGCACCCTGCATGTGTGGAATACCTGAATAGACAACGAATCATCCCAAAATTGAGGCAGTGGACTTCGGGAGCAACGATATATCTATATATTTTTTCCTTTTCTTCTTTTTGTGAGTGTGTACGTATATGCTTCCGTGTGTGAGTTTGTCTATATAGCTTGGCTTTCACCATTTGTCCTAGGGTTCTGTTTGTCCGTTTTTGTTTTTTTATTTTTAGTATAGTTTTTAGCACTTGTTATCATTGGTGGATTTGTTTTTAGGTTTGGTTGCTCTCTTCTTTCTTTCTGTTTATAACTTAAAAATTTTTTTTATTTTTAATAATTATTTTTTATTTTAATAACTTTACTCTATTTTCTTTTCTTTCCTTCCTTCCTTCTGTTCTTCCTTTCTTCTTTCTTTCTTTTTTTCTTCCTTTTATTCAGAGCTGTGTAGATGACAGGGTCTTGGTGCTCTGGCCGGGTCTCAAGCCTGCGCCTCTGAGGTGGGAGAGCCAAGTTCAGGACACTGGTCCATGAGAGACCTCCCAGCTCCACGTAATAACAAATGGCGACAATCTCCCAGAGATCTCCTTCTCATTGCAAAGACCCAGCTCCACTCAACGACCAGCAAGCTACAGTGCTAGACACCCTATGCCAAACAACAAGCAAGACATGAACACAAGCCCACCCATTAGCAGAGAGGCTGCATGAAATCATAATAAGGTCACAAACACCCCAAAGCACCCACCAGATGAGGACCTGTCCACCAGAAAGACAAGATCCAGCCTCATCCACCAGAACACAGGCACCAGTCCCCTCCACCAGGAAGCCTACACAACCCACTGAACCAACCTTAGCCACTGGGGACAGACACCAAAAACAACGGGAACTATGAACCTGCAGCCTGCGAAAAGGAGACCCCAAACACAGTAAGATAAGCAAAATGAAAAGACAGAAAAACACACAGCAGATAAAGGAGCAAGACAAAAACCCACAAGACCTAACAAATGAAGAGGAAATAGGCAGTCTACCTGAAAAAGAATTCAGAATGATAGTAAAGATGATCTAAAATCGTGGAAATAGAATGGAGAAAACATAAGAAACGTTTAACAAGGATGTAGAAGAACTAAAGAGCAAAGAAACAATGATGAACAACACAATAAATGAAATTAAAACTTCTCTAGAAGGAATTAATAGCAGAATAACTGAGGCAGAAGAATGGTTAAGTGGCCTGGAGGATAAAATAGTGGCAATAACTACCACAGAGCAGAAAAAAGAAAAAAGAAGGAAAAGAATTGAGGAGAGTCTCAGATGCCTCTGGGACAACAATAAATGCACCAACATGTGAATTATAGGGGTTCCAGAAAAAGAAGAGAAAAAGAAAGGGACTGAGAAAATATTTGAAGAGATTATAGTTGAAAACTTCCCTAATATGGGAAAGGAAAGTCAATCAAGTCCAGGAAGCAGACAGTCCCATACAGGATAAATCCAAGGAGAAGCATGCCAATACATATATTAATCAAGCTATCAAAAACTAAATACAAAGAAAACATATTAAAAGCAGCAAGGGAAAAACAACAAATAACATACAAGGGGACCCCCATAAGGTTAACAGCTGATCTTTCAGCAGAAACTCTGCAAGCCAGAAGGGAGTGGGAGGACATATTTAAAGTGATGAAAGGGAAAAACCTACAACCAAGATTACTCTACCCAGCAAAGATCTCATTCAGATTTGACAGAGAAATTAAAACCTTTACAGACAAGCAAAAGCTAAGAGAATTCAGCACCATCAAACCAGCTTTAAAACAAATGCTAAAGGAATTTCTCTAGGCAGGAAACACAATAAAAAGACCTACAACAACAAACCCGAAACAATTAAGAAAATGGTAATAGCAACATACATATCGATAATTATCTTAAATGTAAATGGATTAAACGCTCCAATCAAAAGACACAGATTGGCTGAATGAATAAAAAAACAAGTCCTGTATATATGCTGTCTACAAGAGACCCACTTCAGACCTAGGGACAAGTACAGACCGAAAGTGAGGGAATGGAAAAAGATATTGCATGCAAATGGAAATCTAAGGAAAGCTGGAATAGCAATTCTCATATCAGACAAAATAGACTTTAAAATAAAGACTATTACAAGAGACAAAGAAGGACACTACATAATGATCAAGGGATCGATCCAAGAAGAAGATATAACAATTGTAAATATTTATGCACCCAACATAGGAGCACCTCTATACATAAGGCAAACACTAACAGCCATAAAAGGGGAAATTGACAGTAACACAATCATAGCAGGGGACGTTAGCACTTTCACCAATGAACATATCATCCAACATGAAAATTAATAAAGAAACACAAGCTTTCAATGATACATTAAACAAGATGGACTTAATTGATATTTATAGGACATTCCATCCAAAAATAACAGAAAACACTTTCTTCGCAAGTGCTCATGGAACATTCTCCAGGATAGATCATACCTTGGGTCACAAATCAAGCGTTGGAAATTTTAAGAAAATTGAAATCGTATCAAGTATCTTTTCCGACCACAATGCTATGAGACTAGATAATTACAGGAAAAAATCTGTAAAAAATACAAACACATGGAGGCTAAACAATACACTACTTAATAATCAAGAGGACACTGAAGAAATCAAAGAGGAAATCAAAAAACACCTAGAAACAAATGACAATGAAAACACGATGACCCAAAACCTATGGGATACAGCAAAAGCAGTTCTAAGAGGGAAGTTTATAGCAATAAACTCCTACCTTCAGAAACAAGAAACATCTCAAATAAACAACCTAACCTTACACCTAAAGCTATTAGAGAAAGAAGAACAAAAAAACCCCAAAGTTAGCAGAAGGAAAGAAATCATAAAGACCAGATCAGAAATAAATGAAAAAGAAATGAAGGAAATAGCAAAGATCAATAAAATTAAAAGCTGGTTTTTGAGACGATAAACAAAATTGATAAACCATTAGCCAGACTCATCAAGAACAAAAGGGAGAAGACTCAAATCAACAGAACTAGAAATGAACAAGGAGAAGTAACAACTGACACTGCAGAAATACAAAGGATCATGAGAGATTACTACAAGCAACTCTATGCCAATAAAATGGACAACCTGGAAGAAATGGACAAATTCTTAGAAAAGCACAACCTTCCGAGACTGAACCAGGAAGAAACAGAAAATAGAAACAGACCAATCACAAGCACTGAAATGGAAACGGTGATTAAAAATCTTCCAACTCACGCCCAGGACCAGACGGCTTCCCAGGTGAATTCGATCAAACATTTAGAGAGGAGCTAAAACCTATCCTTCTGAAACTATTCCAAAATATAGCAGAGGGAGGAACACTCCCAAACTCATTTTACTAGGCCACCATCACCCTGATACCAAAACCAGACAAAGCTGTCACAGAAAAAGAAAACTACAGGCCATTATCACTGATGAACACAGATGCAAAAATCCTCAACAAAATACTAGCAAACAGAATCCAACAGCACATTAAAAGGATCATACACCAGATCAAGTGGGGTTTATCCCAAGAATGCAAGGATTCTTCAATATATGCAAATCAATCAATGTGATACACCATATTAACAAATTGAAGGAGAAAAACCATATGATCATCTCAATAGATGCAGAAAAAGCTGTCGACAAAATTCAACACCATTTATGATAAAAACCCTCCAGAAAGTAGGCATAGAGGGAACTTACCCCAACATGATAAAGGCCATATATGATAAACCCACAGCCAACATCATCTTCAGTGGTGAAAAAGTGAAACCCTTTCCACTAAGATCAGGAACAAGACAAGGTTGCCCACTCTCATCACTATTATTCAACATTGTTTTGGAAGTTTTAGCCACAGCAATCAGAGAAGAAAAAGAAATAAAAGGACTCCAAATCGGAAAAGTAGAAGTAAAGCTGTCACTGTTTGCAGATGACATGATACTATACACAGAGAATCCTAAAGATGCCACCAGAAAACAACTAGAGCTAATCAATGAATTTGGTAAAGTTGGAGGATACAAAATTAATGCACAGAAATCTCTTGCATTCCTACACACTAATGATGAAAAATGTGAAAGAGAAATTAAGGAAACACTCCCATTTACTACTGCAACAAAAAGAATTAAATACCTAGGAATAAACCTACTAAGGAGACAAAAGACCTGTATGCAGAAAACTATAAGACACTGATGAAAGAAATTAAAAATGATACAAACAGATGGAGAGATATATCATGTTCTTGGATTGGAAGAATCAACACTGTGAAAATGACTATACTACCCAAAGCAATCTACAGATTCAATGCGATCCCTATCAAACTACCAATGGCATTTTTCACAGAACTAGAACAAAAAATTTCACAATGTGTATGGAAACACAAAAGACCCCTAATAGCCAATGCAATCTTGAGAAAGAAAAATGGAGCTGGAGGAATCAGACTCCCTGACTTCAGACTATACTACAAAGTTACAGTAATCAAGACAGTATAGTACTGGCCCCAAAACAGAAATATAGATCAATGGAACAGGATAGAAAACCCAGAGGTAAACCCATGTACATATGGTCACCTTATTTTTGATATAGGAGGCAAGAATATACAATGGAGAAAAGACAGCCTCTTCAATAAGTGATGCTGGGAAAATTGGACAGCTACATGTAAAAGAATGAAATTAGAACCCTCCCTAACACCATACACAAAAATAAACTCAAAATAAACTCAAAATGACCCAAATGTAAGGCCAGACACTATCAAACTCTTAGAGGAAAACATAGGCAAAACACTCTATGACATAAATCACAGCAAGATCCTTTTTGACCCACCTCCTAGAGAAATGGAAATAAAAACAAAAATAAACAAATGGGACCTAATGAAACTTAAAATCTTTTGCACAGCAAAGGAAACCATAAATAAGACGAAAAGACAACCCTCAGAATGGGAGAAAATATTTGCAATTGAAGCAACTGACAAAGGATTAATATCCAAAATTTACCAGCAGCTCATGCAGCTCAATATAAAAAAAAAAAAAAAACCCAATCCAAAATTGGGCAGAAGACCTAAATAGACATTTCTCCAAGGAAGATATACAAATTGTGAACAAACACATGAAAGAATGCTCAACATCATTATTCATTAGAGAAATGCAAATGAAAACTACAATGAGGTATCATCTCACACCAGTCAGAATGGCCCTCCTCAAAAAATCTAGAAACAATAAATGCTGGAGAGGGTGTGGAGAAAAGGGAACCCTCTTGCACTGTTGGTGGGAATGTAAATTGGTACAGCCACTATGGAGAACAGTATGGAGGTTTCTTAGAGTACTAAAAATATAACTACCACATGACCCAGCAATCCCACTTCTGGGCATATACCCTGAGAAAACCGTAATTCAAAAAGAGTCATGTACCACAATGTTCACTGCAGCTCTATTTACAACAGCCAGGACATGGAAGCAACGTAAGTGTCCATCGACAGATGAATGGATAAAGAAGATGTGGCACATATATGCAATGGAATATTGCTCAGCCATGAAAAGAAACGAAATTGAGTTATTTGTAGTGAGGTGGATGGACCTAGAGTCTGTCATACAGAGTGAAGAAAGTCAGAAAGAGAAAAACAAATACCATATGTTAACACATATATATGGACTCAAAAAAAAAAAAACCAAAGGTCATGAAGAACCTAGGGGCAGGACGGGAATAGAGACGCAGAGAATGGACTTGAGGACACAGGAAGGGGGAAGGGGAAGCTGGGACAAAGTGAGAGAGTGACATGGACATATATACACTACCAAATGTAAAACTGATAGCTAGTGGGAAGCACTCACATAGCACAGGGAGATCAGCTCGGTGCTTTGTGACAACCTAGAGGGGTGGGATAGGAAGGGTGGGAGGGAGGGAGATGCAAAAGCGAAGAGATATGGGGATATATGTATATGTGTATCTGATTCACTTTGTTATAAAGGAGAAACTAACACACCATTGTAAAGCAATTTTACTCCAATAAAGATGTTAAAAAAAAAATAGGAGGGATCTGCTCTATACTACATAAAGTGCAGAGTTTCCATTTAATGGATTGTTTGGCTAATTTTCTTTTAGGCAAATAAGCAAATTAATTTATACAAGCTATTAATACCACTTATTAATGCTTTTCATTTTGTTGGTTTCAGCAATCTCTGCATGACACATACACTGAAACAAACTGGAAATTGATTTCACGAAGTTTGGCAACACTGCAGTGTTTTGTAACCTTTGCCACAACGCTTATTTGAAAGGCTGGGTTTAATTATCCTTTTTTTTTCTTTTTGCCTGCATCTCAAGATGCTGATAGGTAACATTCCATTGCACTTGACAGTTAAAAGAAAATTCATCACAGTTTTCCCACACTGCCCTTGATGCTTGTCACATAAGGAGACTTTAATATGCCCACCAGAAAAGCATTAGCCCAGCTTATCTGCATCTTAGTTTTTATATGCTGGGTGGGGGTGGGGGGAGGGGAGAAATTCAGCTACAAGGCAGGGAAGGAAGCAGGCCTCCTGGGCAGAACAGAACCTGATTTGGCCTGTTCTAAGACTGGAACTACAGGCCCACAGGGGTTCAAGACCCTTGTAAAGCAAAGGAGCCTGGATCTTCTCTCTTCTGCATTGCCTTTACCATGACTTCCCAATTACGCCTCTTTTTGATGTCTTCTCTTTTTATGCCTCCTAAGAACTGGCTCCCTGACCCTCTCTCTGGCCTGTAGCTTCTGCTTATTCAGGCATTTGAATCCTTCCTGACTCTGGCTCCTTGGGCTCCTGTCACTTCTCTGCCTCATGACCTTTCTGCATTCACTCCTGCTGCACAGTCTGAGCTGCTCAGCACTTCCTTGCTTTGGAAGTCATTTCCACTCCAGGCCTTTTTCCAACCCCTGGTCCAGGGAGTGTGGTCCAACAAGTGGAGAGGACCTGACTCTCCCCTCCGCAAGGCAGCCACGCAGGGCACCTTCTAAGTGGTGATGAGCCAGCTAGGTACTATAATTGATCAGGACCCTAAATAATAAGGTAGGACACACCTTTGAGGGTCCTTTTATAGGTAAATGTGACAATATAGAGGCATCTTCCTCTCATGACCTCTCTTCCTTCCTCAACATCAAATCTATTCCTTCAGCATTTGAATTTCAATTAATAAGGCCACGACTGCCCAGCTATCACATTTTCAGGGGCTTAAAATTTTGAAGAGAAGTACATTCTGTGTTCCAATGTTCCGGGCAGTTAGAGCTATGTTTATAAAAGGATAAAATCCACAGTGACACAATGAAGGTGACAGAGGTGACAGCCCAGAATGCCTGCTTTTCCTATGGGCTTGACCCTCTCATTAATTGCTCTGAGTTTTCAAATCAACACGTAGTCATGCAGCAGAGAAAGAGGCTGCAAGTCCAGGGCTACTCTGACTGGGATAGGGAATTAGAACGTATGAGATTATTTATACACATAGCATTTAATTAAATTTCATGAAGGTGAAATCCATCTGGAATGCATTCAAGCTGTAACTCACTGCATGTTTGCTGCTGTTGCTGGTGTGGTAATTGATGTAACATTCATCAGTCTCTCCAAGTAACCACACTCAATCAGGAGGTAGACGTGGTCCCACTTTGGGAGACTTATGACCTAAATATCTTAAATGCAGCTTTTCCAATTTCCTGCTGATCTTGCTGGTCTGTCTGACAGACCAGAGGCCAGACTGATAAGGTTTGCTTCAAGAAAGAACATTTAAGTTAGGAATAAACAAGGTAGCTTTATTTGGTCAATATTCAATTAGACCTTTTAGTCTTTATCCTGAATACTTAGATGGTGGGGTTGCATTTCCTTATTATGCTCAAGGAGGATTTTATTTTCCTGGGGGAGAATTGCTGAGAAATGTCTGTCACTGTAAGATAACCAGATTTTTGAAAAACAAGCCACAGGGATAAAGGTGTTTAGTAAAATGATAGAAATAATGAAAACTAGAACCTGATTAAAAATGTGATTTCTTGCTTCTGCCTGGCCCTGTGGCTTATGCTTCAGTAAAGCCTCCGTAGAGGTCCCGAGAACAGCCTGGGTTCTAGAAGCCACGTCTGCACCAGAAACCAGTAAGCAGTGTTTCTCATTTCTAGGGGGCATGATCTCTTTCTACCCCCCCCCCCCCGCAATATTACAAGGTCTCCATGTCACTAAACACTGGGCATGCCTGACTAGGCTCTCTCCCCTCATTCTGCCTGTCCCCACCCCTCATACTGGATGAGGGTCCTCCCTGCCCTTTGGATTTGCCAGTGGGTAGGGGGGAGGTGGCAGTTCAAGGGGAGGTCTCCCATAATACCAGTTTTCTGGATCATTTGATTTATTTAAGTACCTACAATGCCAAGGGCCCTGGGCATTCATCCAACCAACTGCTTATGTTTCCATAAGTAATGTCAGCTCTGGGACTCAACTGAATTAGGCCAAGGGCTGGCTAAAGGGTTGTCTCTCCTGTTCCCTGAAGGTCAAGAGATTTTGAATATCGGTGTATAAGAGCTGCTTTCAGGAAAGTACTCCAAGTTCAAATTTTCAGAAACATTGTCTCATTCAATATTCAAATTTCCATGCATTTCAATAATCTATGTGTAAGGTTTGTGTTGGTTGGTGTGGAGAAAGGAGCTCTAGAAATTGATGTGGAGAATCAGAATTTAATACCCACTAATTAACCCTAACAGATTTATATTAAAAGGCAAAGTCCAACAAGCTGATGTCAAAATGGCAGTAAAGAATTCACAGATTGATGAATTGTGTCTTCAAATGCCAAGGTCAAGGAGAAATTCAAGTAGATGTTTGAAAATTCAAATTCCTTAATATTTGCTCCTAGACCCTAATGATTAATATAAACACATCATACTAGTTTAAATGAACAAATCATTAACCTGAGTCTTTGCAGTGAACCAGCACTGTAATCAATATATGATATTTGTTTTTCCTGCCAAATAATTAGGAGATGAGAAGTGTCTGGACACTATTTGCAGTGGATACTCAAGAGAGAGCGAGCAGTCACTTCTAGCTGGTCTGCTACAGAGGGGATCTCTTGGGTAAGATGACGCCCGTATCACCATGCAGAACAAATAGATATAACTGCATGTAACCAAAGACATCCATGAAATGCTCAGCATACCCACTTTGAGGAGACTTGGGGACAACAATCAAAGAGCAATTTTAGGGCTTCCCTGGTGGCGCAGTGGTTGAGAGTCCGCCTGCCGATGCAGGGGACACGGGTTCGTGCCCCGGTCCGGGAAGAACCCACATGCCGCGGAGCGGCTGGGCCCGTGAGCCATGGCCGCTGAGCCTACGCATCCGGAGCCTGTGCTCCGCAATGGGAGAGGCCACAACAGTGAGAGGCCCGCATACCGCAAAAAAAAAGAGAGCAATTTTAGTTGTTCTTAAAAACTTCCCCAAAATGCCATTTTCTGTAGGAGCTAGTTCTCCAAGTCCTTCTGCTCTATTACACACACACTCCCACCCCATGATGAGCTCCCTTCTGCTTTCCTACTGCCTGCCCCTCTTCACACCATTCAGTACTTAGAGGGCAGAGCACGGCCTCCCCTACATGAATCCTCTCCCTTAATCCTCCGTAGCTGAGCCCATACTGCCAAATTGGAACAAAACTTCATTGCAGATTAGGTGATTTTGGAGCGGAAGTACACTGCACAACAACTGACGCTGACACTTGAAGCGGCTGCCCAGGGTTGCTCCATGGGGCCTGCCTTCCTGTGCAGGCAGCGAGCTCACCACCATCAGCCATTCCCTGCCTTGCCCACAACATCTGTAGCCACCACACCTCCACCGGGCACCTTAAATGCTTTAGCTATTGGAGGATCCCTGGTACAGAGAAAGGCAGGCGTTTCTTTCCCCTTGTGGTTTAGTCTGTCTCCCAGGCCTGCGTTCCTGCCTGCCCCAGAAGCTGCCTCATCTCAGGATGACTGAATAGGAATGTCCACTTCATTCAAGAGACCCCACCCCTGACTCTTATGGTACCTTATGGTCCACTAAGCTAAAAAATAATTATATAAAAAATAGTGTTAGCTAAGACTTAAAAACCAAGAATACATTGATATGGGGGCATAGTTTGACAGACGTAGTTCATTTGGGGGAGTGGTAGAGACAGGAAGATGCAAAAATTAGGGGAGAAGGAAGGGATGATCATTATGTTTGGAGCTTTTTATTGTCTTTCAGCGCTGAGTCTCAGGATATTTCTCCACTCCGGCAACAGCCAGTCAATGAAGAAGGCAGTCCTGCTAGATTGTGTGGTGTTCAAACACTGTGTCACCAGCCTGAATGGGATTTGTTGAGGCTTTCTTTTTTTTAATTTTATTTATTTTTGGCTGTGTTGGGTCTTCATTGCTGCACGCAGGATTTCTCTAGTTGTTGTGAGCAGGGCCTACTCTACGTTGAGGTGTGCGGGCTTCTCATTGCAATGGCTTCTCTTGTTGCAGAGCATGGGCTCTAGGGCACACAGGCTTCAGTAGTTGTGGCGTGTGGGCTCAGTAGTTGTGGCTCACGGACTCTAGAGTGCAGGCTCAGTAGTTGTGGTGCATGGGCTTCGTTGCTCCGCAGCATGTGGGATCTTCCCAGACCAGGCATGGAACCCGTGTCTCCTGCATTGGCAGTCAGATTCTTAACCACTGCACCACCAGGGAAGTCCCTGTTGAGGTTTTGTGTGGAAAGGAATTTGCCTTAGTTGTGTCGTGTCCCTTCCTGGATGTTTGGTATTGGTGTTGCCTTGCACAGCACTGGGTGGAGTTGTCGTGCAACTTTGTGCGTGTGGTGGGTAATCCCTCTGTGAACTCTTGGCAGGCTTACACTGTGAGGTCCTCTTTACTCCGCATTATGCTAAAAGCTAAGTGGATGTCTTTTTATGAAGTAGGTACCACTTTTCATTGGCTACAATAGCTATCACCAGCTATTGTCACTTTGCTTTTACCCAATAAACTGAGCATGCTGCGTCTAAGAAAGAAAATGTGATAGCTTAAATGGACATGTTTGGGTACCTCATTAATCAACAAATATTTAAGAATCTGAAAAGAATCAGGATATGGAAGGTGCCAGAAATAGAAACACATTCCCTGTCCCCAGAGAGCTGAGTCTAGTGGAGAGGCACATGTACGAAGTGATTTAACAGATACATCCCTCTTTGCAGTTTATAACTGTTATCATTGTTTTCCCAAAAGCAGACCCGAAAAACAGGATTTGGGTGTGAGTCAATTCTGTCTCGCTTTAAATCTTATTACTTTATGCACTGTCCAAAATGGAATACTGCTTAGAAAAATTCCTCCACCTAGAAGACAAACTTTTTAGAGGGACGTGTGTGGTAGAGCTGACCATAGTGGTCATGTCCTTAGGCTGTTAAAAGGGGAATGGGGACCACCACCAAGAAGCAGGAGGGAAGGCAATGTGGCTGGGATTTGCTCCTGGACATCAGAATTTTCCAAAGAATCAATGATCCAAAGAAGAAATTATCAAACCTAAAAGACAACATGCTCACATAACTAAAATTGGAAACTAAAAGATCAACTCTCAACAAAAGAACATCTATTAATTTATCTGTTCATATTTTATTCACCCTGCTAGGTTAACCATATACTGGGATGGTATAATCCAGCCCACACTGAACACAGGCAACAAATAATTAGAAAATGTGTCTCCAAATAACCTTGGTCCTAAGAATTTCAAAGAAAACCTCTGAAAGTGTTACATGGTTAGTGTGATTTCTAGATGTCATGGAAGGTTCTAGAAGCTACCCACCATCACAGAGAAGCATGAACCCAGGACACACCTGGCACCAAATAAACATAATAATTCCAAAGGCAGAAAGTGGGGACGAGGGGACAAGGAGATATCAAACCTGTTCTAATGAAGACCAAATGTGGAGGGGAGATGAGAGGGGCCGGAAGACAAAGCGTTAAATTATTTGCCTACAAACAGTGGCTTCTGAGAGGTGAAATGACTGTCAACACTTCATGGCGGTGCAGATTTGCAAGTCCTGCCAACAGCACAGTAGTTCTCCAATTCTATCTGCCTGAGAATTTCCTGATGCAGTGTTTAAAATGAATATTCCTAGGCCCTATTTCCAAAGGTACTGATGCACTAGATATGGTGTAGTGCCCACGGATGAGCATTTTTAAAAGCCCCACACGTGATTTTTTCCCCTGTTCTTAGTTTTATTTATTTATTTAACATCTTTATTGGAGTATAATTGCTTTACAATGTGCTAGTTTCTGCTGTATAACAAAGTGAATCAGCTATATGTATGCCTATATCCCCATATCCCCTCCCTCTTGCGTCTCACTCCCACCCTCCCTATCCCACCCCTCTAGGTGGTCACAAAGCACCGAGCTGGTCTCCCTGTGCTATGTGGCTACTTCCCACTAGCTATCTATTTTACATTTGGTAGTGTTTATATGTCAATGCTACTCTCTCACTTTGTCCCAGCTTACCCTTCCCCCTCCCCGTGTCCTCAAGTCCATTCTCTACGTCTGCGTTTTTATTCCTGTCCTGCCTCTAGGTTCATCAGAACCATTTTTTCTTAGATTCCATATATATGTGTTAGCATACGGTATTTGTTTTTCTCTTTCTGACTTACTTCACTCTGTATGACAGACTCTAGGTCCATCCACCTCACTACAAATAACTCAATTTCGTTTCTTTTCGTGGCTGAGTAATACTCCATTGTATATATGTGCCACACCTTCTTTATCCATTCATCTGTCATTGGACACTTAGGTTGCTTCCATGTCCTGGCTATTGTAAATAGTGCTGCAATGAACACTGCACCACATGTGATTCTGATGCAGGTGGTACCAGATAGAGAGGCTACAGAATTTCCTTTGGGCACTAGTTCCCAATCCTGACAGCTGCCCCCAAGTGACTGCAAGAACTTGTTAGTGGGTAAGCAAGACACTGGCAAGGCTTCCACAGGTACAGGGGACCTGCACAACAAATATACAATCTGCTCAGAGAAGTACATTAGAACTATTAAAGAGTACTATCTATCGTAACTGATTTATCCTTTCCTTCCACACCTAAAAATTAAATACAGAGTAGGAGATGCAGAAACAAAGGAAAGGACCACTTAAGTACTTTTTTCCACTAAACTCAATTATTATAGATGACTGTCTGTATTTTTTGTTGGGGGAAGGGAAAAAGACAAGTTGCACATCAAAGCAGCACTCAGAAGCTTGCTTTTAAGTTACAAATATATTGATGATTTCTAATATTCAGATCAAATACTAGGATGTGTTTCTATATCTCCTGTTATGGGATATAAAATTCATATACATATTCATATGTTGAAGTCCAAACCCCCAGTCCCTCAGAATGTGACTATATTTGGAAATAGGGTCTTTAAAGAGGTAATTAAGTTAAAATGAGGTCAGTAGGGTAGGCCTTAATCCAGTAGGACTGGTGTCCTCATAAGAGGATGAAATTTGGACACAGACACAGAGGGAAGATGACATAAAGACATAGGGAGAAGGCGGCCATCTACAAGCCGAGGAGAGAGGCCTCAGAAGAAAACTGGGTGGTCGTTTAGTCCACCCCGTCTGCGGTACACTGTGATGGCAGGCTTCCCAAACTAACACATCTACTCGTATAAAAAGCAAGGCAATCCTATCTCATCCAATACCTTCCTTAGGCAGTGTACTTGTCCTAGTTCTGAAAGGAGGCAGGCCGTGCTCAGAGCTGACACTCTAAGAAAAAGGGAGGAGAGAACGAAGCACCAGATGTTCAACAGCTTATCACTTTGTGCTGCCTGAAGCTCATGGCACCACTGCTGTTCATCTCCTGTGGCTCCTCTTCCCCTCTGGGTCTGAAGGAGCCGACGGGGGAGGTGAGGGCTGCGAGGAAAGAAGGTCAATATCCACAAACCCCAAACCAACCAGCTCCCTCCTTGCCTTTCTTATCAGGGAGAGAACTGATACCTCCTCTCCATTTTCTAGATGTCGCCTCCTCTGCTTCTACAATTCTTAAATGTACACACAGACGGGTAGGCTGTTTAACACTGGAGAGGCGTTTCTGTGTACGGAGGTGGGGGAGTATATTCTGGAAACATTTCATTTTCATCCACCCTCACCAGAGCACCTCCCCGAAGGCGCACCTGTGCATGCAAAAGGCCCAGGCCCTCCACCTGCGAACAACTTCCTGGCAACGTCTTGGATTTTGATGGAGTTGTTTTTAACGGACCTTTCTGCCACTGCCTGCAGTAACCGAGAGGCACCGATAGCCCAACTTCCTCTTTGGGGAGATTCCAGTCCTCACTGATGAGCCCTCTGGACAGGGCTACCTTCCTGTCCTCTCTCACTAGTCTTTGATCATTCTTCCATATTAATGATAGAAAATTTAGAGAAAGGATAATGCTTCAAATCAGAAGAAAAGCTTAAGTTACCTTAGCACAAAAGTTACTAGATGAATTCCTCACTCTCCTCCTTGCTACAGCAATACTCAGCATCAAATCCTTTCTTAGGTTTTACAGTTTTATACCTGCCAGAAACAAAGCTGGTTCTTACAAAGATCTAACCCCTCACACATCCATCCCCATCGTGGAGCATTCTAAATACTTCTGAACATAACCAACTTTTAAGCCAGTTGCCTATAGTGAAGAAACTACTTTAAATCGCACCACTATCACTCTTATACAATCAACTAATCAACTAAAAAACTCAGTTTCCTATTATCTTTCAACAAGAAGGTCATCAAGAGGATCAAAAAGAATAACGGCCATAAAAAATGCACAAATCTATAGTGATACTCATAAAAGGGTGAGTGAGGAAGCTCTTTACAGATGAATGCCAGCAGCTCAACACAGCAGCAATGAAAGAATCAGAGAATCTCCATTCAGTACTTCCAGTGTAAGAGCTGATTCAGGCAGGGAGCAAAGGAAGGTAAAATTTGGTTGAAAAGTTGTTAGGAAACAGGATATTTGCACTCTGCCGAAAATCAGCCCACAAATTCTTACTAATTGCAAAGGAAAAGGTAATTTTTTGGTGGCAAGACCCAGGAGTCATTGGCTCTGCATCAGTAATACTGAGACAGCAGGACATTATGTAATATGAACTTCACAGCATCACCTATGAAGTAGTTTTGGCAAAAATGGTTGCTACAGGCTGAAATGTCTGTGCCCCGCACCCAAAATTCCTCTGTTGAGACCTAATCCCCAGCGTGATGGTATTTGGAGGTAAGGCCTCAGGAGATGATTAGGTCATGAGGGTATACCCCTGATGAATGGGATTAGTGTCCTTATAAAAGAGACCCTACAGAGTTCCCTTGCCCCTTTTGCCATGTGAGGGTACAAGGAGACCATCTGCAACCCAGAAGGGGGACCTCACCCAACCACAGAGTCACCCTGATCTCAGACTTCAGCCTCCAGCTCTGTGAGAAATAAATTTGTTGTTTATAAGCCACCAGTCTACAGTATTTGTGTTACAGCAGCCTAAGTGGACTGAGATAATCTAACCTGAATCTACTCACACTTCTAAACCTAACTTCCAGTTTACAGGAAATACACACGCTAAAGAATAAGTAAATGATACCTGCGGAAACCATCAAGAAACCCATAATGTGGGACATCCTCCAAGACAACAAGCCCAGACTCTCCAAAAAGTTAAAGGAGGTGTGGAGGCTGTTAAAATGGACAAAAAAAGACAAAACCAAATGCAACTTATGAATGTCGATTAGATCCTAAAATTGCAAAAACACTATAAGACATTTTTCAGATAAGCATGAAAATTTGAAAATACTGGATATTAGATGGTAAAACAGTCACTGTTAATTTTCTTAGGGGTACTACTGTATTATTGTGAAGAAGGGGAAATGTCCTTATTGTTAAGAGATGCATCCTGAAGTATTTAGCGGTGAAATGCTCCGATGTCTGAAACTTAAGAGCAGATATAGCGAAATACTGCTTGCTGGTGCAGCGTACTGGCAGGGCACACAGGAAGCTCTTTCCTTTTGTAAGAGAACTGCTCTGCCGTCACGTCCTACTGTGCCATGCTACTCCCGTTCTTGGGTACCTGGTCCGGCGTCTCCAGACTCTAGCCCAGGGACGTGGGGTTCTGCACTGGCTTTCTCATCTGACAGCAGGAGCCTCTGCTCTGTGTACTGATGCTGGCTTTCCTTTATGGAGGCACAGCTAGGAGCACACAGGCAGGCAGTGAGAAGGCTGTTCCACACCCTGAATTCCTTATTTCCTGCACGCAATGAGGTAGAAAGGGAGGCCTGAATTATGGCTGAACCCAGCCAGGTTCAGCTGACAAGCTTTTCCGGCCGCCTCACAGCATATGGTAATTATTAACCACACAACGGAGTCCAGCAGGCCTGGGCCCTCTGCTGGCACAAGAAAAGTTCCAAATAATTTCCAATAACAGCAACAACAGCCATGGTTCTGGAGGACTTACTAAGTACCAGACACCATTCTAAGTGCCTGATGTGTCCTAACGTATGGATTTACAGGCGCGGTCAAGCTTTACCGTATTATCATTAAGCACTACCATCCAGGACTGACTGAAACCCTCCCTGCAGGCAAAGGCGAAAAAGTAATTTGGAATAATATTCACATTCAGAAGGCTAAGTCACCTTGGCTTGAAAAAATGGGAATTGATACTGGAGGTGGGAGGAGGTTCAGTATTTCTTTCCTAAACACCATTAATGCAGGACTTCCCTGGTGGCGCAGTGGTTAAGAATCCGCCTGCCAATGCAGGGGACACGGGTTTGAGCCCTGGTCCAGGAAGATCCCACATGCCGTGGAGCAACTAAGCCCGTGCACCACAACTACTGAGCCTGCAAGCCACAACTACTGAAGCCCGCGCACCTAGAGCCCATGCTCCACAACAAGAGAAGCCACCACAATGAGAAGCCCGCACACCACAATGAAGAGTAGTCCCAGCTCGCTGCAACTAGAGAAAGCCCATGTGCAGCAATGAAGACCCAACACAGCCAAAAATAAATAAATAAACAAAAATAAATTTTTAATAAAAAATAAATAAAATAAAAACCATTAATGCAAATCAGCCCTCAAACTCTTGCAAGTCTCGGCATCTATAACCAGTTATTATGGAAAGAATGTACCACAATCAAAAATCACAGCTTGCTTCCTGACGTCCGCAATCAAAGCAAGAGAAGCAAAGATATATCACCTAACCCAGTTGTTCCTCCCGGGCCATCACTCATCGGCCACTTGCCATTGCTCACAACTCTTTTCACACATTAGCGTTCGAAAGTTCTAAAGACTAGAGCAGATGTTTCCCTCCTCAAAGTTACTGCAGACAGTTATTAAGGGTGGGGAAAAAGAAGCATCAAATATCCCTTGGGGATAGAATAAAGGGGAAAAAACACCTGCAAACATCAAGGAAGTCAGGTAGGCATTTGAATCTTGGAGGTTGGCAGCTGAATTACATGAACATGGACAAAAAGAGAAGTGTCGTCAACCATTTAGTAACTGACTCCAGTATTTAACTACCTGCTAACTATCCAGAAGACAGTAACTTTTTACTCATACAATAGGAAGGCTACACTGGAATATCATACAGCAATTGGAATGGAAAGGTAGCAGAATACACCACCCCCAAAATAAGACCACAGGAGTTCAGGACATGCCACTCCAAAGCATGCCACTTGGGAATATTGATTATTCTGAGCTGTAGACACTTGAAAAACAGCAAATGCAGGGAGAGGCTTCCTCCAAACTCCCCTATCTCCCTAAAGACAGAGCTTCCAAAAACAATGCATCTGTCATAAATCCCCTCCCTGGGAGTTTCATCGACTGGGGAAAACTGTTATCACAAGAGAGCAGAACAGAAGTCAACACAAACTTTGTCACAAACTCTCATACCTCCCATCTATTCAAGGGCCCATTCATCCTTCCTAAAAATCATTTACTCTCCCCTAAGAGGCCTATACCCACTTCCCCTTTCTCTATTCAGATGGTCTTCAATCCTGAATTCTCAGCCACCTGGGGGAGTTACTAATTTTCCCCTGGTATTGTAACAAAGTGGGGTCTGGCTGCTCCCCACTCAAAAAGCATTAAAGAGGCAAGGTTGACGGCAAGGAAAGTTTGCTTTATTTTGGACGCCGGCAACTGGTGGGGGGAGGGGCGGGGGCGACTCCCCCCTCCCCCACCTCCCGACAATCCCTGGGCAAGAGCTTTATAGATGCAGGGAGGGGGCTACATGCAGAAACAGCACAGTCAGCTCTGACAGTCATCTTAAAATTAGTCGTGCAGCGGTCTGACTAGCACCATCTTGATTGTTTTAAGTACAGTCATCTTCAGTGCCAGGGTCGGTTTGTTCCCATTTCCTTGAGGCCAGTTCTCAGAATTGTGGCAGTTTATGTCATGGCTACAGTCTGGTCATCACGTAGTTAACTTCTTCCACCTGGTGGGGTTTCAGTGTCTACCAGACAGCTCACAGGATAGGGCTCAGAAGATTATCTATAGCCCATGAAGAGGAACTAAAGGTCCTTGACTATGCTTATTGACTGAACCATTATTATTTAGTCTTGTTGGACTGTTTCCTTTTGTTTCTGCATGTTCTCACTTCTCTGATTGATATGGCTCAGAAGATTATCTACAGCCCATGAAGAGGAACTAAACGTCCTTGACTACGCTTATTGACTGAACTATTATTATTTAGTCTTGTTGGACTGTTTTGTTTCTGCATTTTCTCACTTCTCTGATTAAACTTATTCTTTGGCTAAAGTTTTTCCACAGACAAAAGGCAGGCAGAGGACATGGGGGGGTCCCGCTCCGTTTCAGTATCACCCATGTAAACTGAGATTTGCGTGTTAACTTGTTTTTCTCTTGTTAGTCTTTTATTACAAGCGTCTCAGCTAAGAACTTAGAAGGGTAGAGGGAAAATTCTTCCTCCCTTACAGAAAAAATGTGCATCACTACAGGCAACAATATGGATGAAATCTCATATAATGTTGAACAAAAGGAGCCAGACACTAACTAGTACATACAATCACTTTGTATATTTGTATAACTTACTCATTTATATTTTTTTAATTTTTAAAATATTTTAAATGTGTATACAGAATAAAATTCAAACAAGGCAAAAATGATTAATGCTATTAGAATTCAGAATAGTGGTTACTTTTGAAGAGAGTAGTAACTAGGAAGGGGCACCATGGGTAGGGAGTGTCTCTGGGGGCTGGTGAGGTTCTATTTCTTTATGTGGGTGCTGATTATACAGGTCTTCTCTGCACATGAAAATTCATTGAACTGTATACTCTTCTGTGTGTACTTTCCATATGTATGTTACACTTCAAAAATTTAACTAAAAACGTGTGAAGACAATCAAAGCCACAATGAGATATCACCTCACATCCGTTAGAGTGGCTACTATAAAAAAAATGAGATTAACAAGTGTTGGTGAAGATCTGGAGAAAAGGGAACCCTTGTTCACTGTTGGTTGTAATGTAAATTGGTGCAGCCACTATGGAAAACAGGATGGAGGTTCCTCAAAAAATTAAAAATAGAACTACTATATGATTCAGCAATTCCAGTCTGGGTATATATTCATATCCACAGGGAATTAAATAGCTATCTCCAAGAGATACCTATACCCCCCCCCATGTTAAATGCAGCATTATTAACAATGGCCGAGATACAAAAATAACCTGTGTTCATTGACGGATGAATGGAAAAAGAAAATGTGGGATTATATATATATAAAATCTATATACATATATATAGATTTAGATATACACACACACATATATATATAATGGAATATTATTCAGCCATTAAAAAGAATGAAATATTGCTGTTTGCAACATGGATGGACCTTGAGGATATTATGCTTAGTGAAGTAAGTCAGAGAAAGACAAATATTATATGATCTCATGTATACGTGGAATCTAAAAAACAAGCAAGCTCACAGATACAGAAAACAGACTGGTGGTTGCCAGAGGCAGGGGTGAGACAGGCTGGGACCTGGGACCCTCTGCTTCAGTGCTTGCACCTGCACAAAATACACAGAAACTCTAAGGGACTAAAAATAGCTGTGTGCATGTGCAGTTGGGGTAAATTAGGAACAAAAAAATACAAAAAAGACCAAAACCCCACTGCCACTTCTGAGGACCTGAGAGCAAAAGCAGGGTACTGCGCATGCCCCCTGCACACAGCACCACCAAGGAGGTGAGCAGAACACCTAAGCTACCCCTCTGGACTGACCCGTGAACCCATCCCTGCCCTCACGCCAGCTAAGGAACCAGCTCGCCTGCCCCCTTCGGGGAGGGAGCAAGGGAACCTGCGACTTGTTCTCGCTCCCCGCTTCTGCAGCAGGAGCCCCAATAAAGCCTTGCCTGAATTTCCTGTCTGGCCTCTCATTGATTTCTATTGATTAAGGAAGGCCAAGAACCCTGGTTGTTAACAGACTTTGTGGCGCCCAACATGAGGCAGTTTGCCCTTTCTTGGGAGAGGATCTGGGCACCCCAAGGACCACTGAATGCAGCTTCCCCATGGGTGACAAGTGGCCACCCGAACCTCTTGTTTCAGTGTCACCACATTTGCTAAGTCTGCCTTCCTGGCCCCTGGGGGCCTCAGTACCCTCATTCAGACAACAGTTTCCCCCTCCCCTTTGTCCCTTTCCCTCTCCTGATATCTACTTCTCCTTTGTCCTCTCCTACTTCTCTGTCCTATCCTTCCGAGAGAGTGGACGTCGGGCAGCTACAGCATCATTCCTCTCAGCCTGTGAGGACATACTCCCTCTGGCTGGCAATGGCTCACCTTGATGGGTGAAGCAGAGGTGGGAGAGGCTCACCTTGCACCATGCAGGTCTTGGTCCAGTGGGTTCTCCCTGATGGGAGATTTACGAGTGATAGGTTTAAACTTCATATCTTGTAGTGGCTGAAAGTCTGGATTGTCCCAGTATTCTCACCCTTATTTTCCTGCTGTCTCTTTTTTCAGTCTTTTCTGTCCCTCCTCCCTTTACCTCTCCCTTGATTTTTATGCCTTTTCCCAACCCCCTTACCCTGAAAACCTCGTTTGTGTCTTTAAGTTTCTGCCATTGGTACATGTTGAGTAAAAGGATCTTTGTCTTATGCAGTTTTGTCTGTCCAACTGCTGCTA
The DNA here is from genome assembly GCF_011762595.2 of Tursiops truncatus. NCBI lineage: Eukaryota > Metazoa > Chordata > Mammalia > Artiodactyla > Delphinidae > Tursiops > Tursiops truncatus. The sequence goes on along the minus strand of NC_047040.1, from coordinate 80,666,180 downwards.
CAAGTCTCTGCCAAAATTGTGGGCACAGTGGAGCATTTAAGCCTTAGAAATACAAACACAGCTCACATTGCCTGAGACTCCAGCCTTGGGTTACTTAGTGGGATTTTAAAGAAGAAAAAAAAAAAAAGGATCTTGCATTTCTCTCCTCTGCCTTTGTAATGTAACTATTCTGCCTGGGCTTTCAGGAACTATCTGATCCATCCGTAGTCCCCCAGAGTGAGGAAAAAAAAGAGGCCTTGTTAAACTCCGGCAGGAAAACTATGAGATCCCTGGTTCTGTCTGTCTTTATGTAAAAATCAGCTTGTAAACGAGCTGTATTTAATTGGCTTAAATTGAGCACTTATATACATTCTTGGAAATATAAAAGAAACTCACCAGAATACATTTCAGGTTCATGTGATCCCGGAAGTACTCAGTATTGAATATCTGGTATTAAAGCCAGCTTAAGCTTGTGGGTTTAACTAATACAGACCTGTCTTTAGAGTCATCAACATAAAGTATAAGATTTTTATTGTACCTAGGGTTACTGAAAGTCAGTAAGTGCATATTGTTTGTTACGAAATTTGTCAACGAGGAAAATAACCTGATATTAAACTTTTATGTAAATGTAAAAGAGCTTTTTGGTAAACTCTATAGGAATAATTATGTTTTGGAAATATGCATATAAAATAGTCTCTCCAGATTTTGGTAACTTGAAGCTAAATTAAGTTAAATGATGGAAGTTTGTTGAACAGCTAGGTCATTTCCAAATAAAATATCTAGACATCAGTTACTAAACAGAGAAACTAAAGGTATATAGAACTGTTAATGAATATGTCTGGTGCCACCCTGAGATGTTCTCTACCAATAAGACAGTTTATGGTTGCTTAAGGAAAGTAGGATGTGTGTTTTCAGTAAAGAAGGTATGAGAAATGGAATTGCATTCTATTAAGGGAAAAGAAAGTAGGTTTGTCTTAGGTTGTTTCTGGATGGAAAAAATGAGGGACAAGTTAATATGGATATAGAAAGTGATGGAAGGTTTGTGCATGGTTGGGATTGGCTAGGTTTAGATTGAATTTAATTAAGAAAAATGAAATCTGTTGTTGAAAGTAAGCTGGTGCAAGACTCAATTTGGTGCTCTCGCTCTCTCTCTGTTAAGAGGACAAAATGCTTCTGGAATGCTGCTTTTGATAACAATCATGTGACTTTCTGTGCCTTTAAGTGATCTGTATTTACTTTTGAAATCTTTTTTTCACCTTAGCTCAAGGAACAAGTGTTGTTTCACAGCGACCTATGATCCTATCTGAGCAGGTGTTTTAAAACTCTTTGAAATTTTTGACAGACTTCCCAAATGTCAAATTCTAATTAAAGTTCTTTTGACCTCCAGCTAACTGTGGGCCCCTGAAGCATCCCAAAGACAGACCCTAAACTAATTAGGTTCATTTGGTATGTTAAATTACATGGGAAGCATTGTCCAATGAGTACTAAATCTTCTTAGGTTGTGTCGTATGGGTAAATGTTATTAATATAAATATTCTAGAACTTATATGGAATTCCTAAAAATCTGATACGTTCTGATAAAATGTTACCAGTCATAATTATAGTTATTATAACCAGGATTCTTTGTCAATTGCATTGTGATCAGATATTTAACTGTGCCTTTAAGTCTAGTCATTCACAGACAGTTAAGCTGATGCTTTGCAAAAATGCCTCACCTTCAAGAAGATTCATAGAAAGAGCTTTTGACAAGTACTGGTTTCTGGTAACTTCTATATCATACCACTAAACTGGGTAAATCTGATGGGCTTATAAAACTAATAATTACATGGGATTGAGTAAACTGATGGATATGTTATAATTTTTCAGTTTTGTTCATCTCCAACCTCACTCTATTTCCAGGAATCCCCAATAATTTTTTTGCCTCCTGTCCCTTGGGTCTTGAACCCCATGCTGCCTTCCATAATGCCCAACTCCAACTTCTCCAAGGGTTCCTCTTTACATCTATTGGACCCCCTTTACTCCAAGCGTTGGCAGCCTATACACTGCTACAGACAGCCTACTGTGCTGGCCACTGCCCAGAAACCCGTATTATAAACTCTGTAGATGCTCAATCGTGAGGAATACAACCCAGCATAGGAAAACTTATTATAAGACATAAGCTTTATAGACAACAGATCCCCATCAAGGAGAGTCCTGGCAATGCGCCGACAATGGTTCAAACATCCCTCCCCCCCGCCCCCACCACCCAGTGACCCCTTGCGCAAGGGACTGGGTCAACCAGAGATGTCTGGTTCGTCAATGGGAGAGTAGAGGACGCTCTAAACCCCATTAGGTTTGAAGGGAATGTGGAGGACACTCTGACCCTTCAGGTTAAAGCCTCCTCAATGTTTCTGGGAGACTGGATTCCATTTCTAGGAGCGCTCTCTTGTTCTTGGTTGCAGGTTGCTCAACACGTGAGGATCCCCTTCTAAGCCAGAAGAAATACCTCTGGCGTATATCCTTAAAAATAGGAAATTTTAAAAAATAGATGGGCTGAAAAAGGAAAAACTTTAATGGAACACTGTATGGCCTTTATGCAAGTTGGGGGGATGGAGAAAAATGGCCTGAAAATGGATCTCTAAATTATAATACTATCTTGCAAATGGCTCTTTACTGTTGCAAGACGAGAAAATGGACTGAGATTCCCTATGTTCAAGCTTTCATGGTCCTTTACCAAAATCCCGCCCTATGGGGCCTTAGTAATCAAAGGCCTGGGGAATCAGAAAACACTCCCAACATCTTAGACAATCCCCTTCTAACCTTTGCCAACTCTCAGGGGGGAAACCAAGCCTTCCCTGCTTTTCTGGTGCCACCTACCTTTCCAGAGCCACCTACTTCTCCAGATCCCTCTGACCGATCCCAAACTCTGACTCCCTAGGTCCCTTTATATCTTCCGTTACCAGGAGGGAGAGACTAGTCCCTCCAGGGTAACCAGTAGGGAAACTTCCTATCACCCAGGATGAGGGAAAATATGCCCTCTTACGGAAGTGGCAAGTGGCAAAGGGACAGAGTATATGTGCCCTTCTCTTTAACCGATTTAGCCCAATGCAAACAGAGACTGGGCCGATTTTCTGAAGACAGTATAAGTTTGCTGAAGGGTTTCAGGCCTTAACTCTGGCCTTTGATTTAACTTGGAAGGATGTCCAAATGATCCCATCTACCTGCTGTACTCTTGAGGAAAACAGAATTTGGGCAGCTGCCCAGGGGCATGGCAACCAGCCTGCTAGGGACAAACCAGAACATTCTGTTATGGGTGGAGACGCAGTCTCAAATCAGGAGCCCCACTGGGATTATAATTCCCCAAAGGAACCACGTGATCCAATGTGTATTAGAAGGAATGAGAAAGTATATCAAGAAGCCAGTTAACTATAAAAAGGTTAAAGGAGTGACCCAAGAAGAAAAAGAAAATCTAGTCCTCTTTAAAGGATGGCTTATGGAGGCTTTTAGAAAATTTGCTAACATTGACCCATCCCCTCCCAAGGTTCAATCCCTGCTGGGACAACATTTTATCAGCCAGTCCACCCTTGATATTAGGCAGAAACTCCAAAAGTTACAATTAGGCCCACAGACCCCTATGCCCCAAGTCCTAGAGGTGGCCTTTGGGGTATTTAATAATCGAGATCAAGCTGAGGAGGAAGAGAGGCCTAATGTGAAAACAGGCAGGCCAGGGCTCACGCTAAACTGATGGCCGTTGCTGTCAGCCATGCCTTGCAACCGCAGGACAACGCAAGGGGGACAAGAAGGTTTAACCATCTATCTGCAGGTAAAACCAGCAAGGGGGAATGCTTCAAATGCAAGTCAACTAGTGACTGGGCCCATGAATGCCAGAGAGAGCCCCCTGGTCCATGCCCAGTCTGCAAATGAACAGGTCACTGGAAGTGGAACAGTCCCCAGCCCCAAAGGGGAAGGGGAGCCCCTGCTCCTGAGATGGCCATGCTAGACGACTGAGGTGGCCCAGGGATTCTCTTCATGAGATGTCTATCTCCATCAAGGAGCCCTGGGTGGTCCTTGATGTGGTATATAAGAAAATCATTTTTTTAAACTGTTACAGAAGCCAGTTACTCTGTTCTGATCTCTCATGCTGGGCCTCTTTCTTTCAAAAGCTGTACAGTGACTGGTGTCGGCGGAAAGCCTCGCACCCGTTACTTCACTGGACCTCTCACTTGCCAATGTGAACAGCATTTGATCTCACATGTCTTTTTAGTTGTGCCTGAGTGTCCTATCCCACTACTGGTGAGAGACCTTCTGGGCGCCCTCAGGGCTATATTACGATTAGGAGGCCCCAAGCAGCCCCTTTTCCTGACTCTAAGACAAATCAGCTGAAAGAACAAGGGCCTATTCCCAGCCATATTCTACATGCAGCAAACCCTGCAGTTTGGGACAAGAGAATCCCTGGGAAGACTATAAATGCCCAACCTGTAAAAATTAGCCTTAAGCCAGAAGCCACTTACTCTAACAAGAGACAATACCCCATAAAGTTAAAAACAAAAAAGGGTTTATAACCCCTCATGGATAAATTCTTAATACACGGCCTCTCGGTGCCCTGCAATACCCCTATTCTGCCAGTTGTTAGGCCAAGTGGGAAATATCAAATGGTACAAGACCTTAGAGCAGTAAATGATACAGTGGCCCCTATACATCCCCTTGTGGCCAATCCTTAGAATATAGTCCAGGTTCCTGGAGATGCCAAATGGTTTACTGTGCTTGACCTCAAGGATGCCTTCTTTTGCGTCCCAGTTCATCCCTCATCTCAGTATCTGTTTGCCCTCAAGTGAACTAACCCCTACTTGGGCCAAATGCAACAATATACCTGGACAGTATTGCCTCAGGGGTTTCAGGACAGCCCACACTTGTTCACCCAGGCCCTAGGAAAAGAACTAAGGGAAATACACCTAAAAGAAGGGACTATTCTACAGTATGCAGATGATATATTAATATGTAGCCCCATCATGGAGGCCTCAGATCAAAATACCATTGAAGTCCTTAATTTCCTTGGAGCTCGGGGTTACAGAGTCTCTCAGAAAAAGGCACAAATCTCAAAGCAACAAGTTAAATATCTGGGATATATTATAAACCGTGGAAGTAGACAGTTATCTCCAGATAGAAAACAAGCTATATTAGGCCTAAGTGCCCCAAAGACAAAGAAACATCTTTGAATTTGGATTCCAGGATTCGGGCTAATGGCTAAGTCCCTACATGAAGCCACTAAAGGACTAGATATAGAATCATTACTTTGGACTGGGGAACAAGAAAAGGCTTTTAATAATATCAAACAGGCCCTCACCAGAGTTCCTGCTCTGGGTATCCCCAGATTAAAAAAGCCATTCATCTTGTACGTAGCTGAAAAGCAGGGGACAGCTCTGGGGGTCCTTATACAGAAGCTAAGAGCAGTTCCTCGGCCTATAGGCTATTTTTCCAAACAGCTAAATTCCATGGCCCAAGGTTGGCCCGGCTGCCTCTGGAAAAAGGTGGAAAAAGCTAACAAGTTTAACTTTGGACAGTCACTGCAAGTTCAGATCCTTCATCAAGTACAGGGGATTCTGGACATTAAAGCCACCACTGGCTAGCTGGAGACCGCCTTACTAAATACCAGGCTTTACTCCTTGACTCCCCAGAGGTAACCCTGAAAACATGCCAAACGCTTATTCCAGCTACACTGATGCCTGCTGAAAGCCCCAAACTAACACATTCCTGCCTCAAAACCCTTGCCCAGGTTTATGCCTGTAGGCCTGATCTAAGAGACCAGACCACAGAAAACCCTGAGGAGGAATGGTTTACTGACAACAGCAGTTTACAATTAACCACCAAGCCTCACTATTCAGTATGCGTGGGGAAACTGAAAACTGGTTCTCTAGTTTGTTCTCTTGGATGCCACAAGGTGTAAAAAACTTTCTGGCGGGAGGTTTTCATTTTCTTATAACCCTTCTCTTTTCAGTCATACTGATTTATCTTATATTTCATCTAGTGCTCCGTTGTCTTCCCTTCTGCTGTACATCTGTGACTAAGACTTTTTGGTCCAAGAAAGAGACCTGGGACCAACAGGACCAGACCTTCCATTTTAAAAATAGAGAAACATGCTAAACTTTAACCCCGAGATTAACAAAATATACACTCAAGCAGAATGGCTTCACAATTTTGACTGGGGCAATATTGCCTCCACTGTTCCTTCCCTTTTCTAGGCCCTTTAAGTGGCTATTGTTGTTCTTTTTGGCCCTTGTTTGTTTAACCTTTTGGTTAAGTTGTGTCTTCGAGCCTCCAACAGTTTCAACTGAGGCTCATGATGGCTCATGGAATTCAACCCATTCCACAGGAAGATGGCCCAGGTCCCCACAGATCCTTGGAACAGTCAGCTAGGGACTTCTACCGGGGGTGGGCGAAATGGGTAAAGGAGGCCAAAAGGTACAAACTTCCAGTTATACGGTAAGTCATGCGGCTGTAATGTACAGCATGGTGACTATAGTTAAAAATACTGTACAGTCCATTTGAAAGTTGCTAAAGGAGAAAATCTTAAAAGTTCTCATCACAAGAAGAATTCTGTAACTATGTATGGGGACAGATGTTAACTATTGTGGTGACCAGTTTGGCAATATATACAAATACTGTATCATCATGTTGTACACCTGAAGCTAATATAATATTGTATGTCAATTACATGTTTTCATAAATAAATATGAAGACAATTTAATATTCCTATACCAAGAGATCTCTGACTTCTACTTTCGAAACAACCTCAGAAATGGTGGTGTTATCTAAAATCATCCACTTCAAGAAAGTGAGAGCTGAAGGCAGTTAGGAACCAACACCTAAGTCCACATGTAAAGTGAAATTAGACACAGTCCCTGCAATAGCTGTACAAATCACTCTGCAGGCATTAGCAAGAACTGCTGGGGGGCAGTAATTACAGAGGCCTTTGATCTTCTATTATATCTTCTATCTGGGATCTCAAAGAAGTCAGCAAACAAACAAGGCCCCGCAGTGCACTGACAAAGGCAACTGCGTCTTCATCTGTTTATAGCACCAGCCCCAGATCCTGCACCTCTGCATGGGAGCAGCTGAATTCAGAAAGGGCCTACGTGTTACTAATGTCCTGATATAAAAACATGATTCAGTCAAAACTCCACATAAGTTAACTTCTGTCTGGTCCTTATGAGAAGGATCCCAATCAGAGAGCAAATCTATGTGTCCCAGGTTGGCATTTTTCCTAATATATTAGATTCTTTAAAAGCAAGAAAGAACAGAGAACTTGAGAGAAATAGCACAGTCTGTAACTTCAAACCTCCCAATTCTATTTGACCTTCTTGCCTACTGTTGTAGGTTGAATTGTGTCCCCCGAAAATTCATATGCTGAAGTCCTAGCCCCCAGTCCTCAGAATGAGACCTTATTTGGAAATAGCGTAGATGTGACCAGTTAAGATGAGGTCATACTGGAGTAGGGTGGGCCCGAGTCCAACTCGACTGGTCCTTATAAAAAGAAGAACTTGGATTCACGTGCGCACACACACACACACACACACACACACACACCCCCATGTGAAGACTGGAGTCCCACTGCCATAAGGAAGTACCAGAAGCTGGAGAGAGACCTGGAACCCATTCTTCCTTAGTGCCTTCCAAGGGAGCATGGACCTACTGACCCCTGCCCATCTCAGCCTCTCAGCCTCCAGAACTGGGAGAAGATACATTTCTGCTGTTTAAGGCCCTCAGTTTGGGCTAGTGCTTTGTCCTGGCAGCCCTAGCAAACTAATACATCTACACAGCCCAGGTCTGGCAATGCTGGTGAACAAGGACTTCTATCCTTATCTTAGAGATGAAGAAACAAGTACAGAGAAATAAGGTATACTGCTGTAAGTCACAAAGCCCCCACTGACCAAGATTAGAACTCAGGGATCAAGAAAAAAATATGCTGCAAAAAGCTGTAAGAAGTAAAAGCATTAAAGAAATGGCAAACTCTCCTTTCCTGGAGGCCTGCTAACTCCTGTCTGGGAGAGCCTGGGGTGGCCCTATCTATAAAGAACGTGCTTCCACCACTACAAATCTAAGCCAACAGCACACCTGCCCCAAGACTTGTAATTCCCACTATGGGAATGCATTACTTTTCAAAGGTCTGACTCTGCTAAAAAGCATGTAGTTACTGAAAACGAGGCAAGCAAAAAGGAGTGAATACAAATGGCATTTTAATAAGTAATAAGACTTCAAGGGAAGCTAGAAGTTCAGAGTCACTTCTGAAATTTAACATAGAATTAATCTACATCATCTTCCAAGAGTGTTGTCAGTCCAGCAAAGAAATTGCACAATGGTGTCCATTTCAAATGAAGCCACAGTAAATATAAATGAACCTCGAAAAGCAATCAGTGTTAGGCTGGGTTTTATGAATTGATCCCTGGTGTGTGCCAGCTATGGCTAAAATGAAACTACAGTAAACGTCAGTAATATCTAGATTACATTTAATATTGGCTGGAACAATATGGGTAGAGTTAGATTTTATGAAATGGAAGCCACACATTTCAAAAATATTAATTGAGCACCTGCTACATGCTGGATGCCAAATCACACTGCAAGTCAGACCTGGGGGTGAATAAAATAGACACCAGCCCTGTCTAAAAGCCCTCATGGAGTTTAGAGTGAAGCTCTCAAATGGGAATCCAGAGGTAACACAAACGGTTGTAATATTTGCTGGTCTTTAAAGGAGAAATTGTATTGACAACTATCTTAGAATTTTCTATTTGTTCTTCTCAGTTTTACAATTAGCCAGACCTCCATGGCTATCACTGAAATCAGTACCAGAGGCTGGGCTCTGGGCTGCTCTCAGGACAGTGCATGGGAGGAGCGTTCCCCTTCGTGTGCGCACCAACTTGAAAAGAGGACCAATGGGTAGCCTGAAAAAGCCAAGGTCACTGATTTAATCTTCATAGGACCAGGTAACTTCAAGAAACTGCACTTATTATCTTGGCTGACAAGTCCACATTTCACATCATTGGTTTCTAGAAAGGAATATGCCCTCCAGCATACTCAGAGGGGATGTGGGTAAAGCATTTTATGAACTGAGTGGGAAGCAAAGCCAACACAGAGGAAGATCTGGTTGTGGCAGGAAACAGGCCTCCGTCCAGTCATCACGGCACTTTCCCAGGGGAGGCAGGGGTGCCAGGAGCATTCACACCACCCTACATATGGGATGCCCTCAGGCCTGCAAGGACCCTCCTCTGGCCTGACCTTGTGGCACTGTGACCTGACAGTCTCAGCCTACCAGGCAAACTAATATCACTGACAGTCACATCCTTGTGTGAATTCCATGACTGTCCTTTGCTGTTGAGGACCAAGCAGTTCAGAACAGCCTCTTTACCGTCAGCTCTTCCTGAAGCAGCAGCACTTGCTTCAAGGAGCAGCAACTCAGTTTTAGCCCAAAGCTACCCTGTTGGGACTTGATGCCATTCCAACTTGCCTTCTTTCTCAATGAAACCGAGTCACCGTCAGCCAAATGACAAATTGAAAGCTAGATGCCAGTGTGATTAACTTCAGGTCTTACATTATTAAATTTGCATTTTATCCACTAAAAAGACACCCAGCACTTTGAGGATAGAGGCTAACACACTGTGCTAATGGTGCTAATCTTTCACAGTGGCACAGGTGAGCTCAAAAATGGAGCAGTATAACTGCATGTGTTCATAGGGATGTGCTCAACTCACTGACTTTAAAGAATAAGATACATGAAAAGGACGAAAACCTTAAAAGCCACTCCCTTCAAATCACTTTAAAAACCTCCTTTCAGAAGCTGCTTCATCACAGTCCTAGGGAAAATTTTTTTTAAATTATAGGTACCATTTCTTACTACATGTCACACTGTCCTTAAGAAAAATCGAAATGTATAGAAATACAATAGTTTCCTAATAGGGAACATAGTTTTCAGAGTTAATCTATTATGTCCAGATGGCTATTTAAACCAAGCCAGAAACCAAAGCCCTCACCTCCCTGGGCTGCTGGAAAGCTGGTAAGTTTCACTGTCTCCAGAGCTTCCTGCAGACATCACTGAGGCTGCTTATGTTCTGGCAAGGATTTCTTGCCTATCTTTTCAAAGTCGCAAGGGACGTCCTGGAATTTAAAATGAGCTGCCAGGGTGTCCTGTGGCATCTAACAGGACACTGGTCACTAAGACATCCGCAGCTGTCGTCCATTACAGGCATCCAGCAGCTTGGCCATCTACAGCCAGAGGCACTGGTTGTCATCTCCACGAATTACAAATGCCTCATGTACATGGTGGAGGGAGTCTACAAACTATGTGAATTCTAGATTAGGAATGTTTTACTTCTCCCCACAAAGAGTTCCTTTCTCCCCTCCCCTCCCTATATAGCCAACTCCAACCCCAGTACATCTTAGCCTTGACAGTACATTGCTAAGCAACTTACAAAAATGCCTTGAACACCTCACATTTAAAACATTCATGATAATATCCTCCACTAAATAAAGGCAACCAAATTTCTGTCCATTTCGACTTTTGGTCTTTTTTTTTTTTTAAATTAGAGTAAGGTTTTCTCTGCTACTTTTTCAGGTAATATATCCTCACTATACAGCCTATTTATTAGATCCAGAATGTTTATTTTTTAAAAAAAAACCATCACACTCTCTCTCTTTTGCCTCCTTTGGCCCCCTGACTCCTGCCCAGGTGGCACACAGCCCCTTCAGCCCTGCGCCTACTGCACCCCTCAGATGGTCTGGGCAGGGGGACCAAGAGCCGGGGCCCCAGGAGGAAGCCGGTGGCCTGCACAGAGGAGGTGCCTGTGCCTGGTGGAACATAAACGGCCCAGGAGATACTAAGGTGTACCCAGGAGAGGCAGAGATGGCAAGTAACAGCCCTTGACCTTAAATAGTTCTCAGCCTGGATCTGGGAGAACACTCTGGAGAATCAGAAACAGCCCTGGACACAAAGCAAAGAGGAGGCACTGCTCAATATCCAGGGCAGGCTCTGGTCACAACACCAATCAAACCCCCTATCAATGGGATAATGGCAAAAGCCTCTGGACCAACATCACCCACCAGGGCGCAGACACCAAAATGAAGAGGAACTACGAGTCTACAGCCTCCAGAGAGGAAACCACAAACACAGAAAGTTTGACAAAATGAGACGACAAAGAAATATGCTGCAGATGAAAGAGCAATATAAAAACCTACAAGAACAATTAAACGAAGAGGAGAAAGGCAATCTACCTGAAAAAGAATTCAGAGTAATGATAGTAAAGATGATCCAAGGTCTCAGAAAAAAAAATGGAGGCACAGATTGAGAAGATACAAGAAATGTTTAACAAAGAACTAGAAGAACAAACAGAGATGAACAATACTATAACTGAAATGAAAAATATACTAGACTGAATCAGTAGCAGAACAACTGAGGTGGAAGAATGGATAAGTGACTTGGAAGACAGAATGGTGGAAATCTCTGCCACAGAAAAGAGTAAAGAAAAAAGAATGAAAGGAAATAAAGACAGTCTCAGAGACCTCTGGGACGACACTAAATGCACCAACATTCGAATTGTAGGGGTCCCAGAAGAAGAAAAAGAGAAAAGGCCTGAGAAAGTATTTGAAGAGATTATAGTCAAAAACTTCCCTAACATGGGGAAGGAAAGAGTCACCCAAGTCAAGGAAGTACAGAGAGTCCCATATGGGATAAACCAAAGCACGAACATGCTGAGGTACACATTAATCAAACTAACAAAAATTAAATACAAAGAGAAAATATTTAAAAAAAAAACAAGGGGAAGCAACAAATAAAATACAAGGGAATCCTCATCATGTTATCAGTTGATTTTTCAGCAGAAGCTCTGCAAGCCAGAAGGGAATGGCATGATACATTTAAAGTGATGAAAGGGAAAAACCTACAACCAAGATTACTCTACCCAGCAAGGCTCTCATTCAGATTTGCAGAAATCAAAAGTTTCTCAGACAAGCAAAAGCTAAGAGAATTCAGCACCACCAAACCAACTTTACAACAAATGTTAAAGGAACTTTTCTAGGCGAGAAACACAGAAGAAGAGAACAAAAGAGGAAGGGAAGAAAGAAGATCTACAAAACAAACCCCAAACAATTAAGAAAATGGCAATAGGAACATACATATCAATAATTATCTTAAATGTAAATGGATTAAACGCTCCAACCAAAGACAGACTGGCTGAATGGATACAGAAACAAGACCTGTGTATATGCTGTCTACAAGAGACCCACTTCAGACCTAGGGACACATACAGACTGAATGTGGGGATGGAAAAAGATATTCCATGCAAATGGAAATCAAAAGAAAGCTGGAGTAGCAATACTCATATCAGACAAAATAGACTTTAAAGACTGTGACAAGAGGCAAGGAAGGACACTACATAATGATCAAGGGATCAATCCAAGAAGAAGATATAACAATTGTAAACATACATGCACCCAACACAGGAGCACCTCAAAACATAAGGCAAATGCTAACAGCCATAAAAGGGGAAATCGACAGTAATGTAATAAGAGTGGGGGAACTTAACACCTCACTTACACTAACAGATCATCCAGACAGAAAATTAATAAGGAAACGCAAGCCTTAAATGCTGCTTTCAGATGGAATGTCCTATAAGACCAGATAGACTTAATTGATATTTATAGGACATTCTATCCGAAAGCAGCAGAATACACATTCTTCTTAAGTGCACAAGGAACGTTCTCCAGGATAGATCACATTTTGGGTCACAAATTGAACCTTGGTAAATTTAAGAATATTGAAATCATTACAAGCATCTTTTCCAACCACAATGCTATGAGATTAGAAATCAATTACAGGAAAAAAACCTAAAAAAACACAAACACATGGAGGCTAAACAATATATTACTAAATAACCAATGGATCACTGAAGAAATCAAAGAGCAAATCAAAAAATACCTAGAGACAAATGACAACAACAAAAAAACAGCTATCCAAAACCTGTGGGAAGCAGCAAAAGCATTTCTAAGAGGGAAGTTTACAGCAATACAATCTTACCTCAAGAAACAAGAAAAGTCTTGAATAAACAACCTAACCTTACAACCAAAGCAACTAGAGAAAGAGCAAACAAAACCCAAAGTTAATAGAAGGAAAGAAATCATAAAGATAAGACCAGAAATAAATGAAATAGAGACAACGAAAACAATAGAAAAGATCAATGAAACTAAAAGCTGGTTCTCTGAGAAGATAAAATTGATAAACCTTTAGCCAGACTCATCAAGAAAAAAGGGAAAGGACTCAAATCAATAAAATTAGAAATGAAAAAGGAGAAGTTACAAAGGACACCACAGAAATACAAAGGATCATAAAAGACTACTACAAGCAAGTCTATGCCAATAAAATGGACAACCTAGAAGAAATGGACAAATTCTTAGAGAGGTACAGCCTTCCAAGACTGAACTAGGAAGAAATAAAAAATACGAACAGACCAATCACAAGTACTGAAATTGAAACTGTGATTAAAAATCTTTCAACAAACAAAATTCCAGGACCAGATGCCTTCACAGTCAAATTCTATCAAACATTTAGAGAAGAGTTAACACCTACTCTTCCGAAACTCTTCCAAAAAACTGCAGAGGAAGGAACACTCTCAAGCTCATTCTACAAGACCACCATCACCCTCATACCAAAACCAGACAAGGATATCACACAAAAAAGAAAATTACAGGCCAATAACACTGATGAACATAGACACAAAAATCCACAACAAAATACTAGTGAACAGAATCCAACAACACATTAAAAGGATCATACACCATGATCAAGTGGGATTTATCCCAGGGATGCAAGCATTTTTCAATATCTGCAAATCAATCAGTGTTATATACCACGTCAACAAACTGAAGAATAAAAACCACATCATCATCTCAATATATGCAGAAAAAGCTTTTGACAAAATTCACAACGCATTTATGATAAAAAGTCTCCAGAAAGTTGGCACAGAGGGAACCTACTTCAACATAATAAGGCTATATGTGACAAACCCACAGCTAACATCATACTCAACAGTAAAAAGCAGAAAGCATGTTCTCTAAGATCAGGAACGAGAAAAGGATGTCCACTCTCGCCACTTTTATCCAACATAGTTTTGGAAGTCTCAGCCACAGCAATCAGAGAAGAAACAGAAATAAAAGGAATCCAAATTGAAAAAGTAGTAGTAAAACTGTCACTGTTTGCAGATGACATGATACTATATATAGAAAACCCTAAAGATGCTACCAGAAAACTACTAGAGCTCATCAATGAATTAGGTAAAGTTGCAGGATATAAAATTAATACACAGAAATCTCTTGCATTCCTATATACTAACAACAAAAGATCAGAAGGAGAAATCAAGGAAACAATCCCATTTACCACTGCATCAAAAAGAACAAAATACCTAGGAATAAATCTACCTAAGGAGGCAAAAGACCTGTACTCAGAAAACTATAAGATACTGATGAAGGAAATGAAAGATGACACAAACAGATGGAGAGATATACCATGTTCTTGGATTGGAAGAATCACTATTGTGAAAATGACTTTACTACCCAAAGCAATCCACAGAGTCAATGCAATCCCTATCAAATTACCAATGGCATTTTTCACAGAACTAGAACGAAAAATTTCACAATTTGTATGGAAACCCAAAAGACCCCAAATAGCCAAAGCAATCTTGAGAAAGAAAAACAGAGCTGGAGGGCTTCCCTGGTGGCGTGGTGGTTAAGAATCAGCCTGGGGCTTCCCTGGTGGCGCAGTGGTTGAGAGTCTGCCTGCTGATGCAGGGGACGCGGGTTCGTGCCCTGGTCCAGGAAGATCCCACATGCCGTGGAGCAACTAAGCCGGTGCGCCACAGCTACTGAGCCTACGCTCTACAGCCCATGAGCCACAACTACTGAGCCCATGTACCACAATTACTGAAGCCCACGTGCCTAGAGCCCACGCTCCACAACAAGAGAAGCCACCACAATGGTAAGCCCATGCACCGCAACAGAGTAGCCCCCGCTCACTGCAACTAGAGAAAGACTGCGTGTAGCAATGAAGACCCAATACAGCCAAAAATAAAATAAATAAATTTATTTTTAAAAAGAGAAAAACTGAGCTGGAGGAATCAGACTCCCTGACTTCAGACTATATTACAAAGCTACAGTAATCAAAACAGTATGGTATTACACAAAAAAACCCCAGAAATATAGATCAGTGGAACAGGATAGAAAGTCCAGAGATAAACCCACACACCTGTGATCACCTAATCTATGACAAAGGAGGCAAGAATATACAATGGAGAAAAGACAGTCTCTTCAATAAATGGTGCTAGGAAAACTGGACAGCTACATGTAAAAGAATGAAATTAGAACACTCCCCAACACCATTAAAAAAAAAAACTCAAAATGAATTAAAGACCTAAATGTAAGATCAGATACTATAAAACTCTTAGAGGAAAACATAGGCAGAACACTCCTTGACATAAATTGCAGCAAGATCTTTTTCAATCCACCTCCTAGAGTAATGAAAATAAAAATAAACAAATTGGGCCTAATGTAACTCAAAAGCTTTTGCATAGCAAAGTAAACCATAAACAAAATGAAAAGACAACCTTCAGAATGGGAGAAAATATTTGCAAACGAAGCAACCGACAAGGGATTAATCTCCAAAATATACAAAGAGCTCATGCAGCCCAATATTAAAAAAAAAAAAACCCAATCAAAAAATGGGAAGATCTTGATAGATATTTATCCAAAGAAGACATAAAGATGGCTAAAAAGCACATGAAAAGATGCTCAACATCACTAATTATCAGAGAAATGTAAATCAAAATTACAATGAGGTATCACCTCACGCCAGTCAGAATGGCCATCATCAAAAAAGTCTACAAACAGTAAATGCTGGAGAGGGTGTGGAGAAAAGGGAACCCTCCTACGCTGCTGGTGGGAATGTAAACTGGTACAGCCACTATGGAGAACAGTATGGAGGTTCCTTAAAAAACTAACAGTAGAGCTACCATATGATCCAGCAATCCCACTCCAAGGCCTATATCCGGAGAAAACCATAATTCGAAAAGATACATGCAACCCAATGTTCACTGCAGCACTATTTACAATAGCCAGGACATGGAAGCAACCTAAATGCCCATCGACAGAGGAATGTATAAAGAAGATGTGGTACATATATACAGTGGAATATTACTCAGCCACAAAAAAAGAATGAAATAATGCCATTTGCAATGACATGGGTGGACCTAGAGATTGTCATAGAGTGAAGTCAGACACAGAAAGACAAATATCATATGATGTCACTTATATGTGCAATCTAAAAAATGGGTAAAAATAAACTTATCTATAAAACAAATAGAGTTACAGATGTAGAAAACAAACTATGGTTACCAAGGAGTAAGGGAAGGGAGGGATAAACTAGAAGATTGGGACTGACATATACATACTACTATATATAGAACAGATAACTAATAAGGACCTACTGTGTAGCATAGGGGACTCTACTCAATACTCTGTAATAACCTATATGGGAAAAGAATCTGAAAAAGAGTGGGTATAGGTATACGTATAACTGATTCACTTTGCTGTACAGCAGAAACTAACACAACATTGTAAAGCAACTATACTCCAATAAAAATTTAAAAACCCATCACATATACAACAACCACCATCAAAATTCCTTCCGTCATTTTTCCAAACTATTTTTATCCTGCTTCATACCTAATTTAGAATATATCATAAATATTATTTTAGCTGTAAAATGACCCATCCTATGGATGTACTACAATTTACTTATCTATTCCCTTCTTGTTAGAAAACTCACTTTCCATTTTTATTATAAATTTCACTTTAAAGAACATTTTTACACCAAAGATTTTTTTTAATTTCAGACATTCCCTTGAAAATAGATTTCTAGCATTAGAATTACTCCAGGTGTGAGTAATTACCCAAATGTGCAAATAATTTCAAAGTTTTCACTGTCCCACTGGCGAAAGGGCTCTCATTTCCATGTTGATTCCTGACATTTCACTTTCCCGTATTCAGCAGCCTTTCTTCCCTAAACCACTCTTCTCCGGAGCCTTCTCTCCTGGACTGGCCTCCTCCCTCCCTTAGGCCTCCTTCTCCAGCACTAGTAGAACCCGCCCCAGTTTCTTAGGCTTAAGTGTCTCACTTTTAAGAAGGCAGAGTTTTGTTATGAATTTGCTTTTGTTTCTGTTTCACTCATCCTCCAGCCCTGCCACAGCACACCCAAAAGAGTATTCCATTCGCATTAGTTTTTAAATCATGTGGATCACATATTTATCTGACCTGTTTTATAGAAGGTGAACTCTTTAGTGATTAGAAACACTTTTTAAGCATTTAACATCAAAAAAAACACAATATAGTCCTATAATCTACTATCTAATTTCCTTTTTGTAAATTTTCCACAAGTTCCTTGTTAAATTCAAATTATTTGCACTAGTTTACATGTTCGCCCAACATCGGGCTTTCAATAATTTCTGCCCTCTACTCCTCCAATTACACAAAACAAAAAAGTTTCCTTCTTTCTTTCCTCCAAGACAAGTTAGACAACTTTTAAGAAATTTAAATTTTTTTTCAGAATCCCATTAACTATTTATTTAGTTCCATCACACTGAGATTAGCACAAACATATACATTAAGTCTAAATTGCTCAGAAAGGTGAAAATTAACACAATGTACAAACACACTGCAAAACATAATATAAAACCACAATCATAAACATATGTATCCATCAAACCAGAAGCTGTCAATCTATATCTGGTCGGCTGTTCCTACATTTTCCCATTAACACTTGCTTATTACTTATTTCACTTAGCTCAGCACAGCCCCACAAGGAAGCAACAAACACCGAGTGCCGAAGGTTTAAGAACAATTCATAAGGAAGGGAAGGAGAAAAGTTGGAAGACTTCTGAATTTAAAAATCAAAATCACAAAAAGTTTACACAGTACCTTCATCTGCTTGCAAATTAAGAAAAAATCAGCATCATATAACTTTAGTAACAAAACAGAGCCTGTGATATAAGGTGAGGCACAGAGCTCTACCTCAGACCATCTCTCCTTTCCTTCATTCTGTATGGACCTTCACTTACTCTGCCACCTGAGGCCAATGCTGTGAAAATGAGACACAGCGGCGGCCAGAGATTCTGCTTTCTAGCAAGCTCCCAGGAGCTTGTTACTGCTGCTAGTTTGAGGACCGAAAACCTGAGTATCAAATACAGACTTCAGCATCTAAGAACTTTGTAATTACTGGATTTATAGCAAAAGTTTCCAAACTACAGTATCAATCATTGGCTCACTTTCTTTCATTAAATAGAAGTTCCTCAAAGAGAGAAAAGCCACCTTGTTTTTCCTTAATATTAACACAGGTGGGGCGCATTCTATTGTATTTAACAAAATAGATCAGAAACTGGTAAGGTGGGTTGCCTTGAGGAAGGAACCAGCCAACTTGGAGGAGGGAGAGGAGGAAGGGTTTTCACTGAATATTCTTTTGCAGCTTTTAATGTTGAATCACGTGAGTCAATTATTCAGAAAATAAACTTTATTTTAAAATTTTAAACCATTTCATAGGCTATTCTGGAAGCTGACTAAATGTTAAATTAATCCATTTCCCAGGAAAGTAAGTGGTCGGGCCAGGGAGACAAGTTACTTTACTTAGCATTTTTCTTCACACAGGGAACATGCCTTAGCTTAACCACCTCCTAGGATCACGCCAATATTATATTTTCATTATGATAATATTTTCAACCCCATTACTCTTCTCCAGCACCAGAAGGACCCAACAGCATGCCTTGATTCACAGGAAATACGAAAAAGCTTCTACGTGCACCCCTAGTGAGTCAGGTTCTCACTGCAGAGAACTTTCCAGTACCTCAGCCTCTTGTCTGTATTTTTCAAAACTAGGCCCCTTGGCACTGAAATGGTTCCTATTAACAGCATTTATGTTGGTGTTTTAGATCTACACAGAAGTAACAGCAACTGAAAACAGAAACCAAATGACGGAATGGGTGAGAATGTGCGTGTATGTGTGTGTGCATGGGTGTGTCCTCACACAAGTGACCCTATGGCTGAGCAAATATTAGTTCAACCGTCTGATCTGAACTTAATCCATATGGACCTAACCCCACCTGTACCCTCACAGGGTCTCCAAGGCAGACACATTCTCCTTTACATAACTTGGTCATGACTCACCTATAAGACTCTGAAAGTGCTTGTCGCGTTTGCAACTTGTGAATTAATATTCATCCCTAAACCCTTAAAGGCTTGTTTCAGTTCTGCTTTTTACCACGTTGCCTTAGAGCAGACCTTACCGTGTTGTCGAGGCTTCTTCAAATCCCCACGTCCGCCCTCCTCCTCCTTTAGCACTGCCTGGTCTGGGCCCCCATCCCCACCCCAGGTCTCCATCCTCTCTACTACAGCCTATGCTTATAACTGAGTGGATCAGCTGCAGGGACTAAAGGGAAAGGATCAGAGACAGGCAAACCCAGGCTGGAGGGAATCCACGCGTCCCAGCCCTGCCCCAAGGACTCTGGCAACCGTCCAGCACGTGTCTAAAGAAGCAGCGGCCACCGAGCTAATTCCAGTTTCCTGTCTGTTATCCAAGGAGACACGCAGTGGTGGGGAGATAACCAAAAACATCGCGGTGGGGGAAAAGGAGGCCCCAGCGGCACAGAGCATCTTCCTAACTCTCCACTCAGCACACCCCAGATAACTACAGATATGGCCCAGAACCACCACTGACCCCCGGCAACACGGCGGTGGGTTTGGCGGGGTAGGACCAGGTGGAGCCAAGGACCCAGCCAAGAGGCTGCAGTTCAGGCCAGGGTGGCTGTTCCAGAAGGAACGTCGGTGCCAAGCAGGAAACCAAAGGAAAAACGCAGAATTGCAGGCCAAGAAAACATCGTGAGGATTGAGGTGAGGGGGTCGCTCGGCTCACGCGGGTGCTCTCGCCCGGGCCTTGAGCTATATCGCCGGTTTCCTACCTGCCAGGCGATGGATGTGACGCTGCCCAAGTGCCTCTGCCCACGAGAAGCTACAGCCACACCGGGCTGGAGGAAGCAGGTACAGCTGCCCAACTGCAATTCCCCTCACTCAGAAACTCTCAAGAGCTCCTCCTCATCATCACCACCATCCCCCTCAACAAAACTAGCAGCAACTGGGCAGGCATTGCCTCTAAAGACATCACCTGCTACCACTCTCCTGCCTCTCTGGCCTCTTTGATGATCCTAAAACAGACTAGGTAAGTTGCCACCTCAGGGCCTTTGCACTTGCTGTTCCCTCTGCCTAGAAGCCTCTTCCCATAGGTACCTTCATAGCTCTTTCTCTCTCCTCCTTCAATATTCGCCCAAGTGTCTTAATCAGCCTTCTGTGACCACCCTTTTCAATCATAAATCCCCTCCTCCACCACCTCAGCATCCTTTCCTTTTCCTGTATTTCTTCTTCTTCACAACACTTATCACACTGACATTCCATGTTTTCCTTCTGTATTTGTTTATTGTCACCTTCACCAAAAGCACACGTGCTGAGAGTCAAGGAAGGGTAAAACAACTTTCCAAAGTGAAAGAAGGTATCAGTATTACAAGGAAAAAAACCAAATGCCCATCATGCCCTTTTCCTTCTTCCCATGACACAGCCATCTGCTTCCCAATATTTTTTAGAGCAAAATTTGTAACTATTTTTATCTGTATCTTTTTTTAATTGAAGTATATTTAATTTACAATGTTGTGTTAGTTTCAGGTGTACAGCAAAGTGGTTTATTTATACACACACACACACATATACATTCTTTTTCAGATTCTTTTCCATTATAGGTTATACAAGATATTGAGTATAGTTCCCTGTGCTATACAGTAGGTCCTGCTGCTTCCCAGCCTTTAAGATCTGGACTGAGAGACCTCTTCCTTAGGGTTCACCTTCACGTCTCTTCTGCTCCCCTCTCTCACCTTTCTCCAAACTGCCACAGCATTGTCTGTTCCATGCGAACTCCACACTAACCAACAGCGCCTGCCTAACTGGGAGGACAGAGCGTGTCAGCTCATGCTTAGGAAAGTACTAGGACCGTGTGGTGCTGTTTATTAGCCAATAAATCAGAGCCATTATTACTGTTATTTAGTGTAAGTATCTTGTATCACATATACTGATTAAAGTTTCATTTCCACAGCTAGATTATAAGCGAATTGAGGGCAAACATCTTACCCTGTTTTTTTGAATTTTCCCCCAGAGTACTTACCACAGATGTTTAATAATTATTTGTCAACTGATTGAAACAAAGAATTTCCACGTTTAAAGATTCATTTGAGACCCCTTAGAACCTCTGTTTAGACAGCGATTCCAATCCTTTACCTCTTCCAGGACTGACCTTGTGTGTAAATACAGCAAATCCCTGGAAATGGCATTTATTATAGAAACTTTGCTAAAGCTTGAACAGCAGAGCCAAAATACTATATAACAGATCAAACAAATATTGACTCAAAAGAATTTTCCCCCAGGCGACTGTTACAGTCTTATCTTGAATGTTTGCGCAGTTAGTTAAGTATTGCTATGGACTCAGCAAAATCCCAGGCAGACCCTGCCAGGCCGAGTTTCACATTCCCACCATCTTATCACTTTTTATAAGTCCCTCTCCTCATACCCCTCACCTAGCACCACTGCTAATGTTGGGTGTGGGATTAAATGATAAGTCAGTCATACATGTTTTATCCATGGACAAAAGATAAAGGAATCCCAGTGCCAAAGATTCCATTTACCTATCCCACAGCAAATATGCTCTGTCTTTACCTTCCCAGAAATCAATCAGGCTGCATCTGTTCATACCTGTTGGCTTCTTGGAAATGTATGAGATAGTAGGACCATGTAGAGAGAGAGGCATTTACAGTGTCACGGGACATGTCTGTACACACCAAATACCGATGAGTGTTTACTTCCTATGGTTACCGACTGTGAAGGCTGCCAGAACAGGGAGCCTCCAGATGCACCTCGAAATCACAG
Source organism: Tursiops truncatus (assembly GCF_011762595.2). NCBI lineage: Eukaryota > Metazoa > Chordata > Mammalia > Artiodactyla > Delphinidae > Tursiops > Tursiops truncatus. The sequence continues at coordinate 80,644,181 of NC_047040.1, read as the reverse complement.
ACTGTTCTGTGCAGGGAGTGGGCTAGCTTACACCGGGTTGTCTAAAATGTGGGCGAGGACAATTATGACAGGTAGAAGCCAACAAGAGTTGTTCACAACCTCTCGGTTCTAATTCAAGAGAACAAATTGCCCTCTACAAAAAGAAAACAGAAAAATTACACAGCAAGCCAAGATATTTGCCTGGGGAAAACTCCTAAGCGTCTATTAATAAAAATGGAACAGTCTGTGGCTTTCAGTGTAAGCTTCTATAGGATTGGGACCAGGCGTCGCAACAGGGAACACAGCTCAGCACTGCAGGTGACTGGACATGCAATGATGTTGTAGAAAGATGTCAAGCTGGTTAAAAAGAATAACATGCAGAATTACAGGAGGCTGAAGCGTTGAAATTTACCACAGGGACATTTTTGTAAATGGTGCAATACGTCAAACTCTTTGGCAAATTTAAATGCCAAGCTGGCTAATGCAATAGTCCAGACCACATGCCCTTCCTGCCCAAACAGCTTCTTGGTAAGATGCTCTCAGCCAAGATCTGCAACAGCAGTGTCTGGGTGTGGTACCTTCGGATCTGCTACCTGCCAATCCCATTCAGTCCTGATCAGCCCAGTTTCATGCATCATATACTCAGTTTTCCAATGAGCAAACACTCATAACAAATTCTGCACAACTCACTGGAGTGCCTCCACCGTTCCGAAGAACACACAGCGTCACCAAGGCAACAAGCATGGACTACAGGGCACACCTGAAGCCTGTGTAACACACACACCAAAAAAAACCAAGAAGAGCTATTATTATTAATAACTAAGTAGCCACAATCCTTCCCCATCAGGTTCTGCTGAGGCCACACCCACTGCCCCACCCACAAATTGGACAAATTCCCATCGCTGACTCTCCCTACTTGGAAGTTATCAAAAGAAAACTAAAAGAAGTCAGTGGGGCTAAAGTGATCCATAGAGTGAAGAACTACAGGGGAGGAAGTGCCTAGAACTTCAGACAGGTGTGGATCAGAAGAGTGAAAATGAGTTTTGAGGAGAGGTGAACCAGAAGTGTGAGTCAGGAGAGAAGGGAGAGAACTTTTAGAGATGTTACTTACAATTTTTAGAAATATACATTGAATCTCTTTTTAACGTTCTTTGGAAGAGTCAAGTAAAGTTTGAAGTTTGGAAATACTTGTTAATTCAGTTTCTGAACTGTGTTCCTCTGGATGGTAAGCTTCATCAACTACTGTTGGAACAACTAGACTTGAGCAAAGAGTCTAGTCCACAGACATAAAAAAATGCAGTGAATTCTTCGCTTAACGCAATGCATTCTGCATTATTGAGGGCAATGACGTATTCCAAAACAAAGCCTGGCAAAGTTGTCACAGGGAAAATCACAACCAGATGTCCCCTACCTGCCTCAAACACTGAAGCCAGTCATTCTACAGATGTTCAAAATCACATGCTAGATTTCTCTCAAACTACCTAAAAAACCCAGAGATTTGGGCAAAGATTCATTCTCTTGCATTTTTCAAGTCTCAACCAAAAGCCCAGGTAACAAAAACCTGCTTCCTTGCAGTGGTGTTCTCCAATCATCTGGAAGTTTCTAAGCGGTAGACCTAAGAAAAAAGGACTTTCTCTAGGGAGCAGCAATCTAACCTGTCCTCTTTTCCCCTCCGGAAGACGACCTATCAGGCAAGTGGAGAGAAGTGTTGTCATGCATCCTTCAACAGTGGTTGTCATGCATCCTTCTACCCTCTGGGAAGTTTCTGGTCAAAGAAGATTCATATGTAATATAGAATGTGCCCTACTGGTGAGGAGTCAATTAAATTTCTCAGCTGCACATAACAGATACTAAATTCTCCATTGTGACCACAAAATAAAATATTTGAGACATTGATGATTACACCAGAATCTTCTAAAATCATATCAAATTTAAATAAGAAACAGGACCTTTAAGTAGTATAAGAACTAAAACCAAAGGAAAGATGCAAAGACTATGAAGCACTTTATAACACTAGGTAAAATCCCCAAACCTAAATATACAGGATGGTTTCCATTCTCTGTTTTATGCTTTCTCTTAGTTTCTTGATTTTCTACAAGAATCATGTATTATGTCTACAATCAGGAAAAAACGTAAAGTTTTTCAAAATTATGCACAGAAAAGACAGAAAGAAAATGTACCTTTAAAATGTTATGAATAAGTATACTGGGGGGGGGTAAGTTGCTCTTTACTTTTCACTTTTCTGTATTTTCTGAAGCTTTTAGAACGAGAATGTAGTAATTTACAATGAAAAACAACCTTTTAAAAAGCTGTTTAAATTATTAAAATGTCAAAGGACTAAAGTATTTATTAAGGGTCATAAATGTATAAACACACAATATAATCAGGAAGAAAGCTTTCGCCACTGATCAAGCCGCCTTTCAGAGTCAAACAATTGACACCTTACATACCAGTGCTTCTCAAACTGGAGGAGGTGGAAGAACCACCTGGAGGGTGTGTGAGAGCACTGAGCAGTTCTAACGAGCTCTCAGGTGATACTGATGCTGCCAATCAGTGCACCTCGCTTTGAGTAGCCAGGATGGATGCAAGGGGAAGTGAGTAGAGCCTCGTGAAGCCTGCCAAGCTCCTTTGAGAGAGGACAGAAGAGAAGCTGAACTCCAGATCCCGCCTTCTTTTGAAAGTTCTAAAGCAGAGGCAGATTCCTCTCTCTCCAATCAGCCCTTGGTGACTAAATACTTAGTCATGTCCTTAAACGGGGGCCAATGAAATTAAGATAACCATGATTCCAGAATCTAATGAGCTTGTTAGAGCATCAGATGGAGCAGCCTTTGATTCCAACTTGGCAGACTGCCTCTGTGCTCTCTAGAATTCTGCAAATCAAATCTCTTGATGGTAGCTTTCAAATACCACCTTGTTTCCTACAATGATTCTGTCAGATGCCTACGAATAGGAGGCAGTCCACCAATTCCATATGTAACACTCAGAAGGAGACCAAAAAAAGTAAACAGACAAACAAAAAAGGCAAGCACGCACTCCACGAGCTGACCAAGTGCTTATCAGGTGACTCTGGACCCTGGAGTTGCTGGGAAGGAGGGTGAACTTGTAAACAGTCAAACAGTTCCTGCCCTTTCACTCCCCCCAGCCACCTCGGGGGCCCATCAGGAGCTAAGTACAGAACCACACTCGAACTCCAAAAAACCTCAGGAAGAGATTGCAATGCCCAAGAAAATATTGAGGCCCACAGCCTATACCCTCCACCTCGCTTGCCCATCAAGGCGCTAGAGGGTGACTGTAGTGTTTCCTTTCATCCTAAGGAATAAGGTACCTGGCTGAGAGGCCTCCAAGTTCTACGCAATGAGAACCTCAGAAAGAAACTAACTTAATTAACGATTCACAAGAGCACAGAGAATTCCCACCAGCCTCTAGGTCCCCAAACACCACATTTGCCATTTAGCCCCCATGCTGCCATTTCCCGCCTGCAGTGAACTAATTACACACAGTGGGAATTCTGGAGCTGCCAGTTCTAATGTTTATCTGCTGTTAACTTGTTGTGTGACCTCAAAGACATTTGTCTAGTGCCTTTATTTCCTCTGCTATAAAAGCAAGATAAGGGAATGACATGCTTGAAAAAGTGCCCTAACATAACATTACAGTCATCACTACCCTAGAAATGCTCACAGGGATGGTAATTAACATGTTCCTTTTACTAAGACATTTAAAGATAACTGATGGAGGCTTCCCTGGTGGCGCAGTGGTTAAGAGTCCGCCTGCCGATGCAGGGGACACGGGTTCATGCCCCGGTCCGGGAGGATCCCACATGCCGCGGAGCAGCTGGGCCCGTGAGCCATGGCCGCTGAGCCTGCGCGTCCGGAGCCTGTGCTCCGCAACGGGAGAGGCCACAACAGTGAGAGGCCCGCGTACCGCAAAAAAAAAAGATAACTGATGACATGTTGTGAAAAGTATGGGATCTCAAATTATATTTCCTCTTTCACTAAAACAAGTTTCAGTGGCAAACGCTACCTATAAAATTGTTGATAAAAACAATATTGAATGTGCTTCCTTATAAAGTATAATGTGATGTATTTTTCCATTACCATAATTTTAACAGCAGACCATGGTTTCATAAGTAGAAGAGATTATAGAAAAATCACCTTAAATTAGATTTCTGTAACCTTCACATACAGCACTGAAAACTTAGTGAAATAAAATTGAGCTGTACTTCTTCACCAGTGAAATACTTTGCAACCCCTGGAAGCCGTGATTTAGAAGCCTAGTTAGTAACACAGTCTGGGCATGTGAGAAAAGCTGGTTACAAAACATTCTGTGTACAAAACGATCAGTATCATCTGATTTTTTGTAAATCTATTTGGGCATAGAAAAATATTTAATAAATGGGAGCAATTATCATTTACATTTATCTATTAGGGCCCCAGTTCTTTTCTTATACATTTGAATGAGCTATATATTAAGGTTATAACACATATCATTTATGTGTCACAAATTTAATGCAAATTTTCTCAGTATGCCTCTTCATTAGTATAGACGTTTTCAATTTTAATATATTCAAATCTACTCATTTTTTCTTCCCTGGTTGCTTCTTTTGCTTTGAAGCCATGAAAATTGTCATTCCTATGCAGACCTAATAAATATATTTTCTGCTAGTGTTTTTATTATTTGATTTGCAATATTCAACTCTCTGGAGTTTATATTTGGGGCATGGTATATTTGGTGTGGGTCCAAATTGATATCTTATTATGTCCAAACCATTTATTAAATAATCTATTAAATAATCCTTCCTCATTGCTTTATTTTAAAAATTTAGCACATTTGATTTATATATAGTTAGGAAACTATTCCAATTTACTTTTTTAATATAAAGTACAAGAACCTCAAAGTAAAAATCCAAATATACATAGTAGTTTTATTAGAAACCTCAGCTAGAGATTATCAGCAAATCAAATCATCATCACACCATTTCATCCTCAGTGGGGCAGCAGTCAACTAAGCGATAATTCCTGTTCAAATCAGTTCTTCCTATTCAGCAGAAGCCTTTGAGAATGTAATTGTAGGGTATATAAGTGTATGGTAGCTGAGTCACCAACTGTTTGAATTCTCTGCTTATTTTATAGGGAAGGACTAATTCTTAGGTGGCAATATTATTCTAACCTTGACACACCTGGAAATAACACTCCTTGCCCTGAAAAAAAAAAAAAAGAAGTCAAAGAATTCATTGTTTAATTTGGTCAAGATTTAGAACCATGATTTTCACTCAACTGAGTTTTTCCTCCAGATCTATTAGAAGCCTACCATAGATAGTATGTACTATGTAAATTTGCCCTTGTTTTTTAGGTTTCTAATGTCTGCATCTTGCCACTCCCATAAAGATATAAGCTCCTGGAAAGCAAAGGCTGCATCTATTAGAGAAAGAAGGAAGGAGGGACTCATGTACAATCCTTGCAGTGACCTCTTTCTGAGCCTTGCCCACAGTGGTCACTCAGGAAAGGCTGCCAATGGATGAACTATTTTAGCATCTCAGCCATGAGTGATGCTTAAAGAAAAAAAGAAAATAGAACATATATCACTGAATGCTTTTATCTGAATTCATCCCCCCTACTAAGTAACATGGATAGATTTATGCCATCAATTCACACCCTGAAGCACAAGACATGATCTTTCTTTTTTTTACGTCTTCAACTTTATATTTATGTATGTATGTATGTATGTATGTATGTATGGCTGCGTTGGGTCTTGGTTGCTGCACGCAGGCTTTCCCTAGTTGTGGCGAGCAGGGGCCACTCTTCGTCGCAGTGCGCAGGCTTCTCGCTGCAGTGGCTTCTCTTGTAGCACAGCATGGGCTCTAGGCGCTCGGGCTTCTGTAGTTGCAGCACGTGGGCTCAGTAGTTGTGATGCACAGGCTTACTTTCTTTGCAGCATGTGGGATCTTCCCGGAGCAGGGATCGGACCTGTGTCCTGTGCATTGGCAGGTGGATTCTTAACCACTGCGCCACCAGGGAAGTCCTATGATCTTTCTTTTCATTTGCATAGCTATGACTCAACATTTTCTAGCCCTAGGTTTTTTTTTTTTTGACTCAGAATAGAATTGCACCATTAGGGTTTCAGCACGTCTATTCTTGGAGTGACTATTTTGAATCGTGTCTTTTAGAAGTAAGGAAAAATATTTTTTAACTTCTTAGGTATCTACATGGCTTGGTTTGAGAATCTGAGCTTTTCTGGTTCATTTTCCTGCTGCTTTTCCAGGTCAGGAGGGGATGGCTGAGAGAGGTTCCTCTGGACGAAGGCACTGGATGGCAGTGCTCAGCCTGGTATTCTCTGCTTTTAATCCCCTCCACCAACAAACGGACCAGAGAGAGCACCATCATCATCACCATCAATGGTACAATTTACTGAGCATCTTATGTATGCCCGTCACACTGCTAAACGTTTCACTTGTTATATCTGATGCTGTTTTTGTTACCAAAAAAATTCTAGGATGTATTTCCTCCCCATCTCTGAAAAAACTGCTCAATTTAATATCATGCTTAATTATTAAGCGTAATTTTAGAGATCTTGCTGAATTTTTAAATCTAATACATGACTAGCATGTTAAGAAATGGGATATTTCATTTCACAGTATAGTCTCGTACATAAAATAGAAAAGCCTAACCAAAAAGAATGCCCTCCCGTTCCCTGCTTCTCTCTTTTCTGTTGGAGAAGAATGGATACATTTGTCATGCAGCATAAGGAGGCCAGGGAAGAGGAGAGAGATTATCTTACGTGCTGGCAAAGCAAAGCCGTTGTGTTCGTCTCCTCCCGGCACTGTCCCCATCCTACTCCCAAGCCCCGAGGAGGCTGGGAGGACGAGAGGCAGAGTTACCTACTAATAAATCCCACCCAAGCGGCCTCTCCCTCACCTCTCTCCCAGCACTTGCCTAGGGGTGGCCACTCGAGAGCCTGGCACGTCTCACAAGAGGTTCCCAGGGAGTAGAAAGCAAATGCCAGGGAGCCCAGAAAAAATGCAATTCCTCAACTGTACTGGGAGAAAGGCATCTAAAAATACATGTAAGCAGAGACATTTTATTCTTGGATTTAAACAGTAAGTCTTCTCATGAGTTCACATCTGCCGACACGTTCACTGACACTGCAGCCTGTTGAGTCTGCGAGAGGCTGTCGAGCATTCCTGCAGCAACACCTCGGCTACTCTCCCATCTTTGCAGTGAGGATCATTAGAGTCTGTTCTCGTCCCCACTTCGAAGAGTCAAACCCACACCAGTACTTTTTCCCCTAAAATGTGCAGGCTCCCCCTAAGCCTCCGAGAAGCAGGAGAAAGCACGCATTTGCAAAGCCTAAAGGTGGGCGCTGGGACAAACCAGGAAGGGCACTAACTGAAGCCAGACCCTGGGCTCACGCTTGGCCAGGTGAGTGTTGGCTCCACCCCTCGTGGAAACTCCCCTCTAGAAGCTGCAGTTGGAGCAAATGCCAGCGCAGCCCATGGTACCTCACTGGTGGCCCCAACCCGTCCCCCTCCCTGTGTGCATGGCCTTTACCAAGAGACTCTGCAGCTCCTCCCACTAAAGGGGATCAGAATCATCCCCTAGCCCCTTGACCCCGGGCTTGCTGGCCTGTGACTTGCTTTGGCCAGAGGGAACCCAGGCCCGAAGAAGCCTTGCAGGTTTCCTCTTACCCCTTCCAGCTCTGCCACGGCCTTGGCAGGAGCTGCCCCGGGACGGCTGCTGCCCTCAGCCTGGACACACGTGGAGCGGACGTGAACCCAACCCGCGGGCCCAGCCAGGGCCACGGCTGTTCAGTTAAGCCCAGCGTGGAGCAGCCGAGCCCCACTACCAGCCCACAGCTGCAAAAGCGATCATGAACCACTGCTCTGAGCTGCTGCATTTTCGAGCATTTTTTGCCAGCGTTATTATGCCAACAGCTAAGTGATACACAGTCTAAGAGACTGCTCGTGGAAGATACGACATGCCCCCTTGCCCAAAATACGATAACCAAATTTTAATAAGTGCTTATTTTGGACTCATTTTTGTAAGAGCTTTAGGTGGACGTATTTTTTCCTCACAAGAACACTATAAGACAAGGAGGATTTTCATCCCTATTTTAAAGATGAGGCAACAGAGGCACAGTTAAGTAACCTGCCCACAGCTGGAAGATGGTAAAGGCAGGATTCAAACCCCAGTCACCTGCACCCGGAGCCCCTGCTTATCAACCCCACGTCCAGCAGCCTTGCAAACCTCCTCCCATGCCTCCCAATCTGCCCCAAATTCTGCTGCGGGTCCCACGCCCTCGGGGTAAAACCCAAACTGACAAGCGCAGCTGTGAAGTATTCCAGGTCCTCCCCAGCCTGATCCTGCATATCCAGGCCAGGCCCCCGCTCCCTCCTCCTCTCCCTCAAGGTCAGGCCTTGAGCTCAACAGCCACTCTGAGCTCCTACACTTGACCAAACCCACCAAGTCCCTCGCACCCCCCCCTGGAACGCCCTCCCCCCTTTCTGGAGCACCTCTAGGTCATCCCCCTGGGGTACCTCCTGTAGGAACACTTCGGGCCCCAGCCAGGAGCACGTGGCTGCTCATCCCGAGTCCCCCACTCCCGGGACCTTCCTGAACGTGCACGGACCACTTCAGGCTGTCACTGCTTAGCTCCTTCCCGAGCCCGGCCACATGCCCCTTGAGGGCAAGGCCTGGGCTTGTTCCCCTCTGGCAGCCCCGTGTTCAGCACGGTGCCTGGTCTCATCGTGAGCATTCCAGGGAAGTTTGCTAAATCACAGATCAGGTGAAAGGAACAACGACATGATGGAGAAATGGATATGGAGACGGGAGGTCTGCATTTTCATTTTTAAACAGCAAGTCTTCATTTCTCTTCAACATTAATTAAACTGCTCAACATCCCTGGGTCTCCAGCTATATATTCCTCAATTAAAATAGGTCTTTCATGATGGCTTCCTCTGCCAAACCTTCCTCGCAGGCGTCTGTGTTCACCAGGGCGTCTTGGGACACGTAACAAAAGGCACCATATTTGCTTCAAGCAGCAGGGAAACTGAAGGCCTACTCCCTAAACGTTCACTCCTGGCAACACAAGAGTACACGTACTATGATTTCAAAAGGGATGGAGGAACGTCTGTGGCACAAGAAGGCACATTATTAAGGAGTGAAAGGAAAAGATTCCCAAGACAGGCACCAGATAAGTGATACCTTGACATGGGGCAGCAAAAGCTTCTTTAACACCAACTAGCAAGTGACTCTTGGGAGAGGCCCAGCGCTCAGAATCCCAGCTTGCAGCTGACAGGTGGTCATTACTGCCTTAACCTCAGAGACACCCAGTAAAGGTTCAGGACTCAGCAGCCTGACAGCACGTGTGGAAAGCTGACTAGGGCCACGGGATGGAGGCTACAGCAGCCCTCAAAATTACACGGCTTCCAGGCCACTTCCAATAGCTGGGCCCCAAGCTTGGAGCAAAGGGGCAACTATATCCCATGACAGTGAAATGCTCTGTTCCAGAATCGGAGGCTGAAACCCTACAAACGCAGGTTCCTTTCCCCACTGCAGCTTCACGGCCACTGATGAGCAGTTTCTGATGCCAAAGACGCTCGTCCCTGGTGCTTCCTGGGAAAGATGGGGAGAGGCTGGGATAACGTGTGTTCCTGATCCCTTGGATGGGATGACAGAGTTATAGACAGCTGGAATGTAAGAACCAGAAGGTCTTTGAGATCAGGCCACCTAATAATTTTCACTTTCTAGTGACTGCTTTGTTCAAACAACAGCTTGCAGAAGCATAAATACCAGAGAGGAGACTGAGGCTGCTCCCTTCGGCAGGCAGGAGCCAGGAACCCCAGTTGTCCGTACAGGGACAACCTCTGAGCTGGCTTGATGGAGGCTTGGGAATTTGGTTTGCAAATCATGCATTTAGCCCAAGCCTGCATTTTGCAGTATGGAAACCACTGCCCAGGGAAGGTAAGGTGACTCATCCAAGGTCACACAGTCAGAAGGACCAAGAACAGGACTCAAGTTCCTGACTGCCAGTTCAAACACGCTTTCCTCTAAACGGTGCCACCCCCTTTTGTAGAAACAGCCCTCCACACCCTGCCTCCCCGTGAGCAAGTTCCAGGCCCACCCCAGGGCTTAGACTGAGGTAAAGAGTAACTTAGTGACAGTATGTTTTACTGATGCATTTATCACACACAATAGGGAAAGCTCTGCTTTTTACCAACCCATCCCCTCCACTCCCCACCCCAACTGACCCCCAACATGGGCAACTCATCAGAGCCTTTCAATGACTTGGAACTTTCTCAGGATCCCCTGTGGCAGGCCCATTCCCTTTCTGTAGCATTTCTTGCAGCACTGAATCAAATGCCTGCAATGCTGTGATTCTTCAATTTGCTGCGTTTGTCCCTACACAGTATGTGTTTGATTTTAAAATGCTGTTTGCTCCACGTTTTAATTTCATTTTAGAAGCCTGCAAGGAGAGATGCCAACATTTAATCGTAGGGACTGGAGGGGACTTTACAAACTGCTTACGAGGCACAAACAGAGCAGTTATCTTCCTATTTCCCTTTTGATCGAATTGGCTGCTGTATCATATGCCGTAACAGTGTGAACCAGAAAGCACTTTGGCATCCTTATCTCACCCTTGACATAATCAAAAGAAAAAACACATTGTAATAAAAAAGAAAAACGGAAACGAGAACTTCATATTTGTTTAAAAGTTAATTAAACTTGAAAGGTTTGCAGGGACGATTCATTTCCTTTAGTAGCTTAATACCATAAGGTTCACATTCCATTTTACTGGTGGAATGATAAAAAGTAACCTGATGTTATTTTAATCATAATAATAAATGATATATAATAAAGCTAGAATAAAGAGGTTCTTTTAAAACACATGTTCCACACAATTCTGAATTGACTTATTAAAAAAAGGCTCTGTAAACATTTTCAAGGTGTGAACCTGTTTAATTGCTTCTGTTAATACTACTTTCATTCCTTCCTAGAAAGATGACTTTACAGTAAGCACACAGGTATGTCTTTATATGCCTCCTAGTTAATCCTCTGAATTGACAAGTTTAAAATGGATGGAGTATGCTCTTTATAAAGAAAGTTGAACATACAATTAAACAGAACAGGCAGCCTCCCACAGCCTCTGGGTCACTCAGATTTGGAGTCAGATAACATCCCTGTCCTTGTCAGCTCCACGTCAGAAGCACCTATCAGAAGGACGATGCTGAGTAGTCTTTGAGGTAAAGCAGGAATCTTAGACAAGTCATACTGAAGATGAACACGGGCGCTGGTGTTATATTACCCCAACCAGACACAACAAATGGAGCCAGGATGTGGACTGAACATGGATTGCCTCTCTATGGAAAATACTGTACATGTGTACGTCCATGTGTGTTGTCTGTGTGTGTATGTGTTTGTGAGGTAAACCATTTCAGAGAAAGAAGAGTTGCTGATGAGAGACAGCAGGAATTACTGAATAAGGTAAGAAGTCCTCCTGCTGAAAAATGTGGATAAAAAGATTTCCAAGCCTCCAATTCTAAAATTCTTTGATTCTGTGGAGTAGAAGTGAATGTTCCATCAGCAAACTGAGATCCCCAAATTCCAAGGGTTTAGCTCACCTCTTCTGACCGGTTACCCTTTGATGGGAACCACTTGCCAGAATATTAAACTTCCTGTTTCCTGTCTCCCCCAAAAGCCTTCTCCACAAGCACCCTGAAGACATGGCCTGTATTTAATTCATCTTTGTGATCCCAGCATAGTACCTGAAGCATGTAGGGGAAAGTCCAATAAATACGTTGAAAGACAGAACGGAAAAATTAGTAGGGACAATTTAAGTTTTATTTTTAAATAATGAACGCTTACATATCAGATGCTAATCAAAATCCTTGGTACCTAGATGTTACATGAATAGATTCCTCAACTAAAATACTTCTTTTCTAGTAACTACTATGCCAAGCTTCCCAATACATAGCACAAAGGGGATTTTTATTGTTTGATTTTATTGTTTGATTGTCTATTATTCCTCCTTCCCTTGGAAGAACCAAGCAGCAACTCCTTCCCTATCTCTCAGATTCTCAGAGTATAAAAACAATCATTGAAAAATAGAATAATCCTGGCCATCTCTTTAATCAGGAACATTAGATAGGAACAAGACAATGATGTCTGCTCTCATCACTTCTATTCAATATTGTACTGTCACTTCTAGCCAAGGCAATTAGGCAAGAAAAAAAAAAGTATCATATTGGAAAGAGAGAAGTTAAACTATCTCCATTTTTAGATGATCTTGTATACAGAAAATCCTAATGAATTCAGTAAAAAACTATTAGAATCAATCAATGAGTTCAGCAAGGTTTCAGGATATGCCATCAAAACACAAGAATCAATTGTATTTCTATGTACTACAAACAGACAATCCAAGAATGAAATTGAGACAATTTCATTTACACTGCCTCTGAAATAATAAAATGCTCAGCAATAAATTTAATTAAAAAAGTGCAAGACTTGGACACTGAAAACTATCAAACATCACTGAAAGGAATTAAAGAAGACCTAAATAACTGGAAAAACATCCTGTGTTCATGACTTGAAGACAATATTGTTAAAATGCAATAATCCTCAAATTGATCTCCAGATTCAATGTAATCCTTATCAAAATCCCCGCTGGCTTTTTTTCAAAAATTAACGAACTAGTCCTAAAATTTGCATGGACATATAAGAGACCCAGAATAGCCAAAGCAATCTTGGAAAAAAAAAAAGAACAAAGTTGGAAGACTTACACTCCAGAATTCAAAACTACTACAAAATAAAAACAATCAAGATTGTGCGGTAGTGGCATAAGGACAGATATATAGATCAATGGAATAGAATTCAGAGTACAGAAGTAATTGTATATCTTTTTGGTCAAGTGATTTTTGACAAAGGTGCTATGACAATCAATGGCAGAAAGAATACTCTTTTCAACAAATGGTGCCAGGACAACTGGACAGTTACATGCAAAAGAATAAACTTGGATCCCTAACTCACACCATATACAAAAATTAACTCAAAATAGATCAAATATCTAAATAGAAGAGCTAAACCTATACCCTTAGAAGTAAACCTTTGTGATTTTGGATTAGGCACTAGTTTCTTAGATATGACCCAAAAAGCACAACTTAAAAAAGAAAAAAATTAGATAAACAGGATGTTATCAAAATTAAAACTTTGATGTTTCAAAGGATATTAGCAAGGAAGTTAAAAGACAACCTATAGAATGAGAGAAAATATTTATAAATCATATATTGGATAAGGGTCTAGTACCCAGAATATATAAAGAACTCTTATAAATAAAATAAGACACATAACCCAATTAAAAATTGGCAAGGGATCTAAATAAACGTTTCTCCAAAGAAGATATACAAACGGCCAATAAGCACATGAAAGATAATCAATATCTTTAGTTAGCAGAAAATGTAAATACAAACCACAAAGAGCTACTACTTCATACCCACTAAGATGACTATAAGCAAAAAGATGGACAATAAAAAGTGTCAGTGAGGGGCTTCCCTGGTGGCGCAGTGGTTGAGAGTCCGCCTGCCGATGCAGGGGACGCGGGTTCATGTCCCGGTCCGGGAAGATCACGCATGTCGCGGAGCGGCTAGGCCCGTGAGCCATGGCTGCTGAGCCTGCGCGTCCGGAGCCCGTGCTCCACAACAGGAGAGGCCACAGCAGTGAGAGGCTCGCGTACCACAAAAAAAAAAAAGTGCCAGTGAGGATGTAGAGAAACTGGAACCCTCACACATTGCTGGTGGGAATGTAAAACTGCACAGCTGCTTTGGATATAGTTTGGAAGTTCCTCAAAAAGTTAAATATAGACTTGCCATATGATCCAGCAATTCCACCCCTAGGTATATACCCCAAAGAAATGAAAACATAAGTCCACACAAAAATTTATACATGTATGTTCATAGAAGCATTATTTGTAATAGTCAAAAAGTGCAAATAACCCAAATTTCCATCAAGATGAATAGATATACAGAATATGGTATATCCATATAATAAGGATACTTTTCAGCCATAAAAAGGAATGAAGTACTGGTTTCTGAACCTTAAATCTTGAAAACATTATGCTAAAGAAGCTAGACACAAAAGGCTGCATATTGAATGATTCCATTTATATGAAATGTCCAGAACAGGCAAATCCATACACTAGGGAGCAGATTAGCGATCGTCAGGGGATGAGGGAAGGAGGAAATGGGGAGTGACTGTCAGTGGTATGAAATGTCTTTGTAGAGTCATGAAAACATTCTGGAATTAGTGATGATGGTTGCACAACTTTGTGAACATACTAAGAACCACTGGATTGTACACTTTAAAAGGGTGAATTTTATGGCACATGTATTTATCTCAATTAATTAACAGTAATAATGGTGAGATACTTTCATATATTTTCATGCTGGTAAGAATGGTCACTAGCAGAACTTGAAAGAGAGGTCTGGAAAATGGTATCAAATTTTACCTGATAAATCAAATTATAAGAATTTACCCTCTATAAATAATGTCACAACTTTAGCTCTAAAGATTATCTTCAATGTTGTTTATAATAGCAAATTATTGGGAATAGCCTGAAGGCACAACAGAGATTTTGTTAAACCATTTATGGTACATCCATTCAGTTTAATACGTCACCTATTAAAATTATGTTTACGATATACTGTTAACCAGAAAAAGGAGGATACAAAATACAATAGGCAGTATGATCCTATTTTTGTTTTTTTAAACTATATATGTATGTATTCATGCCTCCATGTTACAGAAATAATAGAACCAGGCAGCCCAACACTATAGCCACTAGCCAAGGAGGATATTTAAATTTAAATTAATAAGAATTAACCAAAATTAAGAATTCCGTTCCTCAGTTACACTAGCCACATCAAGTGCTCAGTAAACACAGGAAGACAGTGGCTACTGTACTGGACAGCACAGAACATTCCCATCATGGTGAAAGTTCTACTGAAATGGGCTGATATAGAAGAACACACACTAAGAGGGCTTATCGGTGTTTTTAATTTTCTTCTCTTTATGTTTATTTTCCACTTTTTCTGTAATAAATATAAAAGAATATTTTTATTTTTTAAAGATTCAAAGTAAACTGAAACAGGGGAGAAGGGATCTGGAAAAACACTCACTGGGTGCAGGTATCGCCCAGCACAAATGCAGGGAGTCCCTCTGATCTGGGCAGCAAAGGGGCTGGTCCTCCCCTGCTGAGACAACACCTCTGCACCCACAGGGCAGGGGCAGCTTCACAGACTGTTGTGTGATGGATGGATTTCCAGAGTGATAGAACACTTATTTCTGCTCATTTTGTCCAGATATAGAGTTGCTTTCTGGGGAAGAGGATGTGCAACCTCCTCACGTGGCCACAGCCTGAAGTCCTTCCTCCTAATAGAGATTCTGAACAATAATCACTTTGGAACTGCAAGAGGCTTGGGGAAGAGGCACTCTCAAACTTTAGGCGATTAGCTCATACTTTCTGGAGGACAACATGGAAATATATATCTAAAGCCTTAAAAATATTACAGCCCTTTAAGCAACTGTGTCACTTCTTGAAACTCTATTCTAAGGAAATAATCGAGGATGTGCTCGGAGATTTAGCTACAAGAATGTACATGACAGAGTTGTTTACAGGGGCAGAAGGCTGAATTCAAGCTAAAAGTACAAGATATGGCCTCATGGTGGAATATTATACTAGCCATTAAAAAATAATGCTGTGCAGGAATATTTAATGACATGGAAAATGTTTATAAAGGTTAAGGGTTTTTTTTTTAAGTTTTAATACAGTGTGACAAGTACCAAGAAAAAATATATACACACATATGCTTAGAAGAAGTGAAAATGATTAAAACATAAACAGTGTCACCTACTATGTGGCAGGAAAATATCTGATGCAGGAGGTAATCTATTATTTTCCACCTTTTCTATAATGAACATGTATCACTGTGGTAATAAGAAAAAAATAAAAGTTACTGTTTTTAAAAAAATGAAATCATATTGATTTAAGACAGGAAATCTCTGTCCTTAGAACTAGAAACAAAATTATCATGATAGTTGAGGATTTTTACAGTTGGCTCCAGGCTTCCTGGCTGCAAAGGCACAAAGAAATATAAAGACTTATACAGGTTTCCACTGTTTGATTTATCAGTTCTTCCCAGAAGATAAACTACCATCCTGGTACTAGATTCTAAGAGAAATGTATGATGTACTTTTCTCGATAACACTAATACCTACCCTGTAGAGCAAGACATCGGGGGATTACTCACAGCCCTTATCTTTGTTCTAACTACTCTTGTAGCTGCTTAAGAGCTGTGGTCCCCATATCTCACTGAGGGACAAATACCACACACACAGTGCCTGGTATTTTTTTCATAATGTACTTCCATCCCTATTTTCCTACCATAGCAAAACAGCCCCCAGATGAATGGGATGGTTTCAGTAAGACACCAATGATACAATATCTGATTTTTATGCAATATTTTGATGGCGTCACTGTTTCACAAGAATACTCAGAAGACTGTCTCACAGATGCAGTGGATCTTGAGGAGTGGTAGATGTGACATACTTTGAGAATGTACGTTTCTTAATAATACATCTTTTAAGAGCCCTCTAAGAAGAGAAAGTAGAAATTCTAAATAATACATCTTCTAAGAGCCCTCTAAGAAGAGAAAGTAGAAAAAATTAAGTCAATGGCTATGAATGGTTGCTCTAAAAGTTGATGGAAGCCACAAAGAGGCAGAGGTAAACTAACAGCCCTGAGGTGGCCCCTGGCAAGCTGAACCCTCACCATGACAAGAAGTCACTTCCAAACTAAATCTGTCAGAGTCAGAGTCCCTGAAGACTCAGACACTGGGGACGGGGGTGAGGAAAACTGAGCCTATTACCTTTGGTTAATGTCTATCCTTCCTACAGAAACAATTTAAATTACATTTCCCTCTGTATCTTACCTACAGTTTCTCTCAGATCCAAGCCACTCCTAGAGAGAAGCAAAGACTTTGTAGAACTTGGGAGACTATTAAAATAGCATTCTTCTCCTTCCAAGTCCTCTCCACCCCTAAATACCTTCCATTCCTTAAGTCTGATGCTTATCTTCAAGGCCGAAATCAAGTCTTTCCTGACAAGCTGTGTGACCTTTGTTTCATCTGTGACCTCTAAGAACACATTCCCACTACACAACTCACTGATGCTCATCTTGCATGCATGTGTCCCCAACCAGGCTGTAGGCTGTGAAATATTGGGCATCTCACCCAGCACCGGCCACAGTGTCTTGTGCATGAGTACCAAAGTGAAAGTTCATCTAAATTCCCAGGTTGTCCACTGCCCCCTTGGTAAGTTATAGGTAAGGTTGGTAGCACAACTGTTAGCAAAGCAACGGTGATAAAAGTCCAAAGTTTCTTGACTGGGAACACATTTTCTAAGATTAGTTTAACAAATTAAATTTTTTGTGCTGCTCACAATGGAGAAAAAGAAGGAAATATTCTTCTTGACATCTAAGGAGTTCAGTCTCCTGGAAACTGAAGATGCATATGTAGCTAATTAGAATAGCATGTTATTAATATGAAAAATGTGAGAGGACACATAAAAACTGCAAAGAAAAGCCATCAACTATGTTCCTCAAGAGATGGCTTCAGTTTACATCCCACTGAATTTGGGCCACAGGACTAGAAATGATGTCTAGCAAAAGACAAGAGACCTTCCTCTACTCTGAACTGACCTGACACTTGCAGAGCCCTGGCCTCTGAACTAGGCCATTCATTTGCAGAAGACTCCACACACTGAAGGCCACCTAGTGCATGACTCTGGCCAGGGCAGTGAGGAAGCTGAACCACAGCCAAAGGAACCAGCGTTACCCCAGACACAAGAAAACTCTGAGGAGCCAGGAGAGCTGTCGGGACAGCTTTGAAAGCTTGTCTAGGGGAAGATGGGCTGGATAAGCATTTTTCATACTGCAAAAAGCCACCCATAGGTGGGTCATGAAACCAATCTAGAGGTAGAAGACTTACAGTAAGTGCTGTTTCATAAAATGCTTGTCATGCAAATGAGTGTGTGTGTGTGTATGTGCACAGGCATGTGCACTGGGGCATGCAAACGGATTTTTTTTCAAAACAGTTTGCAAGGCTGTGAATTAGACAAATTACTTGGTAGCTTATAAAAGGACAAACTTCAATTCAATAGAAGGAAAATACCTCAAACAAATGAAACTGTCTCACAATGGGGTTTATTACTGTGAATGGCAGACAGCTTCCAGCCCCTGAAAGACCCCAAGCAGCATCAAAGCCATAGATTGTCAAGGAGGATATTCATGTTAGTGGAAAGTTAAATAGGAAGAACTCCAAGTTTCCTCCCCATTCTATGGGACATCGGTCTAAATCACAGGCACTTAACTGCCACTGAAGGCACAATTAGGAGGGAACCAACTCCACAAAGTTACAGGGGTGAATCTATACAGCCTGAAATTTCATTTGGTCGTTTATACTGGAACAGCACCTCTGTGAAAGGAAAAGTTATAAGTGATACTTAGACTAAGGGTTCTCAATCTAGGGATACATCAGAATCATCTGGGGAGCTTGTAAAAGATGCCCATGCCTGGATCCCAACATATATCAATTAAAACACTGGGGCCCAACACTTGTATTTTATTTCTGTTTCCCAGGTAAGAATTGCAAACCCCTGATTTATATGTGTAAAATGTAAAAAATGACATTTTATAAAGCTGAGAGGGAAGGAAAATAGCTCCAGGATTTTACATGAATAAAAAGAAAGAGCTGGAAAACATCAAATCATGGCTTTTGAATTCTGCTCAGGGTGTAGAGAGCTGAAAAGAGCATCACTCCCATGCTTACAAATAAAAAGTCAGATCAACTACAAGTTCATATCTTTCTTGAATCCATTAGACAGCTGAGGTCTCAGTGGAACAAACTAGCCCAGAATCTGAGGAGAACCAGGCACCTGCAGGAAGAAACAAGACATGAGCACTTGTTTTCCTGAGGTAGATGCACCTGGACACTGGCTAACAAGCATCAAGTAACAAATAACAATGGAACACTGCTGGGAGAGTTGAAAGAGCATGGAGACGGACCACTCTGAGCCACAGTGCAGAAGGAAGACCAAAGGCTGACACTGAAACAATGAGAAAAGCCCTTCAGCAAACCAGTCCCAACTCTAAACTCAAGGTGTCACTAGAGGAATCTGAAGTCTGTGGTGCCCTGAGGATAGGCTCACCAACAACACACCTCAAATCCAGTCAACTCCTGACCAGAATGATCAATTCCCCACACTAAAGGGCTAGCAGAAATAGAAAGGCATTCCATCTCCAGGAATAAAATCGATTTATCTCAGCCTCTAATGGCCTGCACAAGAGGTCCACATCTTGACAAAACATTACAGAGCGTACAAAAAGCAAGAAAAACAACACTGCCAAGAGACACAGCCATTAACAGAACCAGACTCAGATATGACACATATGGGGAAGCTATCAGACACAGAATTTAAAATAACCGTAATTAATGGTAAAAGTCCCTAATAGAAAGGGTGGGCAATATGAAAGATCAAATGCATATTTTTAAACAGATAGAAACTATAAGAAAGAATCAAATGGAAATGCTGGAAAGGCTAAACACAATAACAGAAATGAAAAATGCTCTCAACAGGCATTCTTTTTTTTTTTTTTGCAGTACGTGGGCTTCTCACTGTTGTGGCCTCTCCCGCTGCGGAGCACAGGCTCCGGACGCGCAGGCTCAGCGGCCATGGCTCACGGGCCCAGCCGCTCGGTGGCATGTGGGATCTTCCCGGACCGGGGCACGAACCCGTGTCCCCTGCATCGGCAGGCGGACTCTCAACCACTGCGCCACCAGGGAAGCCCTCAACAGGCATTCTTCAGTAGATGTGACACATCCAAGGAAAGAATCAGTGAATTGAAAACAGGTCAACAGAAATCCCCAACTAAAATAAGGAGAAACAAAGAGAGGAATGAAGCAAAACCAAAGTGTCCAATAGCCATGGAATAATACCAAAAGTCCTAACCTAGGTGTAGTTGAAATTTCAGAAGGAGAAAAGAAAGAGAATAGGGCAAAAGAAATGTTTGAAGAAATAACTGCTGAGAATTTTCTAAAATTAATGACAGATACCAAACCACAGAACCCAAAACTCAAAAACGCTAGAGGATAAAAACTAAGCATGTGCAGGCATGTGCACATGTGAGCATGTGCGTGCGTGTGCACGCACACACGCACACACACACACACACACACACACACACACACACAGAGGCATATCAGAGGCTGCATATCAAAGACAAAAAGAAAATCTTGGGGGGCTGTGGCCCGGCTGCAGGAAGAGGAGGCCGCCTAGGCATCAGTGCTGTGCACTCAGCTGCAATGAGCTCGGCACCAGGGCTCCGTGGGGCTCGCGGTGCAGGTGAGCAAAACATGATAAACAGATGCCTTCCCTATGAGAAGGGTAAAAACGCAACCGAAATGCAAAAAAAGATTTGTGCAGTGTATGGAGAAGGTGCTGTGACTGATCAAACGTGTCAAGAGTGGTTTGCAAAACTTCACGCTGGAGACTGCTCACTGAACGATGCTCCATGGTCAGCTAGACCAGCTGAAGTTGAGAGCGATCAAATCAAGACATTAATTGAGGACAATCAACATTATACCACGCAGGAGATAGTTGACATACTCAAAATATCCAAATAAAGTGCTGAATATCATCTACACCAACTTGGTTATGTTAATCACTTTGACGTTTGGGTTCCACATAAGTGAAAAAAAAACCTTCTTGACCATATTTCCACATGTGATTCTTTACGTAATGAAAACATTCCATTTTTAAAACAAATTGTGATGGGAGATGAAAAGTGGATACTGTACAATAATGTGGAACAGAAGAGATTGTGGGGCAAGCAAAAGGAACCACCACTAACCACACCAAAGGCCGGTCTTCATCCAAAGAAGGTGATGTTGTGTATATGGTGGGATTGGAAGGGAGTCCTCTATTATGAGCTCCTTCTGGAAAATGAAACGATTCATTCCAACCAGTACTGCTCCCAATTAGACCAACTGAAAGCAGCACTCGACGAAAAGTGTCCGGAATTAGTCAACAGAAAACGCATAATCTTGCATCAGGATAATGCAAGACTGCATGTTTCTTTGATGACCAGGCAAAAACTGTTACAGCTTGGCTGGGAAGTTCTGATTCGTCCGCCGTATTCACCAGACATTGCACCTTCGGATTTCCATTTATTTCGGTCTTTACAAAATTCTCTTAATGGAAAAAATTTCAATTTCCTGGAAGACTGTAAAAGGCACCTGGAACAGTTCTTTGCTCAAAAAGATAAAAAGTTTTGGGAAGATAGAATTGAAGTAGGCTGAAAAATGGCAGAAGGTAATGGAACAAAATGGTGAATACGTTGTTCAATAAAGTTCTTGGTGAAAATGGAAAATGTGTCTTTTTACTTAAATACCAAGAGAACTTTTTGGCCAACCCAATATTTCAGGACTTTCCTTGCCAGTATGGCTGGGAGGCTTTCCTGGGGCACACCAGTGGTCTGTCTGCCTGGAAGAGGAGGAGGATGCAGCAGACCTCTATCTACTCTATATGTTGACCTTGGGCTTGGAGGAGCTCATTATTTAATATGGCTTAAGTGATTGTTTTTTAAACTTTTCATAAACAGAGAAGTGTTTGATACGGCAGAAACGTACAAAAGGGACCACAAGAGGAGAGGAATTGCTTTAATCTTCAATCATGAGAGGATCTTCTGGCACTTAACCCTGCCAGACAGGCAGGGCACCAGCACCGACAGAGACAATCTTAAGCCCAGGTTTTCAGATCTAGGATTTGAAGCGAAATGCTTTGATGATCTTAAAGCAGAAGAACTACTGCTCAAAATTCATGAGGCGTCAATCGCTAGCCACGCAGACACCAATTACTTTTTGTGTGTTTTCCTGAGTCATGGTGAAGGCAACCACATCTATGCATATGATGCCAAAATTGAAATTCAGACACTGACTGGCTTGTTCAAAGGAGACAAGTGTCAGAGCCTGGTTGGAAGACCCAAGATATTTAACATTCAGGCATGTCGGGGAAACCAGTGTGATGTGCCAGTCATCCCTTTGGATGTAGTGGATCATCAGACAGACAAGCTGGACGTCAACCTAACCAGGTGGTTTCAGCCTCAGTTTATACACTTCCTGCTGGAGCAGACTTTGTCATGCGTTACTTTGTGGCAGAAGGTTATTATTTTCATCGGGAAACTGTGACTGGCTCATGATACATTCAAGATTTATGCGAGATGCTGGGAAAATTCAACTCCTCCTTAGAATTCACAGAACTCCCCACACTGGTGAACAGGCAAGTTTCTCAGTGCCTAGTGGATATCTGCAGAGACCCAAGTGCAATTGGAAAGAAGCAGGTGCCCTGCTTTGCCTCAATGCTAACTAAAAACTGCATTTCTTTCCAAAATCTAAATGATAGGTGCTATTTTGTTTTATGTATCTGTATTTTTATATAAAGAAGTATCACTAAATACTTAAATTGAAGCAATTTAAATGGTACAGCAATTTTAAATGTTTAAATGAGAGAACTTAAAAAAAATAGTTCATATTGGACACGGTGAAGGGGTTTTATATACGTAGAAATGAAATTCTCAGGAAATTCCTATAAATAAAAATCCATAAGCATTTGTAATACTTGACTTTTGTAGTAAATTGCAAGGTTATTCAAAATATCTGACTGATTTAACTTGTATTTTGTGACATTTTATAAAACTTTATAATGTTTTTAAAAGTTTTTGAAAGCTAAAAAAAAAAAAAGAAAGAAAGTAAGTCTCAAACCCAGTGGGAAAAAATGAAATATTAAATACAAAGGAACTAAGATAAAAATTTCAGAAGACACCTTGTCAGAAGGCATGCAAGTAAGACAATGAAGCAACATCTTCGAAGTACTGAAAGAAAAACTGTCAACACAGAATTCTGTACTTAGTGAAAATATCCTTCAGAAATGAAGGAGAAATAACTGCAATAGGCAAACAAAAACTGAAAGAATTCATTACCAAAAGACCTACACTACAAGAAATACTAAATGAGGTTTTATAGTCAGAAGGAATATGATGCCAGACAGAAATCTGGATCTACACAAATGAAAAGTGTTAGAAATGGAACAAATGAATGTCAAATATAATTCTTCTTTTTCTGATATTTAATTGCTATAAAAGGTAACTGAATGTTTAAAGAAAATCAGCAAACTATGGCCTGCAAACCAAATGCAGCCCGCAGTCTGTTTTTGTATGACCTGTGAGCTAAAGATGGTTTTTATATTTTTAAAGTGTTGTTTCAGAAAAAAAAGAATATGCAGCAGAGACCATATGTGGCCTCAGAGCAAACTATTTACTTTCTGGGCCTCTACAAAAAAAAGGTTTGCTGACCCTTTGCCTAAAACAAAAACAGTAACAATATTTTGTTTACAGCATATGTAGAAAAAAAAATAACAATAACACAAAGGATGGAAGAGAAGGGTTGGAAATATACTGCTGAAAGTTCCTTAGACTACACATGAAACGGTGTAATATTACTTGAAAGTAGACTCTGATTAATTAAAGATATATAGATATAAATAAACACTCTAGAGGAATCACTAAAAATGTTAAAGAAGCATAAATAAGAAGTGGAGATAAAAGGGAATCAAGAAATGCTCAGGTAATAGGGAAAAATGGAACGGAGAGAAAATAACTAGCAAGATGGTAGCTTTTAATTAAGCCATATTAACACCACAGTAAATGTGAATGGTCTAATACACCAGTTAAAAGACAGATATTGTTAGATTGATTTAAAAAGTAAGACCCGCACATCCCTCGTGGTGCAGTGGTTGAGAGTCTGCCTGCCGATGCAGGGGACACGGGTTCGTGCCCCAGTCCGGGAAGGTCCCACATGCCGCAGAGCGGCTGGGCCCGTGAGCCATGGCCACTGAGCCTGCGCATCTGGAGCCTGTGCTCCGCAACGGGAGAGGCCACAACAGTGAGAGGCCCGCGTACCGCAAAAAAAAAAAAAGTAAGACCCAACTATCTGAGGTTTACAAGGACTGTGCCTTAAATATACAGACACAGACAGGTTAAAATGAAAAGAATAGGAAAAGATATGGCTGCAAACACTAAGCAAAAGAAAGCTGGAGTAGCTATATTATTAACACCCAAAGTAGACCCCAGAGCAAGGAATATTAACCAGGATAAAGAGGAATATTATATAATGAGAACAGGATCAATTTTCCAAGAGGACATAACAATCCTAAATGTGTATGCACTGTGGAATTAAAAACCTCCGCTAAAATTGGAGTTGGGATGGCCTGTAGGGGGAGCTCTCAGGGCCCACCATGCACCACCTATTACTCCAAACAGGAAGGTATTGCTGCTGCTTCTCTCTGCTGGAAGGCAGTCCAGCCAATCAGACACTGTAGCAGCCCAACCAATGAGAAGCCTCCATACACTGGACTCCCAGTTTCCTGCAACAGGTCTCTTTGGTTATTACAGCTCCTTCCAAGTTTCGCTTTTCCCTATAAAAGTAAGTTCCCCTTCCTTGTTTTTGGATTTACCTATGGTATACCATAGTTCACATATCCTGAATTGCAATTCCTTTGGCTATTCCAGAAAAAACTTGCTTTCACTGGTAAAATAACTAGCTATTATACTATTAAAGTTGCACTTCAGAACAAATGGTCAAAATACATGAATCAAAAAGTGACAGAACTGAAACAAGAAATTTTAAAATCGACAATTGTAGTTGGAGATTCTATTCTAACATGCCTCTCTGTTATTGATAAAACAAGTAGATAGATAATGAATAAGGACACAGGAGACCTGAACAAACCTATCAGGCAACTTCACCTAATATTTCCAGAACATTCTACCCAACAATAGCAGAATACACATTCTTTTCAAGTGCACACTGAACATTGACCAAGATATTCTGGGCCACAAAATAAATGTGAACAAATTTAAAAGAATAAAAATCATGCAAATTATATTATGGGATGGTGCTTCCCTTGTGGCAGTGGTTAAGAATCTGCCTGCCAATGCAAGGGACATGGGTTCGAGCCCTGACCTGGGAAGATCCCACATGCCGCGGAGCAACTAAGCCAGTGCACCACAACTACTAAGCCTGACGTCTAGAGCCTGCAAGCCACAATTACTGAGCCCACATGCCACAACTACTGAAGCCTGTGCACCTAGAGCCGTTGGTTGCGCAACGGAGCCGTTGCTCCGCAACGAGAAGCCACGACAATGAGAAGCTTGCGCACCACAACAAAGAGTAGCCCCGCTCATCACAACTAGAGAAAGCCCACATACAGACACGAAGACCCAACACAGCCAAAAATAAATAAATAAATAAATAAAAATTATATTATGGGACAATAAGAGAATTAAACTAGAAACTGATAACAAGAAAACTTCTGGAAAATTCCCAAGTATTTGAAAAGGAAATGACATATTTTGAAATAACACATGGGTCAAGAGGAAGTCTCAAGGGAAATTTTAAATATTTTAATTTTAAATAAATAAAAATGAATATGCACATATCAAAATTGTTGAGTGCAGGCTAAAGCGGTGGTTAAAGGGAAATGTATAGCACTAAATGCTTATATTAAAACAGAAGAAAAATCTCAGATCAGTAATATAAGCTTACCCCTTAAGAAAATAGGAGCATATTAAACCCAAAGCAAGGTGAAGGAAATAAAAAGGGCATAAATCAATAAAATTGAAAACAGAAAAACAAAAAATTAATGAAATCAAAATCTGGATCTGTGAAAGATTAATAAAGTTGCTGAACTTGTAGACAGACTAAGAAAATGATTGAAGACACAAATTACCAATATCAGGAATGAAAGGGGGAACATCACTACAGACCCCAAAGACATTAAATGAATAATAGAACACCACAAACAATTCTATATCCATAAATTTGACAACTTAGGTGAAGAAGACCCATTCCTTGAAATATATAAACAATTAAAACTTATCAAGAAAAACTGGATAACCTGAATTGTCCTGTATCTATTAAAGAAGTTAAATTTGTAGTTTAAAAACCTTCCATCAGAGAAAACTCTAGGCCTAGACGGTTTCACTAATGAATTCTACCAAATACTGAAGGAGGAAAAAATAACAATCTTACACAGTCTCTTCCAAAAATACATTACAACCAAGTAGGGTTTATCCCAGGAATACAAAGCTGGTTCAACATCTGAAAATCAATCAATGTCATTCACCATAGTAAATATGAATAAATCACATGACCCTGTCAATAGACAGAGAAAAAGTATACAACAAAATTCAAAATCCATTCATAATAAAAACTCTCAGTAAACTAGGGATACAAGTGAAATTCCTTAACCTCATGGGGCACCTATAAAAATTCTCAGCTAACATACTTCATAGTGAAAGATTACTTCTCCCCTATTATGAGAAACAAGGCAAGGATGTTCTCTCTCACCACTCCTTTTAAACATTGTACTACAAGACTTAGCCAGTAGACTAAGGCAAGTAAAAGAAATAAAAGGCGTCCAGATTAGAAGGGAAAAAATAAAACTGTCATTATTCACAGATAACATGACTGTGTAGAAAATCCCCAAAAATCTATAAATAAACCTCCTAGAATAAGCGACTTCAGAGAGGTAATAGAATACAATATCAAAATACAAAAATCAATTGTATTTCTTTATATTAGCAACAAGAGGAACCCCCAAATGAAATACTAAAGTATAAATCTAACAAAACATGTGGAAGGTCTATATCCTGAAAAGTACCAAATGCTGATAAAAAAATAAAAACAGAAATAATAAAGTGATAAACAATATTGTGTTAATGGACTGGAATACTCAATATTGTAAAGATATCACTTCTTCCTAAATGAATCTATAGATTCAATGCAAGCCCATTCAAAATCCCAGCAGGACTCTTTGCAGATATTGACAAGCTGACTCTACAACCTATATGAAAAGGCCAAGGAACTAGGAGAGCCATAACAATTTTGAAAAGAAATAAACTTGGAGGATTTATACTACCTATTTTCAAAATTTATTATAAAGTCACAGCATCAAGCCAGTGTAGTGTTGGCACAAAGTAGGCTTACAGATCAATGGAATACAATTAAGAATCCAGAAATAAATGCTTACAATTATGGCCAACTGATTATCTACAAAAATGTCCATACAATTCTAGGGAAAGCACAGTCTTTTCAACAAATGGTGCTGGAAAAACTGGAATTCCACATGCAAAAAAAAAAAAATTCTTGACTAATAGTTTACACCTTATATAAAACTTAACCCAAAATGGATCATAAACCTAAGTGTAAAACATAGAACTATGAAACTTCTAGAAGAAAATGTAGAAAAGTTTCAAGACTTGTAGTTTGACAAAGAATCTTAGATACAACAACAAAAGTCTAATCCATAGAAAAATTGATACATTGGTTTACTAAAGCTAAAAAACTTTTGCCCTGAGAAAGACACTGCTATGGGAATAAAAAGATAAGGTACAGACTGAGAGAATTTATTTAAAAATCACATTCTGACACAGGACATATATCCAGATTATGTAAAGAACTCTCAAAACTCAACAATAAGAAAAGAAAACAAGCCAATAAAAACAGGTTATCAAAATTACCTCTGCATAACACTTGTATGCTGTAAATTTTAATTTGAATTTGTATATTTTCCCAGCCAGTTATAAGTCCAAACTTAAATTCTCACCAATTTTTATTTATACCATATTATTTGACCCTGGAATTAGGCTTTCGATCTCTGTTAACATTTAATGCACTTCATACTGACCTTAAAAATACTATTAAATTTCTTTGAACTCAGGAGATAATTTTCATATACATCTTTAGTATAGACACTATTTTTTCCTATCAAATAAAATTGACTCTTTACACACAGACCCAAAAAAGTGATAACTTTCTGAGGCATCAAAAATTTATTTTGTCACCTTTTTTTTTTTTTTTTTTTTTTTTGCGGTACATGGGCCTCTCACTGTTGTGGCCTCTCCCGTTGCAGAGCACAGGCTCCAGACGCACAGGCTCAGCGGCCATGGCTCACAGGCCCAGCCGCTCTGCAGCATGTGGGATCTTCCTGGACCAGGCCACGAACCTGTGTCCCCTGCATCGGCAGGCGGACTCTCAACCACTGCGGCACCAGGGAAGCCCTATTTTGTCATCTTTTAAATAATGAAGGCTGAGCGTGAATCACCACATTTTTTATCACCATACTTCCTTCCTCCCCTGCTACCAAACCTAAACAATTCTGGAAAACAATGATGAAAGAAATGAACTTTATTTTCCCTTTGCTTGTATTTCTTCATTTATTTCTCATCACTTGGTACTATGTTTTATAACTCATTGTAAATCATGTCTGGGAACTATGCGAAGTATAACAAAGAGATTCTGCATGAAAGAAATCCTTTAAGATCAAGTTATTCAATACATAATCCCGTTCCTCCAAATGAACGTCTTTATTTGCCCAATACCATACCAACTCTGGCCATATTTCTCTGCTGGAAAACGGAGAGAGACTAAACTTTGATGATTTGTAGTACTATATCCAGCTTGTTTCAAACTACTGCAGTCTTCACTTAACCTACCTTATTTTTCATTATAGTACTTCTCATCACCTGACACAGGAGACAAAACAAATATGTCTCCTTCCAGGAAAGTGTAAGCTCAGAGAACAGACTTTGTCTTTCTTATATACTCTTTTTATTCCCAGAGCAGTGTCTGCACCCAGTAGGTGTTCAATAAATATTTGTGAATGAATGACTGCCCAATGCATCTCTCTACCTCATTCCCTCACACTCTGCCAGTGATCCTGGGCAGCCCTCGGCAGGACTGCTGATGGAAACAACAAAATATGCTGCCCTACACTCCCTCCTTTCTTCCAGGATTAGTGACTAGATCTTTCTGCCAATTTCTGTGCTAAGTAGGTACTGAGGACAGTGGATCATAAGAAGTAGCATCCTGCTTGTCAATCTAACTCCAAATGCCCACCAATGTCCACCATGTCAAATGGAAACAAAAAGCAGCTTGCACTTCATACTTCAAATGAAAACAGGCTAAATGCTTTAAAAGCAGCAGACAGTCGAAAACCACATTCACAGAAAGACAGACAAAATGAAAAAGCAGAGGAATATGTACCAGATGAAGGAACAAGACAAAACCCCAGAAAAACAACTAAATGAAGTGGAGATAGGCAACCTTCCAGAAAAAGAATTCATGATAATGATAATGAAGATGATCCAGGACCTTGGAAAAAGAATGGAGGCAAAGAGTGAGAAGATGCAAGAAATGTTTAACAAAACCTAAAAGAATTAAAGAACAAACACCTAGAAGAATTAAAGAACAAACAAACAGAGATGAACAATACAATAACTGAAATGAAAAAACACTAGAAGGAATCAACAGCAGAATAACTGAGGCAGAAGAACAGATAAGTGACCTGGAAGACAGAATGGTGGAATTCACTGCTGCAGAATACAATAAAGAAAAAAAGAATGAAAAGAAATGAAGACGGCCTAAGAGACCTCTGGGACAACATTAAACACAACAACATTTGCATTATAGAGGTCCCATAAGAAGAAAAGAGAGAGAAAGGACCCAAGAAAATATTTAAAGAGATTATAGCCGAAAACTTCCCTAACATGGGAAAGGAAATAGCCACCCAAGTCCAGGAACCACAGAGAGTCCCAGGCAGGATAAATCCAAGGAGAAACATGCAGAGACACATAGTAATCAAATTGACAAAAATCAAAGACAAAAAAAAATATTAAAAGCAACAAGGGATAAACGACAAATAACACACAAGGGAACTCCCATAAGGTTAACAGCTGATTTATTAGCAGAAACGCTACAATCCACAAGGAAGTGGCACGATATATTTAAAGTGATGAAAGGGAAGAACCTACAACCAAGATTACTCTACACGACAAGGATCTCATTCAGATTCAATGGAGAAATCAAAAGCTTTACAGACAAGCAAAAGCTAAGAGAATTCAGCACCACCAAACCAGCTCTACAACAAATGCTAAAGGAACTTCTCTAAGTGGGAAACACAAGAGAAGAAAAGGACCTACAAAAACAAACCCAAAACAATTAAGAAAATGGTAATAGGAACATACATATCGATAACTACCTTAAATGTGAACGGATTAAATGCTCCAACCAAAAGACACAGGCTCGCTGAATGGATAAAAAATAAGACCCATATATATGCTGCCCACAAGAGACCTACTTCAGACCTAGGGACACATACAGACTGAAAGTGAGGGTATGGAAAAAGATATTCCATGCAAATGGAAATCAAAAGAAACCTGGAGTAGCAATACTCATAACAGAAAAATAGACTTTTAAATAAAGAATGTTACAAGGGACAAGGAAGGACACTACATAAAGATAAAGGGATCAATGCAAAAAGAAGATATAAAAATTATAAATATATATGCACCCAACATAGGAGCACCTCAATACATGAGGCAAATGTTAACAGCTCTAAAAGAGGAAGTCGACAGTAACACAATAATAGTGGGGGACTTTAACACCTCACTTACACCAATGGACAAATCATTCAGACAGAAAATTAGTGAGGAAACACAAGCTTTAAATGACACAATGGGCCAGATACATTTAATTGATATTTATAGGACATTCCAACCGAAAACATCAGATTACACTTTCTTCTCAAATGCACACGGAACATCCTGCAGGATAGAACATATCTAGGGTCACAAATCAAGCCTCAGTAAACTTAAGAAAATTGAAATTATATCAAGTATCTTTTCTGACCACAATGCTATGAAATTAGAAATAAACGACAGGGGGAAAAACGTAAAAAACACAAACAAATGGACGCTAAAAAATACGTTACTAAATAACCAAGAGATCACTGAAGAAATCAGAGAGGAAATAAAAAATTACCTAGAGACAAATGACAACAAAACACAATGATCCAAAACCTATGGGATGCAACAAAAGCAGTTCTAAGAGGGAAGTTTATAGCAATATAATCCTACCTCAAGAAACAAGAAAACTCTCAAATAAACAACCTAACTTTACACCTAAAGGAACTAGAGAAAGAAAAAACAAACAAAATCCAAAGTTAGTAGAAGGAAAGAGATCATAAAGATCAGACCAGAAATAAATGAAATAGAAACAAAACTATAGCAAAGATCAATAAAACTAAACAGCTGGTTCTTTGAGAAGATACACAAAACTGATAAACCTTTAGCCAGACTCATCAAGAAAAAGAGGGAGAGGATTCAAATCAATAAAATTAGAAATGAAAAAGGAGAAGTTACAGTAGACACGGCAGAAATACAAAGCATTGTAAGAGACTACTACAAGCAACTCTATGCCAATAAAATGGACAACCTGGAAGAAATGGACAAATTCTTAGAAAAGCACAACCTTCTGAGACTGAACCAGGAAGAAATGGAAAATATGAACAGACTAATCACAAGTAATGAAATTGAAACTGTGATTAAAAATCTTCCAACAAACAAAAGTCCAGGACCAGATGGCTTCACAGGTGAATTCTATGAAACATTTAGGGAAGAGCTAAAACCCATCCTTCTCAAACTCTTGCAAAATTTGCAGAAGAAGGAACATTCCCAAACTCATTCTATGAGGCCACCATCACCCTGATACCAAAACCAGACAAAGATACTACAGAAAAAGAAAATTACAGACCAATATCACTGATGAACATCGATGAAAAAATCCTCAACAAAATACTAGCAAACAGAATCCAACAACACATTAAAAGGATCATACACCATGATTAAGTGGGATTTATCCCAGGGATGCAAGGATTCTTCAATATATGCAAATCAATCAGTGTGATACACCATATTAACAAAGTGAAGAATAAAAACCATAGGATCATCTCAATAGATGCAGAAAAAGCTTTTGACAAAATTCAACACCCATTTACGATAAAAACTCTCCAGAAAGTGGGCATAGAGGGAACCTACCTCAACATAATAAAGGCCATATATGACAAACCCACAGCAAACGTCATTCTCAATAGTGAAAAACTGAAAGCATTTCCTCTAAGATCAGGAACAAGACAAGGATGTCCACTGTCGCCACTATTATTCAATACAGTTTTGGAAGTCCTAGGCATGGCAATCAGAGAAGAAAAAGAAATAAAAGGAATAGAAATTGGAAAAGAAGAAGTAAAACTGTTACTGTTTGCACATGACATGACACTATACATAGCTAATCCTAAAGAAGCCACCAGAAAACTACTAGAGCTAATCAATGAATTTGGTAAAGTTTCAGGATACAAAATTAATGCACAGACGTCTCTTACATTCCTATATACTAACAACGAAAGATCAGAAAGAAAAATTAAGGAAGCATTCCCATACACCACTGCAACAAAAAGAATAAAAAATACCTAGGAATAAACCTACCTAAGGAAGTAAAAGACCTGTACTCAGAAAACTATAAAACACTGATGAAAGACATCAAAGATGACACAAACAGATGAAGAGATATACCACGTTCTTGAATTGGAAGAATCAATATTGTGAAAATGACTATACTACCCAAAGCAATCCACAGATTCAGTGCAATCCCTACCAAATTACCAGTGGCATTTTTTACAGAGCTAGAACAAAAATATCTTAAAATTTGTATGGAGACACAAGACAGTGAATAGCCAAAGCAATCTTGAGGGGAAAATATGGAGCTGGAGGAATCAGATTCCCTGACTTCAGACTATACTACAATCTACAGTAATCAAGAAAATATGGTACTGGCACAAAAACAGAAATATAGATCAATGGAACAGGATAGAAAGCCCAGAGATAAACCCACACATCTATGGTCAACTAATCTATGACAAAGGAGGCAAGGATATACAATGGAGAAAAGACAGTCTCTTCAATAAGTGGTGCTGGGAAAACTGGACAGCTACATGTAAAAGAATGTAATTAGAACACTCCCTAACACCATACACAAAAATAAACTCAAAATGGGTTAAAAACCTAAACGTAAGACTGGATACCATAAAACTCTTAGAGGAAAACATAGGCAGAACACTCTTTGACATAAATCACAGCAAGATCTTTTTTCACCCACCTCCCAGAGTAATGGAAATAAAAACAAAAATAAACAAATGGGACCTAATGAAACTTAAAAGCTTTTGCACAAGGAAGGAAACTATAAAGATGAATCGAAAATCCTCAGAATGGGAGAAAATATTTGCAAACAAATCAACAAAGGATTAATCTCCAAAATACATAAACAGCTCATGCA
Organism: Tursiops truncatus; assembly: GCF_011762595.2. Classification (NCBI taxonomy): domain Eukaryota; kingdom Metazoa; phylum Chordata; class Mammalia; order Artiodactyla; family Delphinidae; genus Tursiops; species Tursiops truncatus. The sequence goes on along the minus strand of NC_047040.1, from coordinate 80,610,877 downwards.
GCTCAATATTAAACAACCCAATCAAAAAATGGGCAGACCTAACTAGACATTTCTCCAAAGAAGACATACAGATGGCCAAGAAGCACATGAAAAGCTGCTCAACATCACTAATTATTAGAGAAATGCAGATCAAAACTACAATGAGGTATCACCTCACACCAGTTGGAATGGGCATCAACAGAAAATCTACAACCAACAAATGCTGGAGAGGGTGTGGAGAAAAGGGAACCCTCTTGCACTGCTTGTGGGAATGTAAATTGATACAGCCACTATGGAGAACAGTATAGAGGTTCCTTAAAAACTAAAAATAGAATTACCGTATGATCCAGCAATCCCACTACTGCACATATACCCAGAGAAAACCATAATTCAAAAAGACACATGCACCCCAATGTTCATTGCTGCACTATTTACAATAGCCAGGTCATGGGAGCAACCTAAATGCCATTAGCAGACAAATGGTTAAAGAAGATGTGGTACACTGGAATATTACTCAGCCACGAAACGGAATGAAATTGGGTCATTTGTACAGACATGGCTGGACGTAGAGACTGTCATACAGAGTGAAGTAAGTCAGAAAGAGAAAAACAAATATCATATATAATGCATATATGTGGAATCTAGAAAAATGGTACAGATGAACCAGTTTGCAAGGCAGAAATCAAGACACAGATGTAGAGAACAAATGTATGGACACCAAGGGGGGGAAGCGAGGGTGGATGGGTGGGATGAACTGGGAGATTGGGATCGACATATATACACTAATATGTATAAAATATATAGCTAATAAGAACCTGCTGTACAAAAAATAAATAAATAAAATTTTTTTAAAATGCTGTTTATGGGCTTCCCTGGTGGCGCAGTGGTTGAGAGTCTGCCGCCGATGCAGGGGGCGCGGGTTCGTGCTCCGGTCTGGGAGGATCCCACATGCCACGGAGCGGCTGGTCCCGTGAGCCATGGCCGCTGAGCCTGTGCGTCTGGAGCCTGTGCTCCGCAACGGGAGAGGCCACAATAGTGACAGGCCCGCGTACCGCAAATGATAAAAAATTTTTAAAAATGCTGTTTAAAAAAAAGAAAAGCAGTAGACAGTGGAGGCTGGTTCCCTACTGAACACGATTATATAGTATTCACCCGCTAGACTATCATCAGGAGAACTGTTTTCTAGTCCAGGATCTACCACTAACTGCATCTTCTCCAAGTCCCAGCCTGTTAGCTTGAAGACAGGTAAGGGCGCCGAAACAAAGACATGATTTAGAACAAATGTTCTCAATAAGGGGCAGGGGAGAAGGTGAAGGGGGCACTGGGGAGTGGGAGGCACAGCAGAACCAGCTGTGAGGCTTCTTCAAACTGCACACGGCCCCTCCCTAAACTCCTCCACCCTAATCCCCCGCACAGTTACCCCCATAGAGTGAGCCACTGTTGCTGTTACTATGGGACTGTGACAGACCCAGAAAAACTTTCCCAGGTTTTGAGTGTAAGCTCTTTGAGGAATGGGACCGAGATTTAGGCTTCTTAGTGATATCCAGAGGGCATCTAACACAGGGTTTTCCTGTCTCTACTGTGCCTCCAACCTCAGCTCCTTCCCTCCCCTCAGCCACACCCTACACTTCCCCTACCATCCTGAGCTTCTCCTGCTTCCTGTAAGGCCATGTCTTTCATCATCTGTCACCACCTGCAGGAGACACGGGTGACCGGCTACCTAACCGCCCGACAGGCAAGGCAGTCTCGCTTTCTGCCTTGCTAACAGAATTCCGATTTTCACATAGGGGCACCAATGTGCTCAGGGAAGGTGACCCCTCCCCCAGCTCCAGAACACGGCTGGGCCACGACAATCACAGCCACCCTCTCCTCCTTTGCCAGTGACTGGCTCAGCACGGGCGTATGACCATTCTGGCCAGTGACACAGGGAACCTCTGAGAAATTCTGACCTTTGTTATCTAGAGAATCACTGAGAAGCAAGCCGTCTCCCTCCCTTTTTGCTCTACATGTTATCACGTGAAGGTGTAATGGAGCTCCAGTCACCCTGTGGCAGGGCAGGGAAAACCCAGAGAATCTTCAAGAAGCCAACCCAGAACTGTGGCCACTTTGAACCACCTACCTCTAGACTTCTTAAGACAGTAAAGTAACCTAACTAGTGTTACTTACAACAGAAAGTACCCTACCACACCACACCGCTTGGCCTGGGAAGTCCCTGCAACTTTTCCTCCTACTATCCCCTACTATCTCCAATTTAGAGCTCAAGTACAGTTTCCTTGGGAAGTCTTTGCTTGTCCCCAGACAGTTACACAGTCCCAGACTCTGTTCTCTGCACATCTGCCTCTCCAACTAGACCGTGAGCTTCTCAAAAGCAAACATGTTCACTCTTGGCAGAGGCCCTGGTGTATGCTGGGCATTTATTAAATGCTGAATGAATGAATCAACCAACAAACAAACAACAAAACAAGGAATCAAAGGAGGAACATGCAGGATGCCTTCCTTGCCTGGGATAAGACTTGACAATTGACAGATGGAACATGGCACCCAGGCAGTCTACACTCTACTAAAGACTTCCTTTAGGTGGCGGTGAGCAAAGGCAGAGACAACGCAATGAACAGGTCCTATTTTATCTGCCCAGAAGTCAGACCTCTCATTGGGAACTGTCCCTGCCCAATCCCCGGCACCTGGGGTGGGAGTGACTATCACAGTGGCACCTGAGCAAAGTACCCACTGCTATGGTGGAAACCCACTCCCTGTCCACTGAGATGGCTTGGCCCTGCTTTGGTCTAGTGTATCAATAACGTTTGCTATAAGGATGGAGGTGACGGAAGAAAAGAGAGACATCCTCCTATGCCCCCTCTCTCTAAAGGAACAGATAAGCCTGAGATGCCGTGCTTTTTATCACTCCATACTAATAACAGTCAACCCAGAGGGAAAAAGAGAGAACAAGCCCGGCAACCCTATGTGAGTCCCTGGATCAAGCTATGCCTAAAGCTAAACCCTCAGCCTTTTCATTTATGTGACCCAATCAATTTCTATACTGCATAAAGCAATTTTCAAGTGACCAAACCCAACCCAAAGAAAAGAATTCTGACAAATACAGTCAGTAATGATGAAAGCAAGCCGATAACATCCCTTCTATATGACCTGTGCACTGTCACCTCTCAAACCGGGCTTCTAGAATGGTGTCAGGAAGTAAAACTGCCTGGAGGAGGCCAGGCCATGAACAAGTTAGAATGGACAAAATGCCACCCCCCCAAACCACACACCACCACCTTCCCTCCTAAAGGAGGGTACTCTGAGCCTCCTGGATCTCCCTTCTGTTCAGAAAGGAGTGGGGACCTCTGGAAGGCATGAAGTGTTACATTAACACATAGGGAAAAAATGGAGAGAACTTTCATCAAGCAACGTGCTATGGGCTTTATGAACATCGTATAACTTCAGGCCGTTGTAATGATTATAATAACCTTTTTACCTTTGAGCAAACTGAGAATCAGCGAAGTTAAGCAACTTGCTCAAGGTCACACAGCTAGTAACTAGAATTTAAATTCTAGACTTTTTCCACTTTATCACACCGATGGCCAGGGCCTGGGAGATGCAGCGCACCCTCCGCCTCCACCCCAACCCCCGACAGCGCCCCAGGACACACAGACCTGGATGGAGCCTTACAAGCGCAGGCCCCTGGAGTCAGAGCAGCCTTGCATACCCAGTTTTTTGGAAGCCCCAGGTAACTAACCCAGGTGTATGTCGGACACTCAACACCAGCAACAAAAGTAAAGCGCCGGGCAGAGGGAGCAGCTGCACCTGAGCCGGCCCCTGGGAAGCGCCGCAGAGGGAAAGGCGGGAGCTCGCTCGGGTCTCCCCCGCTGGCCTGAGCCCCCCGCGCTGCTCCGCGCTCTCCGCAGCAGTGGGACCCCCAGCCTCCCCTCTCCCCACCAGCGCCGCGGACAGAGCGCCTCCGCGCCGCCCAGAGACCCACGCAGCCCCGGCCCTGTCCCCGCGCCCGCCCCCGCCCCCAGCTCCAGCCCGGGTCAGAGGGTCGCAGCTGTTCGCCCCCAGGCAGCTACGGGACCCCGACCCCTCCGCTGTGCCGCGACCCCGGCGCGCTCGCTCCCCCGACGCGCCAGGCAGGGGAGCCCCGCACTGCCCGCCGCAGCCGCTCGGCCCCGCAGGACCCGGGCGCGGAGCCCGCCGTCCCCCGCCGACCGCCGCCCCCCGCCCGCTGTGCCCGCCCGGCTCACCAGCTCCGCCGCGCTCGCCGGGCCTGTTCGCGCGTCCGGCCGGCTCCCTGCTCCCGGCCCCGGTCCCGGCTAGCAGCTCACTGGCGGCTGGCTGGCGTTGGTGCGGCCCCTCCCCGCCCCGAGCCACCTGGGATGCCCGGGAAGGGGCGTGACAGGGCCAAGTTAGGTGGGCCCCGCCCGCAGCGAGCAGCCCGGGCCTCGGGCTCTTCGGGAATTCTCCGCGGGGTGGAAGGGAGGCTCCGGCGGCCGCTTAACAGGAGACACCTGGGACGGTTAGTCCTTGGCAAGCGGCGGGAAGCCAGGGCCCGGCCTGTTTCCACACAGCCTGGCCCGCTGGGGAAGTGGATCGCAGAGCGTGGGAGTCGAACCCCGCTGAGCAGGAAGAGGGGAGGCCAGCCCCTTTCGTTGTGGGCTGTAGAAACCGAGAACCGAGACCCTCAGGGTGAAAATGATGGGGTCAGGGGCAAGTTAGTTCAGAACTGGAAGAGCTCAGAAAGGCTTTTTCCGACCATTCCACCCTCCCCCATCCCCACTTCACACACCCCTCACATGATTCTCCCCCTTTTTAAAATAATGGCTTTAAACTATAAATAAGGTCATTTCAGATAGTGATGTCCTCCCCACTTCTAGACTGTAAGCCCCAGGCGGGGCAGGAACCTCTCCTGTTCATGTTCAATCACCAGAGGTGAACAGAGCCAGGACAGTTAATACCTGATGAACAAATGAGGTGTGACCTAGTCCTTTGAGTCCAGCCTCCTGCTGGACCCCCCAGGCCAGAGTCTGCTCCAGCAAAACTTTGTCAAAGAGCCTAGAGTCAGGGTGCCTGGCTTCCAGGCCACCCCTCCTCTGTGTACTGCTTACTTCCCCTCCGAATGGCAGGCAAGAAGCTGGCTTGTAGGAAGTCTACTCATCCAGGGCACCTTTGGAAGCTGTGTAGCAAATCTTTAACTTCTTAAGATGTCACAGGCAGAGGAACTCAGATGTGTAATGCTGTCCTGCCAGCCTTGCATTGCACAGACAGAGCCCAGACTTTGGGTGACTGACCCAACATCCCACAGCTGATAGCAGAGCTGAGTCTGGGGCCCTGGAGGGCTGCTGGGACCTATGGCTGGGAAGTTTTCAACTTCTGCAGAAATGGGGCTTGGGTTTGGTCTGAGTTCTCTAGTCCATGGCCTTTCCAGGCCTCTCAGAGGTCAGGTGTGACCTGAGCCATTAGCATTTACTGAGGCCCTGACCCTTTCAAAAACAAAGATGTGTCAGAATAGGATAGGAAGAATGTGGTATATTTTTTAAAGTGTTCCATTGAACAAATGAATGGTCTTAACACACACACACGCACAGATGATGTGTGATGCTGCTACTCACATGTTAATTTCAAGACTCATTAAAGAAATCCATTCCAAGCCCAGTACAGGAAACACTGTACAACTTTAAAGTTGCATGGAGACCATTCCTTCCTGGAACTATTTCAGTACACTCCAGTGACTGCACATTGAACCTCAGAAGCCACAACTGGAGGCTGTCTGTTAAGGTGAAGTCACGGCCAAGTGGCCGGCCCACCCCTCCCCCCAACAACAGGCTCAACACTCTCAAGGCCTGGACCCCATTCCCCTTCATCAGTGAGTCCTGCACAGATGGGTGCTTAAGATGTGGTGTTGCCTGGCTGACCACGTCACACTGGGCAAGGCCAACCTGGAAAAAAATCACAGAGGTTGCCCCACCTAGGTGTGCCCTCCTCCAGCTGCACTCCGTCTATGGTGGTGTGGAGGCTGGTGTCCCGGGGTGGAGCTGTGAAGAAGCCTGCCCTTGGTACAGCTTCTTGCACCAGCAGGTGAGGCTGAGCTCAGGAGCCCCTCTGGGTCTCACCCATGTGGGACCATTGGTTGTTCAACGGTGTTCACTCCCACCCAGCCCTTCTTGTGTGTCAGTTTCAGTCTCTCTCTCTCTCTCTCTCTCTCTCTCTCTCTCTCTCTCTCTCTCTCCTGTCGGGGGAGGAGAGCTTGTCCCAGGAAGCACTTCAGGGAGTGGGGAAGTAGGACAGGAAAGGGAGCAAACCCCTTAGGAGAACACAAATGAGCAGTTTACCTATGGACAACTGAGGCTTAATCCCCCTGGGGCCTTGTGAGAAACTGTGTGAGAAACCTCAGCAACATCTCCTTGAGGGGTGAGGAAGCTGAGGCATTTACCCACCGATCCCTGGTAGCGACATGCAGCCCCTCTGGGCTGCCCTGTGCATTGACTGAACAACTCGTGCTCCTTCCAGAGAGAGCTGCCTGGTGCTTCGTTGTGCGGGAATTGTCTGCATGTGACCTCTGGGCGTGGAACAGCATTTCATTACTTTTAACGTTAAATGTCATGGTTTCTCCCTCCATCTATCACAAATAGTTTTATTCTTCTCTCCCTCCTGTTTCCCCTCCTGGGATTTCTCCAAGAACTTCAACAGTGTTCGCTCTGTCCAGGAATCTAGAACGAATATGATCATCTCCTCTTGACAGAAATACAGGCAACCTCAGTCCACAAACAGTCCTCTTATTTTGGGAGTAGTTGTCACCGCCTTTATGCTGTTGAATCACTGACGATCAGGCCACCCGGCGCCATGCCAGCCATTGCTGGAAGCTCCACAGTGATGTGTCAATGGGCACGGCACTGAAGTCCCATAACCTGGGCCTGGGGTGATATGTGTCCACTAGAGAAGGGAGTTTTGGTGATCTAGGTCCTGGGTGAGAGACGAGAAGTCTTCAGCTGTTTTGCTCATTTAATGTCATTCTGAGCTTCCCCGGAACTGGGTTCCTAAAGTTACCAGCTCTTCTGGGTTTTAAGTACATGCATTCCCCCAGGCATTCCTATGGTGCCACAGCAGGTAGATGGGTCTGAGGAGTTTCCAGTCTTGGCTACACACTACAGCTAGAATGAGTCGTCCTTCCCCCACCTCCATATTTCAGCCCTTGAGGTCAGACGTGACCCTTTTTTTTTCAGTCCCAAGGCTGGACATTCTTTTCCTGCCCCAGCGTGAATGACATGATTGTAAAGCTAAGCCTCCATCTTCTCACAGGGCTCTACATCTCCAAGAGATGCACCGAAGAAGAGGTAGGACTTAAGTAAACTCCTACCCAAGACTAACTCTTTCTGACCCTTCTGCATGGAACACTTTCCGTTTACTCAGTCAAGTTCCAAGACTATGAGAGAGCCAAGGAGTTAAGGGTGAGGGTGAGGATGTGGTAGTAAATAAGGACAGAGACGTATGAATTGAGATAACCCCTTTGGAGATTAAATAAAGAGAAAGTTGGAAAGAAAGCTGCAAAGACAGAAGAAAAGGCAGAGACACAGAAGAAAAGAACAAAAAGAGGAAGTACATCTCCTTTTGTAAATCTTTACTGTAATGAGAAAAACAGGGCTTATATTCACAAAGGAAATACATGAATCAGTGCAAAGTACTGTGGCTGCAGACAGCCATGCAGGGAAGTGCTCAGTGATCATAGGTACGTGGTGGGCCACAGGAAGTGTATTACCATTGCTACTGTTGAGAAATCTAGCTGTATCATTTTTGGAGGCAAAATCTAGATTTTGTCCTTTAAGATTTCTGCTACCGCAATGACTATATATTGAATATACTGCCAATTCACCATATTTTTTTCTTTTTAAAGTGTACGTTTGTATACCAATTTCCTCTTCCTTGAACTGAGATACAATTTATCCACTCCTGTTTTCCATTGAAGTAACTGGAAAAGGTGATAGTACATGCAGCCATACGAAGCAGCAGCCAAGAGAAGAGGATTGAACCAGAAACTTCCAGTGGTGCAGCTAGTGCCAACTGTGATATCCCTGTTTTATTTGTCGCCCTAGAGTGAATTGTTACAACATGCCAAGAAATGCTATGCTCAGTTTAGTGTTGGTAGAGGCTGTTATGAACCGAATGTTCCTCTTGCCCCCCCCCCCATTCATATGTTGAGATATCAACCCCCAATGTGATGGTATTAGAAGGTGGGGACTTTGGGAGGTGATTAGATCATGAGGGTGGAGTCCTCATGAAAGGAATTAGTGCCCTTATAAAAGGGACTCCAGAGAACTCTCTTGCTCTCATTCTGCCATGTAAGGATACAGCGAGAAGTTGGCAGCCTGTAAGCCAGAAGAGGGCCATCACCATACTGGCACCCTGATCTCAGATTTCCAGGCTTCAGAACTGTGAGAAATAAATTTCTGTTGTTCATACACTGCCCAGTCTCTTGCATTTTGTTGTATATAGCAGCCCGAACTAACTCAGACAGAGACCAACTATCAAATGTCTCAATATTTCTATGAATGCTGCAGGATCTTCTACAACCTTTTGGTCTAGTCAACTCCTTGGCACATTTTGGCAAGCCAGTAAATTCTCTTCATTTTCTCTGTCCTAGAAGCATTAAGACTCTCTTTTTCAGGGCACTGCTATTCAAAACTTAGTTTTAAGAGTGGGTCTGATAATTTTTCTTACTCATGTCATTATTTTAACTCTTACTTTTCATGAGAAACAGATGGAGAAAATAAACTATTATTCTGTCTTAGATCCTGGATTCAAGAGGTTACAGCTGTTATTTCCTTACCAGACTACATTATTTGTCCTCTTTTGACTGTCTACATCCATTCACTCAACAAATCCTGCTTGAGTACCTACTATATGTCAGACACTGAGGGTGTAACAACTCAACCAACACTGAGGGTGTTGGTCTTTGTAACAACAGGTCCCACCCTAAGAGCAGCAGGAAAGACCAAAAAAGAATACAGATACCAAAATACAAATTTCCAAAAAGTCAGAGTACATGGAAGGGGCACCTATCATATTATAAATGTGACTGGCTTCACCTTTAGAGGGTCCTTTTCAACGAATGTGTAACGAAGATGTTTTAAAATTTGAAGCCATGCTGTAGTTTGCTTGTTTAGCTTGCAAGCATGAAGGAGTCTGGGCTGCTTGCTTAAGGAGCTATGCTGGACCACTTGAGTTCAAGTTCTAACATATACGCTCCTCTTTAATATTACTTCAGCTGGCCCATAACATGAAGAGAACAGAAAGTTTCTTCAGACTACATTTATAAACTACATTTGAGTGTGATAATCTCATTTCAAAAGGGCCTCTGGGTACATGTTGCTGCTTTGTTCCTGAACAAACTCAGATGCATGCCAACTGACTAAAATACTTCTATGACTAATTTCTCCTTTAAATTGAAAACAAAATCTCCATCTGTACATGTATTAAATTTATTATGTTGACTTGGTTTAGGGATAGTTGAGGAACTTCAAAGCTAGATATATGACATGCATTTTAAAAAAAATCTTTGGGCAGATTTGATATTGCCATTGAGGTAGAGTTCATCATCAGCTTGCCCAAGCCTGTGTCAGAGACCTTCAGAAGAATGGCTCATAGTTTTCACAAATCATTTTGCTGCCAGAATGCTTTTGAGCTGGAAGGAGCTAAATATTCAGGTCCACAGCTTTAGAACTAAGTTCTCACCCTCTAAGGGACCTTCAAAACTTGTTCTACCACCCCTGTTTCATCCCTGTTTATTTCTGATCCTTCCAAAAGTCTCACTCTCTTTCCCAAGTATCTGTCATCACCTGGACTCTTTTCTACATACTGCTTGATACATCTCCTAATTTCTCTCTTCTCTCCAAAGTCCTTCCTCTGTACCTAGTTTACCTTTGGGTTTGTAAAATTTCTCACCTTCCCAAGCCCTATTATCAATCGTATACCCTAGCGTCTTAATCCCTGAATCTCCTTAACCACAAACTCCTCTCATATTCATATCCTAAATGTTTGCTGTTTTTTTTTTTTTAACTAGAAACTGTACCAAATTAAAATTCTCAGTTTTAAACATCCCATCCTTTGATCACTCCCAACCCTACACAGGCTCACTGATGCTTCTACCCTCACTGCCACAGATCTTCAAACTCATCATGACCTTCACTTAAGTGATCCCAACACTTTCTCACAAGTTCCTTTGTGTCTTTACTTTGCTCTCTATCCATCTTTTCGTTCATTACTATACTGTGTAACAAGTGCACTCAAATCTGTGCCCTCTCTCTACCTCTGTCACACCTGTCTGCAAAACTTCCTATTATCTTCATCCATGTCATCTCATCTTGGGAGAAAATCACAAAAACAGTCTTCATATAACAAACCCTGCTCATTTCCCTAATAAAGAAACTTTCCTACTTTTGAAGATAACAGCTTACTACCATCTTCTGTCTCCTTAAGCCTCTCTTACTTTCCAGTTGACAACATGCTTCATATTTCACTGAGAAATCAAAAGCTGTTGAACGGAGTTCTGAAATCTCCTCACGATAGAATCTAAAAGTTGATCTTCATCTGAACCTGTCTTCTTCCTCCCCTTCATTGTGGATTTGTTAACAGTAAATCTCTCATCTTTTTCACTAGGTCCCATTTCCCTTCTCTTCTGCACCTTCCATCTCTCTTTCTATACTATAAAATTTTTGAAAAATCTAGAACTAAAAAATACAATAACTGAAATGAAAAATTCACTGGGTGGATTTAATAGCAGATTGAAGATGGTAGAATAGAGAGTCAGTGAACTTGAAGATCAATAAAAATATATCCAATCTGGAGAACATAGAGAAAAAAGATTGAGGAGAGGTGAACATAGCCTTGGGGGCCTATCAAATGGTCTTGTATATGTGTAATTGGAGTCTAAGAAAAAGAAGAGTATGTGGCAGACAAATATTTGAAGAAATACTGGCCTAACTTTCCCAAATTGATTTAAAAAAATCAACTTAGATATTCAAGAAACTCAGTGATCCCCAAGCAGTATAAACACAAAAAAACCACACCTAGGCACATCATGGTCAAACTGCTGAAATCCAAAGATAAAGGAATAATCCTGAAAGCAGCCAGAGAAAGATGCCACATTACAGAGGAGAATGGTGCTACAAATGATGGCTGGACTTCCTATCAAAAACAATGGAAACCAAAAGACAATGACAAAAAACAAGGCAACGAAGACCAAATGACACCTTGAAAGTGAGAGAAAAAGCAAATGTCTCTGCGCTGTATTTTCTATATACTGAATTTTTTAAAAAAATGAGGGTGGAATAAAGACATTTTCAGATAAATGAAGGGTAACAGAATATTTAGCCAGCAGAATTATATTGTAAGAGAAACTAAATGCTTCAGGTTGGAGAGAAATGAAACCATGAGGAAATTTGGATCTATAGAAAGGGAATGAGAACTACAAAACATGGTAAATGTGTAAATATAAATGAATATGGTTTTTCCCTTCTAAGGACATCTGACTCTTTAAAACAAAAATGATAACATTTTAAGGTGGAGTTTATGATGAATGTAGAAGTAAAAGATGGGACGACAATGGCACAAAAGAATAGGGGACAGGGGCTTCCCTGGTGGCGCAGTGGTTGAGAGTCCGCCTGCCGATGCAGGGGACGTGGGTTCGTGCCCCGGTCCGGGAAGATCCCACGTGCCGCGGAGCGGCTGGGCCTGTGAGCCATGGCCACTGGGCCTGCGCGTCCGGAGCCTGTGCTCCGCAGCGGGAGAGGCCACAACAGTGAGAAGCCCACGTACTGCAAAAAAAAAAAGAAAAAGAATAGGGGGCAGGCAAAACAAAAGTATAGCATTACAAAGTTTTACATTTGTGAGTGGGAAGTAGGAAGTGTGAAGTAGGAAATACAAGGAAAAATTGAAGTTTGAGAGGTGAAATGTGAAATGATACAATACTAATTCTAATGAAAATGAAGATTGACAAGCCATGTTGTAAGCTCTCTCCTAGATGGTTGGATCTGTTTCCAAAGCTTTGAAAGTCATCTCTATGTTGGTACATCCCAAATTTCTAACTCTACTTCAGATCTCTCCTGTAGAATCTAAAATCATATTTCCAGTTGTGTATTTGACCTAGTATATGGCTCAATGGCATTTCAAACATCAACAAACCAAAATAGAATTTTTTTTTTTAATACTTCTTTCTTTCGGCTGCGCCAGGTCTTAGTTGTGGCACATGGGATCTCTGTTGCGGCATGCGGGATCTTTTACTTGCAGCATGTGGGCTTCTTAGTTTTGGCATGCATGCGGGATCTAGTTCTCCGACCAGGGATCGAACCCGGGCCCCCTGCATTGGGAACGCAGAGTTTTACCCACTGGGCCACAAGGGAAGTCCCAGAAATGGAATTCTTGATTTACTCCCTTTCCTCCAATCCACTCCTTCCTTCTTCAGTCTTTTCTATCTCAGTAAATGATACCACCATCCACCCAGCTCCAACCAGGAAGGTGGGGTCATTGTGGTTTCCTCACATCAGTAAGCCTTGTTTCTACTTCTAAAATATATTTCCACCACCACACCAATCTAGGGCAACCCACATCTAAGCTTCTCCCTAGTCACCCCACTTCTGGTCAAGCACTCATAGTGCAAATGATCTTTTAAAATTGTCAACAGAGGCTTAACACACCTTTGCTTAAATCACTTCAGTGACTCCCCGTGACCCCAGGAATAAAATCCGTGCTTCTACCACAGCCTGAATGGCCCCTGCTTCCCTCTCCTGTTACTTACTGCACTCCAGCCACTCTGCCCTGCTTCTGTTTCTCACTCCCAGGGCTGGGGCCAATGTCAGGTGAATAACTCACAAAACATAAAAAATTTAAAGATAGGATCATTACCAGTGTTATGCCCAGCTATACTGGAGCTTGAGGCAAAAAGAAAAGTCAATGATACTGAACATGCCTATATTTAAAAGACTGGTATTTTGTTCATCACAGATGGGTCTTTGCATTAATTTTGATTTTGAAAATATTGCATTAAAGCATTATTTTTCTGAGTTTTTTGGCACCCCCTTGAACTCTGCCACCTAGATGAATGCCTCCTCCTAATTCCTACCCTGCTCAAACCAGCAGGGTCATTCCTGCTTCATGATCTTTGCTCATTCTTTTCCCTTCGCATGGAATCTACCATCCACCAGATCACTGCATGGATGGTTCCTTCTTTTCCTTATGTCTCGGCCTAAATGACACTTCCTTAGGGAAGGTGATCATCCTATCTTAATCCCACCTGGTACCTCTTTATTCTTGGATAGCACTCTTTTTTTTCTTTTAAGGGGTTTTCACAGCAATAGTCATTTGGTTTCCTTATCTGTTCACCTGTCTATTATCTGTCTTTCCTACTTATATACACTCCATATGAGGTAAGGGGTCTAGCATTACGCTCAGATCATAGGAGCCATTCAACACACCCTTTTAAATACACACTTTTAGGGCTTCCCTGGTGGCGCAGTGGTTGAGAGTCCACCTGCAAACACGGGTTCGTGCCCCGGTCCGGGAAGATCCCACATGCTGCGGAGCGGCTGGGCCCGTGAGCCATGGCCGCTGAGGCTGCGCGTCCGGAGCCTGTGCTCCACAACCGGAGAGGCCACAACATTGAGAGGCCCGCGTACCGCAAAAACAAACAAACAAAAAACACACTTTTAAGGTAAATTAATGAATAGGCTGAACCTGTATTGAATAATGTTCTACCCTTCCCTTCCTGGCCGTTGCTTTTTCCTCTATTGTGATCTCCCTGTGTAGCCTATAAAAGAATGAGATCTTCACGAAACAAATACCCTTGGAGTTTTCTCTAAAAACAAAACAAAACAAAACACAAAAAAGTTACATGGAAACCAAGCCAAAATACAATAGTTGGGGGAAGATGGGTGATGATCCTCTTAGGTCTGCCTCCGATTTTTATTGGTTCAGGATTTATGAATTAGTAATTATTTCCATGATTGCACAAAGGCTTATAGTTAGAACTGCTGAATCCAATTAACTGCTGAGGCTATTCGATATATTCAGTGATTTTTTTTTTTAAGTTAACCATAGGAAGGAACGCTTATTAAAATTTCAATATATAGAACCTGGCTTCTAGGTTTTTCCCTTTATGTTTCTAAGATAATAAATCTACCAGTGGTTCATTCATTCATTCATTATTGAATGCCTACTGTATTGCAGGCAGTGCTCTCAGGGCTGGGCCAACAGCAATGAATAAGTCAAAGTCTTTGCTTTATGGAATTTATCTTCTGGCGCAGGGAGACCCTGAGCAATCCAGGAAGAGATACTGCTAGGAAGGAAACTACAGCAACACAGGGAAATGAAGAGTGGTGGAATGGGCGTGAGTGATCGAGGGGAAGAACTTTAGGGACAGGGGTCAGCAAAGGCCTCTTTGAGGATGTGCCATTTGTGCAGAGGCCATTGAGGTATTTTGCCTTGAAGGCTTTGTCTTATATTTTATTCCAGTTAGTCATGGGTTGGATTCTCTGGCAGAAGACGCTGAAACAGACTTTGGGATGCATGATGTTAATTAGGGATCAACACCCGTGGAAAGAAGGGAGGGGGGAACAGGATTGGACAGAGGAGGCTACTGAAGTGTCATGCCTTGCCTAACCTGTATCATTGCACAGGCCTTCTTAAAACAGCATTTCCTTCCTATAGCTTTATTCATCTAAAAGTTCAAATAATCAATACACTGTTAAGTGAATCACTGAATAAATATTTAATAAGTGTCAACTAAGTACTCAGCACTCTGGTAGGACTGAAGAGGAAGGAGAAACACATGTTCTGCCCTCCTGTCCGGAGTGACAGACATGCACGTGAATAATTTCAAATTAATGTGGAAATTGTATTTAAAAGGGGCTCTTGCAGTGCACCAGAAGGCACCGTTAAATGATTCACCTGGGAGTACATTTTACAACTAACCAACCCGGCAGGCTCATTGGTATGCAGGCTTCCTCAAAAATCAAGTATTCTACTGGAACACTATTAAAGTTATATTTTGTAAGAGGCAGAAAGTTGATAAACCCTGCCCTCAGAATCTCCCAGATCTAGGACATCTCTTCCACACTTTATCATTCAGGATTCTGGGGCTTCAGATTAGTTTAGTTTGGGGAACATTTGAACAGATAATGAATAAATAAAACTTTCAGGTTAGAGACTAGGTCCTGTATTATTTTTCCACTTAAGCTCTCATAGTTACAGCTGCACACGATGCATAGATACATAATTTCCCTACCCTAAGACATGTCTCTGGAGCAATATGCAGATGCTTGGAAGGTATTTATATGTTGCAACACAGTATCCATAATCTATTCGTATTCAACTAATGTCTAAAAGGTCTGTTAAACAGGACCAGAGGCAGCTCTTTCCAACTTAAAATAAATCTAGAAATTCTAAAGACATGAAGAAGGTGAAATAAGTTGAGTAAAAATAAACCTACTGAAGGGAACTGCATAAATTTGCATTTAGAAAAATCTAGAAGCTTTATTTTAGAAAGAGAATATATCAGCAATACAATACAATTATTGTGACTATTAGTTTTCTGTGCATTTATTTTTCTTTATGCAAATAAATACTCATTGAAGAGTTCTAGGAATACTTGAAAAATAAAAATGTAAGTACTACTCCTAACTTACACCCCAGAATAACTACTCCTGTCTTACAATATTATTTCTATGTATATTTTTCCATTTAATTTTTAAAAGTTGAGCATCTTTTTAAGTCAATACATAACGTAGAGGTGAAAAGAGAACTCAAGTTCTAGAACAGAAGTGTCACAAAAAAGCAGAGAAACTATTTCAGCACTGTGAGTTTGAAGGGCGACTTGGCTGCGAAGGTCTTATATTAAATTTTGGTACTGCTGGCTCAAGCCACCCCAGCCTGTTTCAGTCATTAATCCTATAGAGGAGACTTGATTTCCACCCCGGAGAAGACAGTGTGAACTCGTGTACTGAGAACAACTGGACTTATTTAGGGGGTTTTGTTTTCAATACAAGAGTGTGGAGACAGTTCAGGAACAAAAACCTCATTATTGGAGTTGTTTTATTTTCTAATCCCTTCCTCCTCAGGGGCCCTCCTGAGTTAGGCATGCCTTTACTGAGAACCCCGTTGAGCTAACCACTGCCTGGGAAGCTTGAGGCAAATCATCCATCGTTTGATGAAATTTGTCCTCAGCCTAAAATAATACTCCCGTTTGCCAAGCAATACACAATTGTAGGCTAGATAAATGGGGCATGTTTAAAAGCACACATGCAGAACATGTTTCTGTGGCTTTTTGAGACCATTGTTGAAGAAGAAAAATTTTACCTCCAAGTCTGTTTGTCAACCTTCTAATATGCTTGGACAGGATCCGAAGACTGCATTTTACTTCTGCGCCTTTCCTAAGATGACATGTTTTGATATGAGAGCTTTGCACACAGAACTGCAATGCACAGATGTGGTGACATCAGGGTTCAATCTGAGACTTAGCAGGAGACTGTGACAAGTTCACTTTGCAAGGTGCCGGATGAAGTTCCTTTTGTCAGACAGGTACAAAACTGCTTTGTTTTTCCTCATTGGAAATGATTTAAGTCCAGAAATGACTTTTTCTGGAAAGCACTTTTTTAATATCTTTGCCTATGTCATCATTTCTTTTTTTGTTGAATGAAAAAAGTCTGCCATAGAGGGGAATCACTAAAACGTCAGAATTGCCCTTGTTCATTACATGGGGGAATAGAATGTTTTTTAATGTTTAAGTTGATAGTTTTGAGTTTGTTTTTGAACAATTCAATGTGGACCAAAACAATAATGAAATACTAAAGATCTGGTTAAAAATAGACTAGATTGATTAGAGTACATACACTATCATTTGAGAAGAATATTCATAAGAGTACCAATCCTCCTTGATAAATTGTCACAGGAGCCGAAGTCTAAAATATAGTTGGGTCTCTATTTCTTGGGCACATTATACATTCCTGGAAAGGGAGGTGCTTCCCTAACACATTCTAAAAACTGAGTAGAACCTATCACTTTAGAATAATGGGGCTATAATTATGCTAAAACCCAGAACCTTGTCTGATTTCCATTGGTTTCTACTTAATTATGGGTTTTCAATATGGGTACCAATCCTCCTTGATAAATTGTCACAGGAGCCGAAGTCTAAAATATAGTTGGGTCTCCATTTCTTGGGCATATTATACATTCATGGAAAGGGAGGTGCTTCCCCAACACATTCTAAAAACTGAGTAGAACCTCTCACTTTAGAATAATGGGGTTATAATTATGCTAAAACCCAGAACCTTGTCTGATTTCCATTGGTTTCTACTTAATTATGGGTTTTCAATATGGGTACCAATCCTCCTTGATAAATTGTCACAGGAGCCAAAGTCTAAAATATAGTTGGGTCTCCATTTCTTGGGCATATTATACATTCATGGAAAGGGAGGTGCTTCCCCAACACATTCTAAAAACTGAGTAGAACCTCTCACTTTAGAATAATGGGGCTATAATTATGCTAAAACCCAGAACCTTGTCTGATTTCCATTGGTTTCTACTTAATTATGGGTTTTCAATATTTCACAAACTGAGAGCATCAGCAGTTGACATGTAGGTTAATTTCCTGTCCCCAAGGATGTTGGAAAGATACTTCTGGAAGAGGGGAGGTTGGGTCTGATTCTCCCTGAGTGACCCGCGTGATCCCCTGAAACATGACATACAAGCACATACATCCTACAACCATGTTCATAAGCCCATTTGTTGCAGCAGCTTAAGTCAGGCATCAGACTTAGGCAAACGTAAAAAAAATTTTCTTTACCCCACTCTTCACTGTCAGTTATTCCAGATAGAAATCAAGATTTAATCATAGAAATATAATAAGGATTTAAAAGTATTTTTTCATGCTGAGTGTCAAAGCCTTGGTTTTTGGACCTTAGCCATCATACTCTATATAAAGTCAAAATCTGACAGGTGAGTATTTACCCTTTGGTTGTGAACATACTGAACTTGAACTAAGTCAGCACCGTCAGCATTTACAGTTTTTGAGGCATGTTACATGTGTGTTCCCACCATAAGAAACAAAGTCTTGGAACAGAATATTAGTTTTGTGTTTTCTGATGATTCAGATACCATCAAAAAAGGATGACAAAGGTTTGGATTGCACATCTGTTTGACTGCTTGCCAACCTTCTGAATAACCTTTCAGGACTTTGAGGCATTTTTGTTTAAAGGTACATCAAATGATTTTTTAAATGGCATGGTTAGAGATTGTATAAGAGGCAATACTTCACTGTTATGACTTGGAGAGTGAAGCTAGAATAAAGTCTCAAGGTATTTATTCTAGAATTCTCAACTTTGAGAGTATAAATGCCATTCAACCCGACACTCAGACTGAAATATATCTCCCGGCATCAGTATCCTTGCCTGCAGGTAGATGTTCCTGCTTTGAGCTGTGGAACGCCCACTCACTGCAAGACCGACTGTGAGCTCATCCCAAGCGTAGGGCACTGCTCTATGCACTTTGAGAATACTAACTCAAATGGGACGATAGAAAGGTTTTTGTCTGATAATGGGGTTTGTGAGGATTTAAGTCTGGAGGAAAGATGGTTACTAGCATGACAGCTCTACCTCCTTCTGCAGCTGTGTTCTCAGAAAAGCAGGTCCCCTTCTCCATTTAAAGGAAATTTAGTTTTATTGTCATGGACCTGGATTGATGGTAGATACAGTTTGTTGCCTACTCAACAGCTAACCCACTTTCTTCCTTATTAACCGAAGCCTGTATGGGCATCAGTGTGCTCAGGGAAGGGGAGCCCCTTCCAAACCCCCTGGGCTTCTGGGAAATGCTTTTGTCTCTAATAAGTAAGGCGAGCACATATCTCACTTTTCTGAGATAGTGCTGGTTTATGTGTATTGTCCTGGTAAAATTACTAATAATACTTTCTTTCACTTGAAAAAAATTCTAATTCAAGTGATAAACTCTATGGTTTTCCTGTGAATATGAGAGAAATCACTGCTCTACCTTCCGTTCTGTCTCTGGCAACGTAAAATGAGAGCATGATGCTTGGGGCTGAGGCAGCCATTTTATGCCTAGGAGGATAAGAGCCGAGAATAGAGAATCAGATCCAGAACCAATTGAGTCTGGCACTGTAGTGCCTCTGGATTTGATAGTAAAAGTGAAGGTTTGTTTTTCTTAAGACACATAGGGGAACATTCTGTTACTTGCAAGGAAGGGTATGGAGGAAGGGAGAAACAGGGATGAGGACTTTCCATGGAAAGGATTTTGAATCGCTCTGGGTAAGATTTCTGAGTTATATTTAGTATTATTTTCTCCATCCCTCTTTAGAAATTCTGGAAATTACATTTGTAATTTGAGAGGCAATGGTAGAAAATAGAAGAATCACAGTCTCCTGCTCAATGAAGAAGTTTGGAAATTGAAAAGGAGTAACATTTTCTCACACCCTATGGTGGACCCCGCTTGGGACCAGTGGAAATTGGTGGCAATATGTCTAGGGATAAAGGTTCTCACTTCACACAATTGAACCACCACCACCCCTGCCCCAGTTATCACCAGCTAGCTCTGCGGACTTGACAATTTGACTTCTACATCACCAAATTAGCTATGTTCAGAATTTACATTTTCTTTGTAGGTACTCTTCAGAGGAAGACATTTGGTTGAAAAACTATGAAAATTGCTATTGATTCTTTTAAAAATATATAGAATAGAGAACATATTTCCATTTACTTATTTAAAATCACTTTAGGAAAATGATGACTGAAACAGAAAAATTCCATATGGCTTTGACTGAAAAATGACTCATTATCTAGCTAACCTATGTTCATGCAAAGCAAACTAAAACCCATTTAAAAAGACTGTTCTTGTATTAATACCAAATGCAAAATTGTTCAGGCATCCTCCAGTATATAGATCAATAAATGTCTATTACACCTTAGAAAGCAAAGCTACTGACTCCCAAGGGAGAAGCATATAGGGAGAAGACTAACATGTATAGAGTCTCTAGCACTATGCCCGGCATGAAGTTCAGTGGGGCATTTCCCTTCTTACTCTCCTCTTCACTGTGTTATTAGATAATGATGTAGTTCTGATGGGTTTCGGCTTACTGAGAGCTGGATACTTATAGGATAGTTTTCTTTGCTTTAGACAATGCAATCTTCTTAATTTTGACTCTTAAAGAGAACAAGGTTCTTTTAATTTCTGCTTCTCTGGAAGTCCACAGAAGATGCTGCACTTATGGTCAGTTGAAGAGTAGTGGGTCAGTCCTTAGGTATTGATTTGTCTGAATGAGTTCAACATCCTTAAACATCTGTAGTGATCTGCAGGAACTAAAGGATTAGTCTTCCCAGCGCAATTTCCTATCTCCCCTATGTTGGGTCCATCTTGGGCTTACCTCTGTGGCAGGACAGACGTTGTAGTTGACAGCCCACTCCATGTAAGACTACATAGAGTGAAGAGACTGTCTAACCCTTGACACTTCACTAACAGTACATAAAAGTGTTCATTTCCCTGTACACTTGTAAAAAAAATGGATATTGCTTTTTTGCATCTAAATGGCAAAGATTCTAAAAAACTAGTCTCTCATCAATGTTTTAGTTACTTCTTCAGTTACTGCAGAGGGTGTATTTTTGTATTTCTTTTCATTTTTTTGAATTGCCTGTTCTGTCTTCTCACTTTCTATCAGAGTATATTTTCTTTTTAGTTTGAATTTCTTTGCATAAGCAAAATTTTGTGTGTGTTCATAAGACTGTGGTCCTAAGCTGGGCTTAGGCTTGGGGGAGTAATGTCAGCATCTCCCCATGCCTGGGGAAAGGGGAAAAGGAAGCCCAGATATTAATATTTTGAAAAAGGAAGATATTCTGATACCCCCAGCAAATTAATTAATTAGCTTGTAGTGAATCAATTCACCCATTTGTTATTTCACCAATATGTATTGAGCATCTACCATTCTAGGCACTGTTCTGGGAGGTAGAGGACAGCTGCAGTGAGATGACACGTCGCCTGCAGCCTACACTGCAGTGGAGAAAGTACATGCGACCCGCAAATAGCCAAGTGATAGACGCTATGTCCAGTATAGATGAGCACCATGAAGAAAAATACAGCAGAGAAAGATACAGTGGGACAGCGGTGGGGATAGTTTAGAGACTATGCCCTTAGCCTCACCAGGAACATTATCTTTGCCTTTTGGACAAAGGATAAAGAATTGTCATTCCCTCCTTCCTTCCTTCCCTCCTTCCCTCCACCCTTTGCAACTGCAGTTAGGACAGATACATCAGACTCAGTGAGGAGAGCTGGGGTTATTTTTTTCTCTTTCTTCATGGAAAAGCTTAAGCCTGATAAGTATTTTATTATCACTTCCAAGGAGAGAGTTCAACCCTGTTGAAATTGGCTTATGCTTGCATTGAACAAATATCTTTCCGCTGTCATCAGCCTTCTTTCTTCGTTGCTCAGTTCCCAAAGGCGCCTGAGATTTGCACTGAGTAGGATGTGATCTCAGAGCTTTTGCATTAACACACTCAGCAAACGAGACTTTTCTTGGCCTGGCTCGTCTCCTTTTTTTTTTTTTTTTTTGCAGTACGCGGGCCTCTCACTGTTGTGGCCTCTCCCGTTGCGGAGCACAGGCTCCGGACGCGCAGGCTCAGCGGCCATGGCTCACGGGCCCAGCTGCTCCACGGCATATGGGATCTTCCCGGACTGGGGCACAAACCCGTGTCCCCTGCATCAGCAGCTGGACTTTCAACCACTGCGCCACCAGGGAAGTCCTTGCAGCTCATCTTAAACTCAGCTTTTTAAAATTTGCTCTTCCTCATTTGAACCTGTTTTCAAGGAGCAATCTTAGACCGATACTTTCATAGTGACCCTCACTTATCTTACCTGTGAAGTTCAAAGCTGCCAGTGCAGCGGGCTCTGTTCATCTGTATTTATATACATTAGCATAATGTCCTCCTTGACCGTGTGGTTCCTCACTTTTTCTCTGGAAGTTTAAGCACTACTTTCTTGAGATTGCTGGAGAGTGGATCTAGGCATTTGTCATAGTACTTTAATATCAAAGTACAATCCATACTGTTAACATTAAAAATGTGGGCTTCCCTGGTGGCGCAATGGTTGAGAGTCTGCCTGCCGATGCAGGGGATGCGGGTTCGTGCCCCGGTCCGGGAGGATCCCACATGCCGCGGAGTGGCTGGGCCCGTGAGCCATGTCCACTGAGCCTGTGCGTCCGGAGCCTGTGCTCCGCAACGGGAGAGGCCACAACAGTGAGAGGCCCGCGTAACAAAAAAAACAAAAAAGTGCCTGGCACACTAATCCCATTGTCTCCTAACTTGAGAATAAAGGATGAGGAAAAAAATAAAGTAAAAAAAAAAATTAAAGATACCTACTCCTCCTGCCTACAGATTTGGTTACCAGCAATATCTTCAGAGCAACAGGATCACAGTAACCTGCAGCAATAAAGTCAGATAAGAAGGGAGATTCTTTTCTGTTCCTTTCTTTTCTTTGCACCAAAACTTTGAGCCAAGTATTTTTTTCAACCACCCTTTAAATTGTTACTGGTTGCTTTCAAACCTTGATTACCAATGCTAATGGCGGTGGATAACTTAAGAGCATTCCTACTCCAAAAATAACTTAAATTTAACTTCGAAAGGCATTGTGGTGTTTTCATTTTAATATAGGATAATTAAGATTCATAATATTTCACACAGTGTGGTGTATCTAGTTAGATTATTTAAGGAAGTTACATATGCTGAAGGGGCAGCAGTGATGTGCCAGCAGTGTAGACAGCATCAAGCACACCTGAATTCACAGCTAGGTTCTACCAGTGAGAGACAGGTTATCTCAGCCTGGTTGTTAAACTTGGCATGGTGACAGTACTCACCTCCTGGGATATCTGAAGGGATTAAAAGAGATAAAAGCATGTAATCATTGATCAGCGTCCTCAGTACATGCTAAGATCCCAATGTTAGTTGTTGCTGTTGTCATTATTCAGATAAGTGTCAACTACTGCATATATGACTTTTCAAAAGGTTATAGATTAGACTTCATGTTAAATTCCTTTAAAAAAAACATTATTATAGACTTCGTGAAATGTGTTATCAAGGATAAGAAAACCAGACTAATGCCAGGAAATGTCAACTAAAAATTATATAAGTACTTCTCCGGATCACCAAGGCTAAATGTGGGGTTATGTAGGAGTTGATGCTGAGCTCATACATTTTTAATTGTTTTATAATTGTGTTGAAGGCAGGAATACACACTGATGTTGTCAACTTTACAAAGAGAATCAAGAAACGCTTGGGATCTCTAGTAGATTTATTTCAGAAAGCGAATGGAAGGCTCTGTGAGTGTTCCAAGAATGAGGTAGACAGATGACCTTCAGTGTGACAAATACAAATAATGCATTTCTCAGTAACATATACAAAAGGTGAGCTAACAGCTTGGGATACAGGTCAGCCAGACTGGCAATTTTCATCTTCCTGAAAGCTTCCAAAATTGCCCAGGAAGCTGGGCATACAAAGGAAGGGTGCTCAGGCAATGCAGAGCTAACCCACTTCCTGTAGCATCACTGCAAATTGAAACTTTCAGAAAGACTTAATGAACAGATCCACCAGAGGGCAGACAGCAGAAGCAAGAAGAACTACAATCCTGCAGCCTGTGGAACAAAAACCACATTCACAGAAACACCAACAAGATGAAAAGGCAGAGGGCTATGTACCAGATGAAGGAACAAGATAAAACTCCAGAAAAACAACTAAATAAATGGAGATAGGCAATCTTCCAGAAAAATAATTCAGAATAATGATAGTGAAGATGATCCAGGACCTTGGAAAAAGAATGGAGGCAAAGATCAAGCAGATGCAAGCAATGTTCAACAAAGATCTAGAAGAATTAAAGAACAAACAGAGATGAACAATACAATAACTGAAATGTAAAATACACTAGAAGGAATCAATAGCAGAATAACTGAGGCAGAAGAATGGAGAAGTGACCTGGAAGACAGAATGGTGGAATCCACTGCTGCAGAATACAATAAAGAAAACAGAATGAAAAGAAATGAAGACAGCCTAAGAGACCTCTGGGGCGACGTTAAATGCAACAACATTTACATTATAGGGGTTCCAGAAGGAGAAGAGAGAGAGAAAGGACCTGAGAAAATATTTGAAGAGATTATAGCTGAAAACTTCCCTAACGTGGGAAAGGAAATAGCCACCCAAGTCCAGGAAGCACAGAGAGTCCCACACAGGATAAACCCAAGGGGAAACACACCGAGACATATAGTAATCAAATTGGCAAAAATTAAAGACAAAGAAAAATTACTGAAAGCAGCAAGGGAAAAACGACAAATAACATACAAGGGAAACTCCCATAAGGTTAACAGCTGATTTCTCAGCAGAAACTCTACAAGCCAGAAGGGAGTGGAATGATATACTTAAAGTGATGAAAGGGAAGAACCTACAACCAAGATTACTCTACCCAGCAAGGATCTCATTCACATTTCACGGAGAAATTAAAACCTTTACAGACAAGCAAAAGCTAAAAGAATTCAGCACCACCAAACCAGCTCTACAACAAATGCTAAAGGAACTTCTCTAAATGGAAAACACAAGAGAAGAAAAGGACCTACAAAAACAAACCCAAAACAATTAAGAAAATGGTAATAGGAACATGCATATCAATAATTACCTTAAATGTGAATGGATTAAATGCTCCAACCAAAAGACACAGGCTTGCTGAATGGATACAAAAACAAGACACATATATATGCTGTCTACAAGAGACCCACTTCAGAACTACGGACACATACAGACTGAAAGTGAGGGGATGGAAAAAGATATTCCTTGCAAATGGAAATCAAAAGAAAGCTGGAGTAGCAATACTCATATCAGATAAAATAGACTTTAAAATAAAGAATGTTGCAAGAGACAAGGAAGGACACTACATAATGATCAAGGGATCAATCCAAGAAAAAGATATAACAATTATAAATATATACGCACCCAACATAGGAGGAGCACCTCAATACATAAAGCAACTGCTAACAGCTATAAAAGAGGAAATAGACAGTAACACAATAATAGTGGGGCACTTTAATACCTCACTTGCACCAATGGACAGATCATCCAAACAGAAAATTACTAAGGAAACACAAGCTTTAAATGACACAATAGACCAGATAGATTTGATAGATATTTTAAGACATTCCATCCAAAAACAGCAGATTACACTTTCTTCTCAAGTGTGCACGGAACATTCTCCAGTATAGATCACATCTTGGGTCATAAATCAAGCCTCAGTACATTTTAGAAAATTGAAATCATATCAAGCATCTTTTCTGACCACAATGCTATGAGATTAGAAATAAATTACAGGGAAAAAAACGTAAAAAACACAAACACATGGAGGCTAAACAATACGTTACTAAATAATCAAGAGATCACTGAACAAATCAAAGAGGAAATCAAAAAATACCTAGAGATAAATGACAATGAAAACACGATGATCCAAAACCTATGGGATGCAGCAAAAGCAGTTCTAAGAGGGAAGTTTATAGCTATACAAGCCTACCTCAAGAAACAAGAAAAATCTCAAATAAACAATCTAACCTTACCCTAAAGGAACTAGAGAAAGAAGAACAAACAAAACCCAAAGTTAGCAGAAGGAAAGAAATCATAAAGATCAGAGCAGAAATAAATGAAATAGAAACAAAGAAAACAAGAGCAAAGATCAATAAAACTAAAAGCTGGTTCTTTGAGAAGATAAACAAAATTGATAAACCATTAGCCAGACTCATCAAGAAAAAGAGGGAGAGGACTCAGATCAATAAAATTAGAAATGAAAAGGAGAAGTTATAACAGACACCGCAGAAATACAAAGCATCCTAAGAGACTACTACAAACAACTCTATGCCAATAAAATGGACAACCTGGAAGAAATGGACAAATTCTTAGAAAGGTAGAAACTTCCAAGACTGAACCAGGAAGAAATAGGAAATATGAACAGACCAATCACAAGTAATGAAATTGAAACTGTGATTAAAAATCTTCCAACAAACAGAAGTCCAGTACCAGATGCCTTCACAGGTGAATTCTATCAAACATTTAGAGAAGAGCTAACACCCATCCTTCTCAAACTCTTCCAAAAAATTGCAGAGGAAGGAAAACTCCCAAACTCATTCTATGAGGCCACCATCACCCTGATACCAAAACCAGACAAAGATACTACAAAAAAAGAAAATTACAGACCAATATCACTGATGAACATCGATGAAAAAATCCTCAACAAAATACTAGCAAACAGAATCCAACAACACATTAAAAGGATCATAAACCATGATCAAGTGGGATTTATCCCCAAGATGCAAGGATTCTTCAATATATGCAAATCAATCAGTGTGATACACCATATTAACAAATTGAAGAATAAAAACCATAGGATCATCTCAATAGATGAAGAAAAAGCTTTTGACAAAATTTAACACCCATTTAAGATAAAAACTCTCCAGAAAGTGGGCACGGAGGGAACCTACTTCAACATAATAAAGGCCATATACGACAAACCCACAGCAAACACCATTCTCAATGGTGAAAAACTGAAAGCATTTCCTCTAAGATCAGGAACAAGACAAGGATGTCCACTCTCGCCACTATTATTCAATACAGTTTTGGAAGTCCTAGGCATGGCAATCAGAGAAGAAAAAGAAATAAAAGGAATAGGAATTGGAAAAGAAGAAGTAAAACTTTCACTGTTTGCAGATGACATGATACTATACATAGAGAATCCTAAAGATGCCACCAGAAAACTACTAGAGCTAATCAATGAATTTGGTAACGTTGCAGGATACAAAATTAATGCACTGAAATCTCTTGCATTCCTATACACTAATGATGAAAAATCTGAAAGAGAAATTAAGGAAACACTCCCATTTACCACTGCAACAAAAAGAATTAAATACCTAGGAATAAACCTACCTAGGGAGACAAAAGACCTGTATGCAGAAAACTATAAGACACTGATGAAAGAAATTAAAGATGATACCAACAGATGGAGAGATATACCATGTTCTTGGATTGGAAGAATCAATATTGTGAAAATGAGTACTACCCAAATCAATCTACAGATTCAATGCAATCCTTATCAAATTACCAATGGCATTTTTTACAGAACTAGAACAAAAAATTCTTAAAATTTGTATGGAGACACAAAAGACCCCAAATAGCCAAAGCAGTCTTGAGGGAAAAGAACGGAGCTGGAGGAATCAGACTCCCTGACTTCAGACTATACTACAAAGCTACAGTAATCAAGACAATATGGTACTGGCACAAAAACAGAAATATAGAACAATGGAACAGGATAGAAAGCCCAGAGATAAACCCACGCACCCATGGTCAACTAATCTCTGACAAAGGAGGCAAGGATATACAATGGAGGAAAGACAGTCTCTTCAAGAAGTGGTGCTGGGAAAACTGGACAGATACATGGAAAAGAATGAAATTAGAACACTCCCTAACACCATACACAAAAATAAACTCAAAATGGATTCGAGACCTAAATGTAAGACCAGACACTATAAAACTCTTAGAGGAAAACATAGGAAGAACACTCTTTGACATAAATCACAGCAAGATATTTTTTGACCCACCTCTTAGAGTACAGAAGTAAAAACAAAAATAAATAAATGCGACCTAATGAAACTTAAAAGCTTTTGCACAGCAAAGGAAACCATAAACAAGATGAAAAGACAACCCTCAGAATGGGAGAAAATATTGCAAATGAAACAATGAAGAAAGGATTAATCTCCAAAATATATAAACAGCTCATGCAACTCGCTATTAAAAAAACAAACAGCCCAATTCAAAAATGGGCAGAAGACCTAAATAGACATTTCTCCATAGAAGACATACAGATGGCCAAGAAGCACATGAAAAGCTGCTCAACATCACTAATTATTAGAGAAATGCAAATCAAAACTACAATGAGGTATCAGTTCACACCAGTTAGAATGGGCATCGTCAGAAAATCTACAAACAACAAATGATGGAGAGGGTGTGGAGTAAGGGGGACCCTCTTGCACTGTTGGTGGGAATGTAAATTGATACAGCCACTATGGAGAACAGTATGGAGGTTCCTTAAGGAACTAAAAATAGAATTACCATATGACCCAGCAATCCCACTACTGGGCATATACCCAGAGAAAACCATAATTCAAGAAGACTCATGCACCTCAGTGTTCATTGCAGCACTATTTACAATAGCCAGGACATGGAAGCCACCTAAATGCCCATTGACAGACGAATGGGTAAAGAAGATGTGGTACATATATGCAAAGGAATATTTCTCAGCCATAAAAAGGAATGAAATTGGGTGATTTGTAGTGACTTGGATGCATCTAGAGACTGTCATACAGAGTGAAGTAAGTCAGAAAGAGAAAAAAAAATCGTATATTAAGGCATAGATGTGGAACCTAGAAAATGGTACAGATGAACCGGTTTGCAGGGCAGAAATTGAGACACAGATGTAGAGAACAAACATATGGACAGCAAGGGGGGAAAGCGGTGGTGGTGGGGGGGGTGGGATGAATTGGGAGATTGGGATTGACATGTACACACTGATGTGTATAAAATGGATGACTAATAAGAAAATAAACAAATAAACATTAAAAAAAAAAGTCTTAATGAACGCAGACCAGGTTCAAAGAAGGCTGCTAAAATGCTCAGGAAGCCAGAAGGTCATGTATAAAAAAGGAACTCCAAATCTGAGGTTCTACCAATGGAGACTAAACCTTAGAAGTGTTGAACCTGGAAAGTATACCAAGTATACCAAACACATTGACAAAATTATAAAATATGAAAGTGGACTTACTGATTAAATTTTGGCACACTAGCATGGGTGGGATACCCCTCGAGGCTTGAAATAGATCATTTAATACATAGAAGGCAATGTTTTTCATAGCAATAATGAATATATAGAACTTGTTAAATCAAATAAATAAAAATAATCAACTTCAAGAAGGTAATAATGGATTATTAGATTAAAGCATCAGAGCAGGTTATTTGGACAAAAGAAAGAAGTTTAACTTAATGATGACAGTACAGATAACAACTTTAACGCATGTCTCTTGGTTTCATTATAAGGAAGTTAGACTGAATTGTCCATCAGTCTGATCTAGTAAGGCAATTTGTCCATTTTTTTGTATTAGTCAATTTGGTAAAAATCTATTTTAATAAAATTTAAAATTAAAGTACATATGCATATAGAAAAGTGAACAAATCAAAGTGACAGTTGGATGAATTAGTACAAAGCTAACACACTCACTAACTACCTCCTAAGTCAAGAAATAGAACTTTATGGGACTTACCTCGTGGCACAGTGGTTAAGAATCCACCTGCCAATGCAGGGGACACGGGTTTGATCCCTGGTCTGGGAAGATGCCGCGGAGCAATTAAGTCTGTGCGCCACAACTACTGAGCCTGCTCTCTAGAGCCCGTGAGCCACAACTACTGAGCCCACATGCCACAACTACTGAAGCCCGGGTGCCTAGAGCCCGCGCTCTGCAATAAGAGAAGCCACCGCAATGAGAAGCCCGGTGCACCGCAACAAAGAGTAGCCTCCGCTCGCCCGCGCGCAGAAACAAAGACCCAACGCAGCCAAAAATTAATTTAAAAATTAATTAATTAATTTTTAAAAAAGAAAGAGAACATTATGAGCATCCCAGAAGCCCCAGTGGACACTTTCCCACTCACTAACCCCTTCCTCCTCCGCAAAGGTGATCACTCTCAAAACCTTCAGCATCACAGATTAGGCCAGCCTGTTTTTGAGCTTTTTAAAACAGCAATCATAAGGCACATATTGTTGTTTTCTATCTGGCTTCTTGACGTTATGCTTGTGAGATTCATTCATACTGTTGCGTGCAGTGGTAGTGTATTCATTTTCTTTGCTGATTATTATTCATTTATTTGAATATACCACAATTTAATTATCCATTTCAATTATGGACCTTTGGGTTGTTTCTACTTTGGAGCTGTTATGAACGAAGCTGCTATTGCTATTTTGTACGTGCACATATGCATGACTGTCTGTTGAGCATATACCTAGGAATGGAATTGCTGGGGCATGGGTTATGCCTGTAAAAGTCAAATACTGGAAACACAGGAAAATTGCACAAGCCTCCTTCCCCACATCAACTCCTTGTTTTCTACATGTTGGAAAGTGTAGCTTTTCTGCCAAATGAGCCAACTGTTGCTCCCGGGTCAATCCTAAGAAGAAAAACACGTTTTGAAGCTGCTGGGTGTTGTGGCTTGTTGAGCAGTTTCAGACACTTGGAATTTAGTAACTCCGTGGAGTCCTTGCTGCTTTCATGCCCCTTGCCTTCCTCAGATCACAGGATTTGATTTCATACTTGGATAAACCTACTTCTCATTAGCGGCTTAAGAAATGTTTTCTATGCATCCAGAATTTGTGATGTCGAGAAGTGGACTTCAATACTTTTTTCTTTGCCGACAGATACTGCTATCTAATGAAGGATGAATTTCAAGTACCCGAGACTTGAGGTAGGGTTGGCTGCCACACTGCTTTATTAATGCTAGATGATCAGACATCTGTAAATAGTACATACTGTACCCTGCACCCAGTCAAGGGTTTATAGTAGGAGGTATGGGTGCCATCTTGTCACCGACTGAATGTGTCAATAACAGAAGTGCTGCTTTTTAAATTTAACATCCTTAAAAACGGACTGAGTTGGCACCTCCAGTTGGGTATATCTGACTCCTGCAAGGTTGACATGACTTGAGCACTCCACAGAGAGTTCATTTAGCCTTCACACTGCGAGTGTTTAAGATATAGAAATGCATTGCCAAGTTTAATCTTACATCTGTGATTTCTGAGCATGCGTGAAGTGCTTCATGTGTATTACCTCATTCAATTTTCCAAGCAATCCTATGAGTTAGATGCTACTAGTCTCTCTTCTCTTAGATGGGACAATGGAGACTTGTAGAGGTTAGGTATCCTTCCCAATGATAAGTAAGTGGCATCAGTTGGTGGCAGAATCAGAACTCAAACCCAAGTTTTACGGACTGCTGCTGAAATTGTGAACCACTTTATGTACTGTCTCCCTGCTCTTGGTTCCCTACTGGACGGTTTTGGTTTTTCACCTGTGATAAATCTCGTCTTGCTTCTTGGTTAAAAACTTGGCAGAATTTAGGTCTCTCTCTCCCAGGACCGTCACTTACCACACTCATCATTTCTGTCTTCCTTAGGGCATTGCCTCAGAACTCTCTCAGCCAAAAAGGTTGACAGCCCTTCTGTTCCCAATTCCGTCAGATTATAGTTTGGCAATTCTGTGCAAGGGCATATTCTGTACATCAGTTTGTCTCTAAAGGCTTCTGTTTATTGGCTGATATTTTAAGACTAGGGCCTCTTGAGGAATGATGCCACAAACTATAGCATGTTAATATTTGACATAACAGAGATATTTTCATAATTCCTCTTAATACCTGAGAATGGGGTATGATGTTAAGTGGAAAAAACAGAACATAAAGTAGCAGACAACAGCTAATTCCAATATAGAGTTATATGCCTGCACATTAATAAAGATTAGAAGATAATTTTCACAAGGCTGGTATTAAGTATTATATTCTTTGTTGTGTGCTGTGTTGCTTAAGTCAATAGAACTAGTAAATAATAGATTGACTTGGAAAAGTGATGTAACAATAATTGAAGGTGAATATAACCAAGGATCATAAGTGAGAATTAGACTAAATACTTTTTTTCTGGATCACACTTTACAGTTTTTAAATGTATTTATTTTCCTATTTGAGCCTCATAACACACTAGGAAATAAGAAACAGGGATTATCTGTCTCACTTTACAGACAGAGCATCTGAGGCTCAGAGAAGTTGTTTGACTTGCCCTAGGTCATCAGTGATGAGACAAAGATTCATGCCCAGACTTCCTGACTCCAGGTTAAATTTCCTCTCATCATATCACATTGCTTTCTTTCACCAGAGGGCAGAGCTACCAGCATTAGCTACACAGCAGTAAGTCCATTTATCATGTGATGTCCATTAAAATCTAAAATCGACGTTTCTGAACCACATCTTCAAAGTCATCTTCATCTAAGAAATTCTGGTCAGTTTCACACCTCTAAACTAAGTGAACGATATTCCAACTCAATAAATTATATAAGTTGTGGAGATAAAAAGATATAACGTGACCTGAATCCAATCTTCCTTAATCCATCCTTTTGGGCAATAAAATTAGGATCTCAAGTATACGGTAGGTTTCACCTTTATTTAAAAAAACTTGTTTTAAAGTTTTCTAATTGCAGTAAAATACACATAACATTTATCATCTTAATAATTTTTAAGTGTTCAGTTCAGTAGTGTTAAGTACATTTACCTTACTGTGCAATTAATCTCCAGAACTCTTTTCATTTTGCAAAACTGAAAATCTATATCCATTAAACAACAATCTCCAGTCTCCCCTCTCCCAGCCTCTAGCGACCACCATTGTACTTTCTGTCTCTATGAATCTGGCTATTCTAGGTACCTCATATAAGTGGAATCGTAGGGTATTTGTCTTTTGGGGACTGGTTATTTCACTTAACTTAATGTCCTTAAAACTCACCCACTGTGGGCTTCCCTGGTGGTGCAGTGGTTGAGAGTCCGCCTGCCGATGCAGGGGACACGGGTTCATGCCCCGGTCCAGGAAGATCCCACATGCCGTGGAGCGGCTGGGCCCGTGAGCCATGGCTGCTGAGCCTGTGCGTCCGGAGCCTGTGCTCCGCAACGGGAGAGGCCACAACAGTGAGAGGCCCACGTACCGCAAAAAAAAAAAAAAAAAACCAAAACTCATCCACTGTAACATGTGTCAGAATTTCCTTCTTTCTTAAGGCTGAGTAGTATTCCATTGTTTGTATGTACCACACTTTGCTTATCCATTTGTCTCCTGATGGACACTTGGGTTGCTTCCACTTTTTTGCTATTGTGAATACTGCTGTTATGAGTATGGGTGTACAAATATCTCTTTGAGACCCTGCTTTCAATTCTTTGGGGTATATACCCAGAATTGGAATTACTGGATCATACGGTAATTCTATTTTCAAGTTTTTGAGGATCCACCGCACACTTTTTCATAGAGTTTGCACCATTTTACAGTCCTACCAGCAGTGCACAAGGGTTCTAATTTCTCCACATCCTCACCAGTACTTGGTATGTTCTGTTTTTTGGCTTTTGTTTGTTTTTTTTCTCTTTACAGTAACCATCCTAACGGGGGTGAAATGGTATCCCATGGTTTTGATTTGCTTTTCCCTGATAATTAGTGAAGTCTTTTCATGTGTTTTTTGGCCTTCGGAGAAGTGTATTACTCAAGTCCTTTGCCCATTTTTAATTGGGTTTTGTTGTTGATGTTGTTGCTGAGTTATAGGAGTTTTTTGTGTTTTTTTTTTTGTGGTACACGGGCCTCTCACTGCTGTGGCCTCTCCCACTGCGGAGCACAGGCTCCGGACGCGCTGGCTCAGCGGCCATGGCTCACAGGCCCAGCTGCTCCGCGGCATGTGGGATCCTCCCGGACCGGGGCACGAACCCGTGTCCCCTGCATTGGCAGGCGGACTCCCAACCACTGCGCCACCAGGGAAGCCCCGATATAGGAGTTCTTTATATATTCTGGACATAACTCCTTATCAAATATATGATTTGGAACTACCTTCTCCCATTGGGTTGGTTGCCTTTTCACTCTGTTGATTGTGTCCTTTGATGTACAAAGTTTTAAATTTTGATGTAGTCACATTCTTCTTAATCAGTTTTAGACTTGTGGGCCCTTTGAGAAATCAACGAAATAAACAGACTGTCTCCCAAGGAAAACACAACATATGTATGCATTCAAATGAAGTTTCATGTAGCATCTCATGAGGTTTTGATTCCCTGGCATCCATCTGGGAAGCTCCAGGGAAGTTTTTGTCACTTGACTGCTCAGTTTATGATGACTGGGCTGGGATTAGGGACAGGTGCTGGGTGCTGGGGAGACAGCTCCTATTCCGTGATTTGAATCCTGACCCGCTAGTCCCTTCTATTTCCTCTAGTGGAGGAAAATTAGATCTGCAGTTCCTGCAGTGACAGGCATTTAACTAGACTGGCAGAATGGAAGGTGCGCATTTGTGTAGGTGGTGGCTGAAATGTGTGTGCACGTGTGGCGTGGGGATGTTAGGAGCGGGGGTAGACAGGAGTAGTGCTGCCTTTTAGAAAGGTGGTTGCTCCTAAGGAGATGTATCAGTCAAGGTCCATCCAGAAAAATGGAAACTACTGTGAGCATTTAAAACGGAGGGAGTTTTGTTTTGTTTTGTTTTAATTGGGGTATAGCTGTTTTACAATGTTGTGTTAGTTTCTACTGTACAGCAAAGTGGAGTTCCCTGTGCTATACAGCAGGTTCTTATTAGTTATCTATTTCATACATGTTAGTTAGTGTATATATGTCAATCCCAATCTCCCAATTCATCCCACCCGCCCCCATCCCCCCTTGGTGTCCATACATTTGTTCTCCATGTCTGTGTCTCCATTTCTGCCTTGCAAACAGGTTCATCTGTACCATTTTTCTAGATTCCACAAATATGCGTTAATATATGATATTTGTTTTTCTCTTTCTGACTTACTTCACTCTGTATGACAGCCTCTAGGTCCATCCACATCTCTACAAATGACCCAATTTTGTTCCTTTTTTATGGCTGAGTAATATTCCAGTGTATATGTATGTACCACATCTTCTTTATCCATTCGTCTGTTCATGGGCATTTAGGTTGCTTCCATGTCCTGGCTATTGTAAATAGTGCTGCAATGAACATTGGGGTGTGTCTTTTTGAGTTATGGTTTTCTCTGGGTATATGCCCAGAAAACAGAGGGAGTTTAATTCAGGGAACTGGTTTCCCTGGAGATGGAAGAGGCTGAAAAAACAACCGAGGAACAGATTGTCAACTCAGAGTCCTGTCTAAAGCAGAAAAGTAGGGGGAAAATAGTCCAGAGCAGGAAGGAAAGAGGAGAGACACACTGGCTTCGTCCTTCCTCCAGTCAGTGTCTCCCAATGGCTGAACCCAGCCAGAAGCCAACTGATCTGGGAAACAGAGCAGAGTGGGTGGGGGAAGGGCAGGGAATCAATCTAAGACAAACAGGCCCAGGAGGGCAAGGTATACTTGGGACACCTGTGCTGTGGGGCAGTCTAACAATCCTCTTTTGCTTTATTTGGAAAATCTCTGCTGTTTTTGTGCATGTCATCCACTAGGCTTGGCAGTGCCCCTTGAAATCTGCTGACTCAGCTTCATGAATTAGGCCGCTATCAGTTGGAAGGGATATGGCTGTCCTAAGGTTTGTCCAAGGCTGTGAAAATTTGGGACTAGGGTAGGTAGTGTGGATGGAAGACATAGGAGGAGGGAGCAGCCCAGTGGCCAAACATGGCTTTGGCTGAACAAGCAGTCAGGTAATTTACGGAAACAAGCTTGGCTTGTTGGTTAGGGAAGGTCAAGAACAGGGTGCCTTGTGGCAATGTATCCAAGGACGGCAGAGTGGGAATTTTAATATGTCATTTTGAAATGTTTCTTCTTCTGCACACAATGAAGACAAGACTTATTTTTCATTTTACATCCTTACGTGTACATTTCCTTCCATATATGGCCCTTAAATAGACTGAGCCCCAATGACTTACAGAAAAACACTACAAAAATCATTATACTTCTAGAAGATTACAGAAGTGGGAGTGGACAGAAGTGATATGAAGGGAAACAGAAGAGAAAGAGAAAATAGAAAAAAAAAAAAGCTGAGGGAGAGAGCAAAGTATAAGAGAAAGGGGATGAGATAGACAGTGAGAGAGTCGAGGCATTCCATAGAATAAAAACGAGAGCTAGTTTTCCCTCTGCTGCTAGCCATGTCTTATGAGTAAAAACTTACAGTGATCAGTGTTTCAGTAGAATCAAAACACATCTTTTTGTTGTAGTGACACCTCCCCAGCACAAGGATATTTGGGATCTTACATTTAGACTTTCAGTCCTTTTTTTTTTCTCACCAGGAAGTTATCATTCTTTTTACATGACTGCCCCGAACTCCCTTTAAGTATAAAATTAAGCACTGAAGAGAAATCTGACATCAGTTACATATTACATGGGAATTTTTATTTATTTACTTCCTTTTTCTTCAATAAAATCTCTTTTCCCTCTAGTTGGGCAGTTCTATTTTCTGTTTGTTCTGTGGTAATAGGAGGGAAATCTTGAACTATGTTCTCTTGAGCAGAAAAAGTGACTTCCATCTTGGGGTGTGAGCTGAAATTGGCCTTTTCACCCCAGCGTAGAAACACAGGCCTTAAGGTTTAACTCTGGGAGTTAAACATCCTTTCTGGGGAATCCTGGTGGGAGTAGCAGTTTAGGGCTATTTCCCACCCACTGCTGTGCGGGTTACATTTGAACCAGTAAAAAAGAAATTCCAAGAGCACAGTTTGACTGCTGTTTCCACACTACTTACTTGAGGGTCTTCTCCTCTCAATCCCATTGGCTAATCTTGGTGAACATTTGCTGAAACTTCCCTTAAAGAATGAGCTGATCGAAGTCTCCTTGGTCTGTTCTCCTGCAAGGAGATTTTTGGAGAGACAAGGTGAGGGACACTCAACCACAAATGTAACCTTTGAGCCTGACTCTTACCTCTTGATTTAATCTTTGTGGGAGGAGAGTGGGAGTAGGAAGACTCTGGTGGCCTGAAAATGACAAAGCGCTGAGAGCCACCGGGAGATCGCTACTGTGGCAATGGCTCTGACTGTGTGCTTAGCAGGACATGTCAGATTAGCAGGTTCCAATGGTTTGTATGAGGCCTGGGCTTTCTGCAGAGGAGCCCCTGCTTAGAGAACAGCTGAAGTTCGCCTCCAGGATCCGAGAGCAAGCTTGTTTAGGTTAAGGTTTCAAAGCACTGGCTTTTATTACATTTTAATGATCAGAGTCATATTTTATTCACGGAGCTCAAGCTGAGCACCCTGCAGTTAGTAAAACACAAGGTTTCTAGTTTACATTCAGGCCAGCCTATGGAAAAGTTTGAAATAGAAGGGAAATGTTGGGATTGAGTATCCTTATTAAAAAGAAACATAAAGGATTTGCTGAACACTGATGATAAAATACGTAGGGTAACATACTTATAAAGACTTCAACAGTTTTTGTTGAATATTTCATAAGGTACATCTCATTTGCTAGACACCTAACCTCTCATGAACTTGTAAATATTTTCAGACCTTCACAATATATCAAAACCTCTGGTAGAAATAGAACTCTCCCTGGAATTTCTCTCCAACTGTGAAAGTTTTAGAACAGGCTGTATTTTACCTTTTCCTTTTTGAAAGAGAGAGAGAGAGAGAGAGAGAGAGAAGCATTTTGTTGTGTTCCATTCCTACATATAATGTGGGGAAGATTGAGGGAGATTCTAGTTCATTTTGTAGGAAAGAATGAAGAAGAATTTAATTTCCTCTTTACTCTGCTGCTAGATGCAAGTAATGATAGAGGGTGATTATCCTTTTAAATCCTGGTAATTTAGAGTATGTTTGAGGCACTTTCAAAGTGACCTCTGTATTTTGGGGGAGATTAGGACAAGATCCACGGAGGGTGAGACTCAGATGTATAATTGGCATCTGGTTGTGAAAGATTTACCTGTAAATCCACCTTGAACTCTCTGCCCAAAAGACAAAGCCCTAAGTGTGGCCAGTGCTCATTGTTTTCTTTCTTTTTTACTTTTTGCAGCTCTTCTTAAGGATCAAAGGACACCTCTGGAAGGAGACCCACAGGTGAATGGTGATAACAGCTGCTCAACATCAATTCAGCAGCATCGATTCAGCACCACGATCTGCCTCAAATAAGGGTCCAAGTCCTGTGTATTTAGCATGTTCCCTATAACTACAGAGTGAATAAATGAATGAGGAGAGAAGAGCTTATGAATAAAATACTTCCTAATAGCAGATAATCCAAAAGCCATTTTTCTTGGACATTGCAAAGAATTACCCTGTTTTTTTCTGTTATAGATTTACTTCCTTAATTACATTTTGCTTGGGTTAATACTGAAATTCATGTTTTTTAGTGCTTTCACATAAATTATGGGAATTTACAAGCTTAGAGGGAGCTGAATAGCAAGGAGACATCAAGAGTAAACTAAAGGGCTTCCCGGGTGGCGCAGTGGTTGAGAGTCCGCCTGCTGATGCAGGGGAAATGGGTTCGTGCCCCGGTCCGGGAAGATCCCACATGCCGTGGAGTGGCTGGGCCCGTGAGCCATGGCCGCTGAGCCTGTGCGTCCGGAGCCTGTGCTCCGCAACGGGAGAGGCCTGTGTACCACAAAAAAAAAAAAAAAAAAAAGATGCTTAACTGCCAATTGGAGCTTCTGACTGACAAGACATAATCAGTGCTATAAAAAACTGATATAATTCCAGCGGTTTGGCATATTAATACTTACTTTCCTTTAGCCTTTAAAAACTATGACTTATCTTAGCTCAAAGATCCTCATTATTACCTAGTGTATTACATAACCATATTTAAAGACCCCAGTTCAGCTGCCAGTTTGTATTTCTCTAGGGCATAATGTTGGACAGAAAAGGGTATAGCAATAAGTAATTCAACTATTTTATTTAAAGATACAAAACTTGGGCTTCCCTGGTGGCGCAGTGGTTGGGAATCCGCCTGCCGATGCAGGGGACACGGGTTCGTGCCCCAGTCCGGGAGGATCCCACATGCCGCGGAGCGGCTGGGCCCGTGAGCCATGGCCGCTGAGCCTGCCCTCCGCAACGGGAGAGGCCACAACAGTGAGAGGCCTGCGTACCGCAAAAAAAAAAAAAAAAAAGATACAGAACTTGAGGCCCAGAGGGGTCATGTGACTTCTAACGTTAAAGGCGAGGTTAGGACTACGATCAGATCTTCTAATGCCAGTACAATTGTCCCTTGGTATCTGCAGGGGATTGGTTCCAGGAGTCCTCTCGAATGCCAGAAGTCCATTATATAGAATGGCATAGTACAATGAAAACAGTTGACTCTTCGTATCGATGAGTTTCACATCCATGGATATGGAGGGCCAACTGTACTATACTTTTCCCCATGTACCACGTGAATGTCCACATAAAAGGAAACTAAATCATCCTTTGATGTTTTAGTGCATTTTTATTCAGAAGGTTGAGAATTAAGGTTCTTTGCCCATAGTAAAGATACTAGCCAACAATGACTGAGTAGTTCCTATGTTAAGTGCTTTATATATATAATCTCATTAAACATTAATAGTGATTTTGTAAGGTAGGTACTATCATTATCTCTATTTTACAGCTGGGAAAGTCAGGCTCAGAGAGTTTAAGAACTCAGGTTGTAAATTGTGAGCCGAGATTCCCAATAAGGCAGCCATGACTCTAGACCAGCCCAGGTTCTCCTCTTTGACCCCTCCATGGAACTGCCTCCACCACCTGATCCCTGCACGAAAGAGATGGAAGACAATGTTTGGCGTCTATGGCTGCTTACCTCAGGAACTTTGGACAATGATGTAAATAAAGGCAGAGTCATGTATTCCAGGCTGGAAATACCAAGAAACTTTGATTTATTCCCTGTCCATAGGCTGCATTCTTAGCCCAAGCTGCTTGTCTTGTGAGGGTAGTCATGGCTTAATGGAAGCCCAGTGACAAGATGGCTCCATCAGTGAAACTCCTTCATTACCCCTGCACATTCAACTGACAAATTTAACCATTCAGGAAGCAAGAAGGGGGACTAGAGAGACCATAAGATTACACAAATAGCAGTCATAAAGCCTATGGCCCTGCATCTCTTTATTTAGGAGAATCCACCTAATACTTTACTCTTGCAGGCACATTTCCTTCATGAATTGCTTTTGCATGTTCTTTGTCCATTTTTCACTTGAGTGATTCTTAAATTGGTTTGCAGGAACTCTTTATATACTAAGCCTATTAATCCCTGGGTTGTCATAAACGTACAGCTATTTTTCTATCTGTTGATTGCTTTATAATTTTATTCATTCTTTACACATGAAATCGTTATAGTTTTATGTAGTGAAATCAATCAATCCTTTCATTTATTATTTCTTCTTTGAGTATGCTAGAAGGTACACTCCCATCCTAAGAATATATTAATATTCACACATATTTTTTTCTATTGTTTTTATAGTATCTCTTTTGTACTTTTAAAACTTTAATCAAATTGGAATTGCTTTTGGTGTTTGGTATAAAATGGAAAGACTTCCCTATTTTTCCCAAATTTTTAGTCTTTTAATCCACCCATTTGGTGACTAACCCACCCCTTCTCTATTTATTTGAAATATTCTAATTTCTGATTTATACAACAACTTCTGCAATTTCTATGGTGTTTCAGCAATACATTTCTTCATTAGTGTTATACTAGTTTCAATTATTGTTGGGTATACACTTGATTTACTTATTTATGCAATACTGGACTAGGTTTCTAGTTTCTCTGTCCTTAGCCAATTACAAGAAGCAACCTCGGGCTTCCCTGGTAGTGCAGTGGTTGAGAGTCTGCCTGCCAATGCAGGGGACACGGGTTCGTGC
Source organism: Tursiops truncatus (assembly GCF_011762595.2). Taxonomy (NCBI): domain Eukaryota; kingdom Metazoa; phylum Chordata; class Mammalia; order Artiodactyla; family Delphinidae; genus Tursiops; species Tursiops truncatus. The sequence goes on along the minus strand of NC_047040.1, from coordinate 80,570,338 downwards.
CCTGGTCCGGGAAGATCCCACATGCTGCGGAGCGGCTGGGCCCATGAGCCGTGGTCGCTGAGCCTGCGCGTCCGGAGCCTGTGCTCAGCAACGGGAGAGGCCACGACAGTGAGAGGCCCATGTACCACAAAAAAAAAAAAAAAAAAAAGAAGTAACCTCAAGGCTCTTAAAGGGAGCATGAGCACGTCAAGAAATGATTGTGATCAGCCTGACTAAAAGGTGGGAGGCAGAAAACACTACAAAGTAGTCTTGAAGATTCAATCAAAGTTATTTGGGATTACTTAATGTAAGTCAAAACTCTTTAAAGATCTTAAACACCTCTGAGACTTTAACTAAGTGATTTATATTCATGAAGAACTCAGGTTATAAAAAATATTCATGGGAGTTCCCTGGTGGCCTAGTAGTTAGGTCTCTGTGCTTTCAATGCTGCAGCCCAGGTTCAGTCCCTGGTCAGGGAACTAAGATACCGCAAGCTGTGCAGCATCGCCAAAAACAAAAATTATTTTTTTTCACATATTCACACACTTAGAACCACTCTCTTGGACTAAACTGGGTCAGAGTGAAGAATGGAGAAAACTCAGACCCTGCTCTGCCAACTGCATTTTATGTAATAGATTTCAGTCCTTACTTATGATCAGCACAAAATATAGAAGATGTAAACTGGAATCAAAATTTAAATCAGCTCACAATATAGTTGCATCCATTATTTGGCAAGTGTGTATTTTTCTCTTTGGAAAACTGCTTGTGAGAACATTCATATTTTGTAAAGATAACACTACAGGGCTCCCCTGGTGGCGCAGTGGTTGAGAGTCTGCCTGCCGATGCCAGGGACACGGGTTCGTGTCCTGGTTCGGGAGGATCCCACATGCCGCGGAGCGGCTGGGCCCGTGAGCATGGCCGCTGAGCCCGCGCGTCCGGAGCCTGTGCTCTGCAACGGGAGAGGCCACAACAGTGAGAGGCCCACGTAACGCAAAAAAAAAAACCCAAAACAAACAAACAAACAAAAACACAATATAAAAAAAAAGATAACACTACAGAATGCATAACTACCTAAATAAACCATGTTATTTTAACCTAGGGTACAAATGGACAGCTGGAAGCCTGGAAGAAATAACTCAGCTTTGACATGCCCATAACAACTAATTCTACCTTTTCTAAAAATTCTTCCCTCGTCTCTCTCCCATCAATGCAAGGTCTAAGGATAAGTATAAGTAGCAACACCTGGTAGAGCTTGAGATGTTCTTACTCACAGTTGTGCACTTTTTCATTTATCTGAGGAGAAATCTTGTAATAGCACTGAGAGAACAGTGGGCTAAAATGTTCATGTGGAAGAGGAAGAGGCCATGGACAGTTTTAGAGTTCTATTTTATTTTATTTTAATTTTTTTGTTTCTTTTTAGTTTCATGTTTCTTTTAGTTTTGATTAGATGTATGATCCATCTCAGATTAATGTATACATATGGTATGAGTTAGGGATCCATGTTTACGTTTTTCCACATAAATATCTACTTCCAGCAGCATTTATTGAAACTATTTCAATTTCCTGATTGAATTATTTTGGTTCCTGTGTAAAAATTGATTGTTAATGTGAGGGGCTGTTTCTGGATCTCTCTCTAGAACTCCAGACTCAGATATCCAAATGCCTTACTTGACGGTGCCACTTGGATATCTAATAGACATGTCAAGCTCATATCCCCAAACTGAATTCCTTCTTCCCCTTCAAACCTGTTCTACATGTGGCCTTCGCCATCTCACTTTGTCATAATTCCATTCTTCTAATTATTCAGGCCAAAGATCTTGGCGTTACGGTGGATACTCTCTCTTGCACCTTATATTTCCAAAGTATGTAAGTCTACTTTCAAAAAACTCCAGAATCTCTGGGGCTTCCCTGGTGGCGCAGTGTTGACAGTCCGCCTGCTGATGCAGGGGACACGGGTTCGTGCCCCGGTCCGGGAAGATCCCACATGCCGCGGAGCGGCTGGGCCCGTGAGCCATGGCCGCTGAGCCTGCGCTCCGCAACGGGAGAGGCCACAACAGTGTGAGGCCCGCATACCGCAAAACAAAACAAAACAAAACTCCAGAATCTGACCACTTCTGTAGCCACCATCATGACAATACTGATCTCTGCTCCCACCCTTGCCCCTAGAGCCTACTTCCAAACAGCTGGAGTTTCAAGAACTTTTGAAAACTTAAGTCAAATCACTTCTCTGCTCAAAACATTCCAAGGACTTTCCCTTTGCACAGGAGAAAAGCCAAGGACCTGAAAATGGTCTCTCTCCATATCCTCCAAACCCTTCCTGGCCTCATCTCCTACCAGTCCCTTCTACTCTAACTCATCAACAGCCTCCCAGGCCCCAGTGCTTGATGGCCCATGGGTCCTACCTCAGGATCTTAACAGCTGCTGTTTCCTTTGCCTGGAATGCTTTTTCCCCATAATTCTTCATGGTTTCCTCCCTCATTTCCTTCATCTCTTTGATCAAATTGCACCTTACCAGTGAGGTTTCACCTGACTATTAATTTAAAATCGTATTCCTCCCCAGCACTTATCACCTTTTAATATCTTATATAAACTTTATTTTCTTTGTTTATTGCCTGAATATAGCTCCAACTGGAATGTAAACTCTATGAGAGCAGGAATTTTTGTCTGTGTCCTACTGTTTATTCAGCATCCTGGAACACAGTAGACACCCAATGGATATTTGCTAAATGGACAAATTAATTCCTTCCCACCAGGGGTTGCAAGGTGTTTTGGGGTATGGAAATAAAGACTCAGACTGAAACAAATTTTCTATTAATCTTGAGACTCTTAGTCTGTCAGAATCCCTTTTGGGTCTAATTTCTAAAAACTAAAATAGTAACAGAAAATCCAGGGATTAAAGTGAAAGTACAACATCCTTCCTTCGGAGCCCCCTGTGCTCTTTTCCTAGAACAGAACTTGTCTCCGTTTAAGGAAGTGTAAGACAGAAACGTACTGAACACATCTCAGAAATATTTTCAACTAAAACGATCAAAAATTTAAAGGTTTAATACAGAATTATGCTTTAGTTACTTGCAAAATGCATCACATTTCCAAACAATGCTGCAAAACAAGGAGTTATGATTTGCATTGTCAATATGGTTATATAGCTGCTGGATGCCAGGCCATATGCTTAGGACTTTGCATGTATTATTTAATTCTCACACTAATACTGTAAGACTCTGGTACTAAAAGTACATACAGTTTAGAGTTGAGGAACTTGAAACTTAAAGAGGTTAATATGACTGCTGCCCATATATTTCCTCAGGATCATCACATTGAAAATAAGCTTTCACTGAATTCTCAGTGCCCATTACACAGTCAAGGGGCTCTTCAAACATCCTGTCCCACTAGAATGTGGCCAAATTCTAAGTCTATTGTTAAGTCTATTGTTAAGTCTCTTGTTAGGGATTTTGTATTTGCTGCCAAATTTCTGACCCCAACTCCCCTCTACCAGAGAAAATATTGTGTAATAATATGAATAGCAACTCCAGTATTACCTTGCTACCGTCCAACTACTCCAAAAGGAAAATCCCCTGGGCACTCTGAAGGCCATAGGAAGATTAATTTTCACCCACAGATCTCCAGACTCGCACACAGTTGGAAAGGATGCATGAGTTTCAAGTAAGAGAGAGAGAGAGAAAAAAAATCCAGACATCTTTCTAGTCCAGGTGTGCTATCTTTAGGATTTATAATAATGGCTCCTCCCCATACCCTCGACCACAAATGCACATAAGCAAAGGGATAAGTTGCACTTGATCTTCGAAACAGTTCCAGGAGTTACAAGAAAGATGCCGGGCATTGTGAGATTAAGCAAATGTGCCCTCTGTGAAAGGAGAAGGGAATCTCAGGTTCGGGTGCTCTTGAAAGCTGCTGAACCACCCCCGGGAGTTTCAATGCCTTGATGCTCTAGTTGGCACCCTGATAATACCTTTTTCTCATGTTCGCAGGTTTTAGTTACTTTGCCCACCACTACAGGTAGGCCTGTCTTTGGAATCTGTAAATGTGCGTCCACGTGAGGAGAACAGAAACCTATCCATTTGGTTCATGACTTTCAATGATCTTCAGTTTCTTCCCAAAGTTCCAGAAATGGGCTCATGCTCTGCTTTCCCAGACCCAGTTTCTCCCTGACCCTTATGCCAGAAACTGTAACACTGGTTTAACTCTTTCCATCAGTTTCTTCCTTTCTTCCCATTTCTTTCCACTCTTCGTCCCTCCTAGGTTAGTTGCTGAAATTCGGTTCCTGTGGCAGCACAGTTTCCGTGACTTTTCCCGGGTCTTCTTCAGGTTACCTGGTGTCTGCTTGGCCCTTAGTTTCTGGCTGTTCACTGGGAGGTCATTCCATCACACACATTCAGTTATGAAACATGAGTAGGGTGTGGAGAAGGCGCCAGATCAAGGCATCCACGTAATCATGGCACAGAGATGGGACTCAGGCTCTGCAGTGCAGGCTGCAGCTCACATGGAGCCCAAAGAAATAACTGTCCTGATGGGAGCAATGGGTTTGTACTGCAGAATAGTGAGAAAGCACTCCAATGGGGACAGGGCTTGATTTTAGAGAGCCTCAGCAGTTAGACGGAGCAATTTTATATTTGACGAAATGGGCGGAACCGTTGGAAATGCTCGTGCACTGGGGTAAAAGGATGAAAGCAAAGCTTTAAGAAGATTAGTCTGGGGCTTCCCTGGTGGCGCAGTGGTTGGGAGTCCGCCTGCCGATGCAGGGGACACGGGTTCATGCCCCGGCCCGGGAGGATCCCACATGCCGCGGAGCAGCTGGGCCCGTGAGCCATGGCCGCTGGGCCTGCGCGTCCGGAGCCTGTGCTCCGCAGCGGGAGAGGCCACAACAGCGAGAGGCCCGCGTACCGCAAAAAAAAAAAAAGAACGTTAGTCTGGCTATTACGGTATGTTGGATGAATTGGAGGCAGAGAGACCGCATTTAGGAAGGTTTCAGAGCAACAAAAGAATGAAAAGCCACAGACCACGCTTATCAGAATGGACAGTAAGAGGCAAAACCAAGGAATTCTTTGAAGGAAGAACAAACAAGAGATTGGTGACAGACAGCATTTATATTCACAAAGCTAAACAGCTGGGAGAGGAGGGAGACACGTAGTTGAAAACACAGATATTCCCGATGACATATTCAGTTCTTGTGTTAGATGAGCCACACATCCACATTTAAAAATGTTCTTTGTTTTCTGATACTTGATGGCTATTTTGTAGACTCAAACATGCCATGTACGCTCAGGGTCAATAATACTCAAAAACAAGCTAATAAATTTTGACTAGATTCAAGAGCTAGTTAGTGTGATACTAAATCGTAAGGATAGTTTCGATAGAGCCCTAAATAAACTTTAGGAATTAAAGATTAAAAAGGATTTTATAATGTCTTTCTATCATGAGTACTCCTGGAATGACCTGCTTGCCCCCACTCACCTGGGAATAATATACAGGGGACCATGAACAAAAAATGTGAATTTTATATATTTATTCTTCTGGCCAGGAGAGATAGTGGGTTGGTAGGTCCTGTTCTTCTGTTTCTTGGAAGAGCAGAATTTGTCTAGAGACAGAATGATGTACTGTATTGTAGACAAAAGAGCTATTTTGAAGCCAAGCTGACTCGGGCACTAGTTTCATCTCTGCTATTTAGCATCTGTGTAATTTGGGCAAAGAGACTTCACCTGTGAGTTGCCCGATTTCTTATTTGCAAAACAGGGATAACAGTACATAACTCATGAGGCTGCTTGCAACACTTCAATGAGGTAACATGGTATTAATGACAGCCGCGTGGAAGGTGCTCAGGAAATGCTAGTTCCCTTCCTTAAAAACTTTAAGAAAGGTTCATTTGCTTAGCTAAGCCCTAGACAGGTTATTTTGATGAAACCTTAGGGGACTAGTGCAGAATTTATTGGGGGTTGGAAAAAAATGTATGTGTAACCAACACTACCTCTTATCGAATTACTCCAGGGCATTGCCTCTAGTAGACAAGCAAGGCCAGAGACAGAGACGGTGTGCACAGTCATCCTTGACTCCTAAAGAAAAGTGAGAAACTAAGCAAGGAAGTCAATCCAAGCCATCAAGTATAATTCCATCCCAAGTTTGAGCAGATTTATTTCCATTTTTGAAGGAAAGTAATTGTATCAGTGAATAGATAGAAGGGTCAACAACACAAAGATGAAGAAAGGACCAAATCATGGTAATGGGGCAATAAATTCAGTGCATCTGAGGAAGGCAAAAATGAAAATATAAAAATCAACACAAGTAATATGTCTGACTTTGTTTTTGGAGGCAGATGTTACTGTGGCTTAGATGGCAAATCCTCATTCACAAAGTGAATGATTGTGTCTTAGGCTGCATAGGAAATGCTGATTTAGTATTTGGGAGATTTTTATTAAGAAATTCAATCTAAGTTTGGTGGAAAACAAGGACGAGTGATTAATAATCAAACTGAAGGATGAAAAAGGGACAAAGCAAGTTTGAATAAAGGAAGAAAAATGAGGCAGAAACTTATTTAAAGAAGCCAGGCTAAATTATGTCCTTCAAGCCTGCATAAGCAGCTCCAAACAAGAATAGCAATTAGTGAGGTAATAGCCTAGGATTTAGAAAACCAATAACTTTTCTTCTGTGTGTATTATGGGTGTAGACATACTGACACAATATAAAATTATTAGTTGTTAAAACTGAAGGAGTTTTACCTTAAAACGAGGACAAACATAAGCCAAATAGCTCATATATATCATTTAATTTGTTCATGAATCCAGCTTAAAAGAAAGGAAAAAATACATAAAAGGAGCAGTGTAAAGAGATTTCAGAGGGAACAATTCTTTGAAGACATTTTAGACTAAGATGAGAATCTCTGACTTCATGCAGACCAAGGGAGGGAGCCAATATCACCGTTTGAGAACGGCAAATGAGGGCCAAGGAATGGAACAGAATGAGTTTTGAAGACAGTTTTACTGAAAACCGTCCAATTATGTGCTCCTTGAGAGCTGCCATCATGCCTCTTTAGTACACATTAGTAATGTGTTTGGGGTACTCATCTGGTGCTTTTTGAATTATCCTAATTCCAGAAATTGAAACCTGAAAGGAGATGGTATGGATTTAAAGGAATTCCACTTCTCTATTGTTTGAATATAATGCTTATTACGATGCCAGCTACAAAATTAAGCCAAGTCTTAGGAACTCAACTCTTTGATATTCTAGAGCCTTGCCCCATGCTACTGGTATATTTTTCTTTCTACTTTTTGTCCACTTGAGATTGAAAATTGATTCAGAGGACCATTACGTAGATAAATACCTATGGATTTGTCCACCAATACAGTGCCCTATCTGTGACAAGTTTTATTATTTAGAATTTAAATGTGCAATCAGTGGGGGAAAAGATCTAGAAAATACTAAGGAGCTAGTCACAAATGGACTTAGTGCATATTGAGTGAATGGCTGTCAATATCTCCCTCAGCAACGCCATGGGAAGGGCACTGAGCCACAGGCACACACGCCAACCTCGGGACCTTCACACTCTCCTCTCAACTGCCACTGAGCCTGCTTCTGATGTTGGGTGGGCTGAACCGCAGACAGGAAGTAGTGGGGAGCCAGGGGTAAGCCCCTCTCAGGTAATGGAGAATTGACTGGAGAAATCAGAGGCCATTTCTAGCTCCCAAAGTTTATGGATATTAACCTAGTTTGAGAGCAAACCCTCCAAAGAACTTAGCTGAAATCATCTCATAAATCTTTTCAGATAAGTTAGGAAACCAGGTCTGAAGAGGTTTCACGATGAATGATAAAACACGGGCGGCTGCGTGGCATGCCCCCGAGGAAAGCAAGAGAGGGATGTGGAATGAGAGTCAAACTCTGTCTGCACTTAAAGGGCAACATGACAACCCCCCCACAAACTCCTGCAGCTGTTGTTTTAATGGCTTATTTATGGTGTTACAGAGCCAGTCATGTTTACTCTGTCCCACAGTTAGTTATTATACACAGGGACTCAGTGAATGAATTCTTCCCAGTGAAGAAACAAACTTCCTTGCTATAATGGGGTAGTAGTTTTGCCTACTACCCCGTTACTGAAACCAATCATTATTTTCTGGGACTGCTGAAATTATTTAGGAATCCCCTGTCCCTGGGCAGATAGACCCGAAGTTTTCAGCTGACCTTCACAGCTTCTGCCATTAGGGCAGTAAATCTCCCTTGAGGGCAGACAGCACTTGGGTAATTTTAGAGAGGGCAAAGGAGCAGAATTATAGGTTGTCTGGGAAGGGTTGAAAGATTAGACCTCTAGAGGGAAAAACTAAAATGAATCATCTCAAAGGGCAACTACTACTTAGGGTCAAAGTTTAAATGTCTGTAACCAGTGTTTTAGTTTGACTTGCTGCTGGGATAATTAATGCTCTCAGTTCTTGGAATAATTGAAAATAAAGCATTACATTTAGAACAGCTGAATTCATTTCAGAAAATAAAAAGGACGTTCATTAAGAAAAAGAAACAAACCTACAGTCACTGAGCACATGAATACATGAAGACAAATACTAATGACTTACTTTTCTGAAATGAGTAATTTCCTTTATTTTAAACTATAAAAGGATATGATGGATTTCTTTAGAACAAGAATGGTGGAATATTAGGGTAGGTCCTCCACTTCTTTTCTTTAAATGCTTCTCTCTTCATGTAACTTAATTTGTATACATGTTAAAGCTTTGATTTCAAGAGCCACAGAAGATCTTGGAAGGAATCAGAGGCTTCTGATCCTACTCTCTAGGGATCGGGTTGCAGACCCTGAGCCTGAGGCAACATATCTCGAATGTTTGTCATGCGCTGTCTACTGCACACGTGGCTTAACCAACAAGGTAGTGCCTTTTTTTTTTTTAAATAGTCACTTGCATTCATCAATGCAGTGGTTTTTTTGTTGTTTTTGGCTGTGCGGCATTCGGGGTCTCAGGGATCTGACCAGAGATTGAACCTGTGCCCCTTGCATTGGAAGTGCAGAGTCTTAACCGCTGGACCACCAGGGACGCCCCAAGGTAGTGCCTTAAAGTCACCTTTGTCCTTAGCAGCAAGTAGGCTAGCACTGCATGTTTAATAATCTAGATAGATTTTAAATATTTCTAGTTTTTATAAAATTAATACAATGCCTGATAATTGGAGAGCAAGAATATAAAATATTTTGCTGTATCAGAAAAAAACCCTTAAATCCTAGTCTTATCTATTATAGTCTGATTGAGTTAATTAGTCCCAACATATACCGGGAAATAGATTTAACATAAATGTTTGAGAATGGGAAACTTTAAAAATTCAAGTTTTCCAGATATTCCTAATTCTCTAAGTATTTGTAGTCAATTTGATAACGTATAAATAAAAAGTGTGAAGTAGAAATCCACGACATAGGAAGGCATTTGTAAGTCACAAAGAGACTTGCAAACATTATTTTCAGGTGTCGGCTGAGAATCAGTTTAACTGAACAGTGAGCGTCTTTGTGGGTGACAGACTAACCCAGACGCCTCTGATGACAAGGATGTGCCACTGCACCTGGGACAGTTGGCTCTCTCCATTCTCTGATTTGGGGCAAGTAATTCTTCAACTCTGCCTCAGTTTCCGCATTGTCCAACTTCTCAGAATAGCTATGCCTTTCAAATGTCCTATGGGAAAGTGCAGTGAAAATGAAACCTCTCATTTTTATGGCTGCTATTGCTTCTTCTAAACCAGATTAGCAGAGGGAATGAGTGGCTTTGGTCATGGTCAAGCTAGCTGCCTCTGGCTATGTCAACCTTGGCTTCTAATGAGATCCCTCTGGACCCCAAGAAGGAGCCTGGATGTCTGGTCTGTCACTATCAAGACCTGGCAGATGGAATCAGAAGCAATTATGCAGATAAAGCTAAACTCCTCCTCTGCAAAAAAACCCCAACAAACAAAAACACCCTTCATTCCTGGCAGCTAATTTCATCAGATATCTGGAGAGGAAATATTACGAAAAAATTTTTTTCTCTATTATTGCCATGTCACCTCAGTTCTCTGCTTTTCTTATTTTTACACTTTTCATGAAAATAAGCTCTTGCATCTCCATCTTCTAGGGCTAGTAGCCAAAGTAGAGTTTTATGGATGCCACAGAGCAGAGCTGTCTATTTCCTTGTGTGAAGACCCATCTCTGGGGAAAGGCTTGGCCCACACAGTGACCCAAACCAGCTTTAATGAAATAGCCAGACGATGACAATGATCTCAGTCCTTCCACAGGCTTAAATCATTGCTTGATTGTGTCCAGCTGGCAGTAGTAAAATTTTGTTGACTGGGGCTCCACGTGTGTTTCTTTTTTTTTCTTCCACGGGTGTTTCTTTCTTTTTTTTTTTTTTTTTTTTTTTGCGGTACACGGGCCTCTCACTGTTGTGGCCTCTCCCGTTGCGGAGCACAGGCTCCGGATGCGCAGGCTCAGCGGCCATGGCTCACGGGCCCAGCTGCTCCGCGGCATGTGGGATCTTCCCGGACCGGGGCACGAACCCGTGTCCCCTGCATCGGCAAGCGGACTCTCAACCACTGCGCCACCAGGGAAGCCCCACGGGTGTTTCTTGATCCATCCTTCACCTTTCTTCATCTTGTTATTTTAATAACCTTCCAAAGAGCGTTGTACCTTCCACGAATCTAACAGATCTCCAGCTCTGAGTGACTTGATCAGCTTGAAGGTTATGTTTGTGTGCGGCTTGCAGAGTTCAGCTCTCTATGCTCATTAGAGCTAACTGTACACAGACACCTTCTGTGTGTGGTGCCTGAAGCCCCACGCCAGGCCTGGCATGGTATTTACATCCTTTGGTAACACGATTATTGAGGATTAAGAAGTATAAGTAAAATGACAGTCCATGACAATCAGTTCATCAACAACACTGAAGGAAGCGTGCTTTCTTAAAGGCATAGAACTGTGTGCCAAGCCCCTGATGCTTAGAGATTTGCTGGAATGGATAAACCCTCTCTCTTCCCAGAGCGGCGGGTAATGTCATTTGGCTGAAAGTCGGTCTTTAATTATGGTGAGACTGCTTAGTGCACCCTGATGGTCTTACTGCTTGCTCTTTCCCATTAATTCTGAAGTTGTAACCCAAGTCCAGAGCTGTTTTGGTGTGACCCTGAGGTTACTTGAGTTTCGCATTTGTTTAAGTCAATAATTGTGATCAGTAATTTCCCTCTGGAACCCTTGGAGTATGGCAATTACATGAAATCTGCTTGGCTCGGTCATGCATGCCCAGAGTTAGAAATAAGTGCATAAGGCATTTGGAATGATAATTCCCAAGATATGCCTGAGCCCCTCAATAGCTCTGTGTTCCCTCTCTGGCTCATCAATATTCCTATTGTCAGTTTTAATTGCACAAGCTCAAGGAGATAAGGAAAATGGAGGGTATATTCTTTTAAGCCACAGAGAAGAGATGGTTTCTATTCTCTACCACTAAGCTGAAACCATATATTTGCTCCAAGTATAAAAGCTAACGCTTGGGGCAATATTTTCTTGTTTGACTTCTTTTTTTTTTGGCTGAAAAAGTATATTGATATTTCTAAAGTAAACTGTGCTGTAACTAGCGAGGAGACAGGCTGGGTTGGGAAAATGAATTAAATAAAGTGTATGTCTGAGTACCCATTTAGAAGAGTATTCACAGTCTCAACAGCTCTTAAAGGAAGGCAGTACATAATCAATAATGATGTACTGTTTGGTTTTCTAAAAACCAAAACTTCTGGGTAGCAAATGCAGAGTTCTCTGAGAAATCAATGGACGTTAATTTCACAGAACCACAAGTCACATTTATAACAAGTGGAGAGAAATAAAAATCCTGACACATCAACTTCATAAAAATTAGGTAAGTATTTAATTAGGCAGCCTATTTTGCAGCCTTGTAGAAATTCTAGAAGGTCTCGTGTCCTAGAATACAAATAGTACTACAGAGTTTTATGATGACTAAACCACAAACTGATGTTATAACCTCAAATAATTTAAGAAATGACAAAACATGATAAAGTGGATCAAATAGGCAATAAAATAGAAAGGCTCCAAATCTGCTAAAAATAAAACTCTGTCAAATTTCACCATGCAACTTCATAACTATTAGACACTGAGCAAATCCCTTAATATCCCTGAGCTTCAGTTCCTTCATCTATGAAACAGAGATTCCCATACTTTACTCAGGTCAGAGGGTTACTGTGGAGACAAATGAAATATTTATGACAGTGTATTTAAAAACCATAATACGCAGTACAAATGGTATTCTAACAATATTTAACATCACGTGGCAAAAGTTCTTTAAGGATTGTAACCTTTGCTATTAAAGAGCTCACTAGCACCCTGGTCATGGTCACATTTTTAATTTTCTTCATAGATATTTATGCCTATAATTTGGATCAATGGTCTACAGTAGGATATTAGTGACTAATGATCTAAATAGCCTAGCTTCTCATAAATGTGGATAACAGAAAGAGTTAATTCAATAAGCTGTCCTACACATATATTCTTTCTGAAAATGAATCAAAATGGAAAACTATTAAAATAGCCAATGTGGCTAGAACTCAAAGAGGCACAATAGAAAGATCAGTGCATAGAGAAGGTAGTAAAGAGGATAATGATGCCTTTCTTGCTCTGTCAACTTGCTGTGTGATATCTTCTAAATCCCTTCTGATTCCCAGCTGCCTGTGAAGCTTGATGAAGACAAGGATAACAGCTATGAAGTACTCTTTAGGAAAAATTTATTAGAGAGGGGGCGAAGGCGAAAAAGTCAGCCAGGATGGGTTCCTGTAAAGTTGAGCCTTGGCCTCACGACTACTGCCCTTGGTGGAGGAGTTAGGGAGGCCTGAGAAGGGGCAGCTGTGAGCCCTTAGCGGGTGACATTGCCAGTGGCCTGGGTGACGAGCACCAGCCAGCAAAGGGCTCCTAGGTGACACACCAAACAGCATCTACCACAACTGCCATACACTTTCTTACAAAAAGCTATTCTCTAACAGAAGTCAGGTAAATGTGTATTACAAACAAATTCTCTTGAAAGTTACCTTCTGCTCTTTCTGTCTCATCTTAGTGAAGCCACTGTGGACTTTGCCTTAGAACCTGGTAAGTGGGCTTATCTTCTCACACATATCCAGCCCATGGCCGTTTCAGTAACAATACCATCTTGCCGTACAGGGTCTACCCTGCAAGGAAAATGTGAAGTTGATTAAAATGGCTTTGACAACTAAGATATTGCTTCTCCTTTTTCGTGTTACCTTCCCACTACCCATTTTCCATAAGTATCCAATTTACTCTCTGATTGACTGTCTAGGGCCAGCAGGGTGAAAAGCTGTCATCAAAACTAGGTATTAAGGGGGCTTCCCTGGTGGTGCAGTGGTTGAGAGTCCGCCTGCTGATGCAGGGGACGCGGGTTCGTGTCCCGGTCTGGGAGGATCCCACATGCCGCAGAGCAGCTGGGCCCGTGAGCCATGGCCGCTGAGCCTGCGCGTCCGGAGCCTGTGCTCTGCAGCGGGAGAGGCCACAGCAGTGAGAGGCCCGCGCATACCGCAAAAACAAACAAACAAACAAAAAAAACCTAGGTATTAGGCATTTAATTATGTAAATTTCAGACCAAAAATACGTAACTAATAGTGAAGCAAAACTCAGAGTGCCTTTATCAAAGAGCCCTTCCCTCCCTAAAAAATTTCCAGAAATATATATTTCAGAAGCCAAATAACTTTCGTTTGGGACATGCCACACAGTTTATCTTCATCTGAGAATGTTGTAATAAACATTTTGTAGTTTTCTGATTTCTGTTTATTGCCTGCCCTCCACTTGACTATAAATACTGCAGGTGTAGTTGTCTTTCCTGTTCACCACCGTATCGCCAACACCCAGCCCAGTGCCTGGTTCATCACAGAGCTGAACAATTATTTGCTGAAAAAAAATTATGACCCTTAGTCTATTGCAGCTTTAAAAATTCCTGGAGTAGTGAACCCTGTTTAAATGCATTAATTCAGTGTCTCTTAAATGAATTTATGCACAGACCTACTCTTCTCCCCCAACCCCCATCTGGAATATATTTTGAGAAATACTACCTTAAAGCAAGAAAAACAATTCAATAGAGGTTGGGATGTGACCTTGGTCTAGGTGGTGATTGTGCTGGTCATTCACCTTCTGCCCTTCCCCAAATCCGTTCTCCACATTCTTCTACGCTGACCTTACAGGCTCCATCATCTGGGCTTTAACGACCTCTGGTTTCTGGTTGGATTTGGCCAATGTGAGGCAATGCAAGAGATGAAAGGGTAGGGGGAGGGAGGAATTTCTTTCCTTCTCCCCCTGCTCCCACTGCAGTTCTGTCTGTGGCTGCATCCCTCCATGACAATTGCTTCTCCCCAGGAGAACCCCTTCCATTCTCTAAGCCCATCCAGGCTCCCGGTAACACGTTCCCTTCCTCCTCCCATCTCAGTTCTCAGGGAGGTAATGACTTCCTCAGGTGCTAGCCTTGGGATCCTCAACTTTGCCTGTAAGTTTCCTTAATTATACCCCAACTTCCCTAAAGAATCCTTCTGTTATAGTCTCTCCAGATGCCACCATGCCTTCTGTTTCCTGGGGCCCCTGACTATACAGTGATGGCTTCTTCCGTCTGGAATGGACTGCCAAGGGGAAATCGAACACCTTCCTGGCAGAGTTAGAGCTTCACATTGTGGTTTTGTTATTTTGATTGAAGTTTTACGAATTCCCAGAATTTCATCCATATCCGTACAGGTTAGCACAAAAATAAACCCCAGAACCAAAGTAAAGTACTCTTATGAGTTATTCATCTTTCTGGTTCCCAGTTGGGAGGTGAACTATGTATTAGATGGTTTTAATCTATTCCTCACACAGATTCTGAACTTCAAAGAAAATAGGAACTTATTCCTTGGGGCCATCACTCCTCATTTCTAATATAGTTCAGGACACTGTATGCACTCATTGCACATTCATTCAACTCATGTATTCATTTAGACGATGGCCACAGCTGCTGAGAGTAGATGAAGTGGGGGCATTATCCATTAGCTTCAGACTCAAGGGTAACATTTGGCAGCACTGTGGACAAAGGGAAAGAGGGGCACATTTGTGAAAAGAAGGTACCAAATCCCCAGGTGTAATGTTTAGCATCTTTTTATGTGACACAAAAATGGGACTAATATACTCACTTTTTATTATGACAGACGGCAATAATTAGGATCTGTCTAGTGGTGGTAGAATAATGCAAGTGCTCTTTGGGTCTATGAGCATATGCTCTGTAGGTAGGGGTGATGATGTCACTGCACGAACTGTTGCTTTTCGAACTAGCTTTAACAGGTATATTCGCCTTAGAAATCAATGGACTCAGAAAATCAAATAATGTTGCAAAATGAAGTTCCCTAAGATGTGTGGAGAGAAAACTTCCCATTCTGATGAATGGGATATAGAAACCCATGCCTTGTGGAGGTCCCCACTGGCCATCATGAGCAGTAGGAGGAGGTTATGATTAGGGGACAACTAGTCACAGACGTGTCCCTTCAAACAAGTCCCTAAGGCTGGTCAGGTAGCAACCTGCTATTTAGCATCTCAGGAAGCCTCCAGCAGCGTTAATACAAACACAGTCAATTACAGCTGGTCTTTTCCATCAAAGAGTTTGTGAGGCGTAAACTCAATATAACCACTGTTTCTGTTTTGATCTCGTTTGCTCCTTAGCCCATTTCTTCTTGGCATAGTTTCCATTACCTTGGAGATTATTTTACAGGATAAAATGGTTGCTTTCTAGTTTTGTGGGTCCTTGATATGGGTTATGTGCTTCCCTTCTGTGGAACTGGTTTGTACGATTTCAGGCTAAACCTGTTTGGGCAGCTAAACTTGTGATGAAAATAATAATAACCCAGTTCTCCTATTCTTGCTTATAAGTATTTATTTTAATAATCATTTGTTTGTATGCTTATCTCCTTCTCAAAGTATTAGTTCCCTGAGAGCCTGTCTCTTTAGTCTTTATGTTGTCTTAGGAGCTGACTCTTCCCAGGACAACTAAGGGTGGAAACAACCCATCCCCCCAGGGAAAGACCAACCCTGGCTTTTTATCTCCACCAGAAAAATGATATCAGAATCTACAGGTATATTCCCCAAAGTCTGAGTTACTCAGTCTTAACACCATGTGTAGGGCATCAACAGTTTAGTATAATAGCTATAATAGCTTTATTTTATTCCAAGTAGGTTACCTAATATTTCTTATCCTCCCTTACATATACCAAGCACTGTGCTAGGTTAATTACCTACTCTATTAAGGAAGAAGAAGTAGATTGATGTGGCTGAGAGTATTTAAGTAGAGAAACTTCAAAATATATTAAAAACCGCCAGGGAAAGTCGAATTTCAGCAACAAGCATTTGGGGTGTATAGGTGGGATTTGACTAGTTGGGAGTGAGATATACATTTTAGGAGCTAATTCAATAGCATGAATAGCAAAGGCTGGAGTAAAGTGATATTGGAAGGTAGGAGACCAGTTGAGAGAAACTTGCAATAGGCCAGAGAAGGTATGACATCACATAACATGGGCCTCACTAGGATGAGGCCATGTGGACTGGAGAAGAATGTTCAGATATGAGCCTGTCAAAGATATGCATTAGGGAAGAGGGAGAAATCAAGGAAGACCCCAAGGTTTCCTAGCTGATGGTGGAGGGGGTGGGGAGATAGCAGATGACAGAGAAAGAATGGACAGTCTGGAAAGTGGAAGAAATGACCAGCTTGCTCTACCACATCCCTCTTCCTCTTCCTGAAAACCCTCACAGCTAGGAGCTTCTGAAACCTAATACCAAATTCAGTTTTTGAGGATTCAATTCACTAAGGGAGGAAGTGTTGAACCAGATTCTAAGCCTCCCTGAGCTCCTGCCTCTTGTATTCTTCATGAATCATAATATTTACTAGAAGGGGAACTGTACTTTCTACTTCCCATTCCAATTTGCTGTCCTCATGGAGAATCTTATTTTTGCAACACCATTAGACATTCTAAATTTGGAATTTCCCAACTCCCATCAGCATAAGTGATAGTTTTAATGTTTCTTAAATACAGTGTTTGGGCATTTAATTATATTATGCAAAATTAGTAAACAGCTATTTCAAGACAGGGCTGATTAAACGGAATCTGCAAGGTATGGTATTTATTAGTATTGTATTTTCAGAACCAAGTGATATAGTATCCTAGCTCTTGAAGTTGAAAGATGAGTGGTGCCTAGAAAATGATTTAACAGTGATGATGGCTGGTGTTTAATGAAATAGTTGTTGTGATGACTTCTTGTAGAACTGATTACACCCCCGAGGGGCTGGCTGAGAGAGAGAGACACGTGTACTCTCCTTTTTTCCTTTCCATCACTCACATAGCCCCATGGACGCTCCTCACGCATTCTAGAATTTTTGCTCTTTTTCACATTGCTAGATGTCCTGTCAGCTAAAAGAGTTGCTGACCAGGGAGAATCCCAGCACTGCAGATGCTGTAGATGAAGATGGCTGTAGAAAAGGGACCGAGGGATTGTGGAGGGAAGATGATGGATGGAAATGTTGAAAATAAAATACATCTTTATGCTGGTACTTCAGCTAAAGCCGTGGTGTCTTTTTAGCGTTCACCCTTCTGTCATGTGATGGGGTGCCTACAGAGTCCCATGCCTACCGTGCTGCTGTTAATTTCTTCAGGTTTCTTTGTAAAAATAAGGTGTCCGTGGCAATATATTCTAAAATCTTTCTCATCCTCTGCATCTCTCTCCCTATTTGTATGCCTTTTCTTATTTTTAAGGAATTCAGAGTGAAAATATATTCGTTACTGGATGGTTTCTGGTCTATGAAATCTGCCTTCATTCCAGATATTTATCTGTAACAGGATTCCACAGCCAGGCTGTTGTTTCAGAGACTGACTGGTGAGGTAGCAGTTTGAGGCCTGATTTAAGACTTTTGGTAAGATTTCACCAGACCATGTCTCAAGATCATCACCAGAGACTTTCTTTCTGTCTGTGGCCACCTGGATGGTACGTGCAAAACACTATACTAGTTTGATCATATATAAATCCCACTGGTAGCCTGCTTCAGGGAAAGTGGCTGCTCTTGGCCTATCTGCCTTTTCCAGAACTCCTATGAATATCTTAAAATATGGATATCATGCATAGAAATGTACTTTTTAGGACGTAATAGAGGATAAATTAAAAATCTGTGAGTTTCATATGCATGACTTTTCTCCTGGTATCTCAAATTCCAGTCTGTGAATAGCCTCCCTTCCTCCCTTGGGCCTGAAGTGGGTGATGCTGTCTTGGGCTGAATATCCCAGGGCTTCAGCTCTGGGAATCATTTCTATACCTCCCGGAAACCATGGGGATCGACCTAGTCTATGGTATATTTTCAACTGTGTGGTTGGGTCTTTGGTTATTTTGGAATCAATACATTTGTCCCTTTTTCTGCTCTTTGTCATCCCTTTTCTTTTTTGCCCCTAGGGTTTTTCCTTCTCTCTAGTTGTTCCTCTGTACCATTTGTGTCTGCATATCTGTGTATCATCTCCATTTCCTACTGGTAAAGGCTTTTGGTTAAATTCTCAGCTATTTATATGCTCTTCGCTGAAAAAGACGTTACTTTTTGTCATTTCTGCATCTTTTCCTTTCAGGAGCTAGCTGCCCTGCCCCTATTTGGTGGCGCTGTCTGACCACCTGGTCTCACCTCCTCTGGTACCCAGCTCTGGTTGGTCCAGCCCTTTAGTCTGCACCTGATTCGCTCAGGTATGGGCATGTAACCTAAGTCAAGCCAGTCATAGTTCTTCCCAGGATTTTTGTGAGATCTTGCAGGGAAGTGGCCCATTTTCATGCTTTCTTTGGGATAGTTAACTGTAGGGACAGTAAAGCTTAGGACTGGCAAGTATTACCTTTGTTACATCAGGGGGGAGTCTCTCTCAGAATGAAGCCAACACAGAGAAAAGCAAAGCCAAGAGAGAGAGGGCTGCATTGAGTCCTTGACATGGTTGAGCCCCAGGCTCCCAGCCACTCCTTCTCAGGTACATGGGCCAATAAGTTCCCTTTTCTGCGTAAGCTACTTTGAGTTTCTGTCCCAGCACCTAAAAGATTTCTGACTAAACCACAAACACGAAATGCCAGTTATAAGTCAAGAAATGTCACCTTAAACAAGAGAAGGTCTCACTAGCCTACGACTAGAAATATAATTTCACATATATTTAGTACCGAATTGTGAATGAGAGGGACTAAATTCTTTCTTACCCTCCAGAAGGTGGGGACCACAAGCCCAGGTGTCCCTAGTTATACCCGGTCCTGCTGAGTGCTTTTCACCAGTGCTCAGAAACAGGTCGCTCAAAGGGGTCCCTAGCATTTTTGTTCATCATCATGCTGCCGCATCACTTTTTTGTAAAGCCCCAAGGTTCTGTCCCCCTCAGGTCACTGCATCAAACACCAGTCTGGCCCTTGTGAGGCAGAATGGAGGCTGCTCTTCCCTTTACCGTTCCTTTTCAAGACTGAGAGAAGGTCCTTCTCTTGATCTGGACACCACAACCGTGAGCAGAGCCTACCTTACCCGTGTGTGGGTTGGCTGTCCTCATAGCCCACAGGCCCAGCGTGGAGAGGCCAGGCCACTCCGAGTTCTCTAGGTGTGTCCAGCCCTCAGAGCCAAGACCCAGGGAAAGGATGCAATTTCTAGTTCCTCCAGTCTAAGGCCTGCCTCTCCAAGGCTTATTTCCTGTTCCAGAAGCAACTTAGATCGTTGACAGAGGCAATGCCTTCTCCATGTGGGGAAAGCCTACGCCACGCACAAGAGCATGGTGTTGCTCACTGGCTCCGGTGGGCTAATGACTCAGAATGTACCGACCAACACCAGCACCTGCAGCCTTCAGTGACACCTTGTGTGGGACAGCGCCAGTCCAGTCCAGTCCTGTTGAATTGTTCCCTTCAGTGCCTTTCTCCTAGTAAGAGGTGGAGATCACCCCTTAACATATACTATAGTCTTCATGCTGCCAACTTAAGACACACTCCTGAACACTGCCTGGAATTGAGTTTGAAGAAAAAGAAAGAGGGTGTAGTGTAGAGAGTAAAGGGAATGTGTGTCGGGATGTAAGTATGGTCGTCAAAGAAGGGGTATCTAAACAGGGGACGTCAGAGCTGGTTCCTGAGGGAGTAGAAGGAGCCAGGAAGAGAAAACATTATGTTCCCAGAAGTGCAAGAGACTCAAGATTTTCAAAAAGGTGAAGGGAAGCCGTGTACAGTGGGAGAGAGAGAGAATGGTAGGGAGGTAGGCAGGAGTCACACCATGCAAACAGTTTACAGATGTTTGAATTTTATGCTAAATGCAATGAGAAGCCACTGAAGAGTTCTACATGGGTCAGATACTTAATCAGATTCATGTATTTAAAAGACTAGTTTGGTTTCTGTAGGGAGAATGGATAAGAGGAGGCAACATGGTAAAGAAGGGAACCCAGTGAAAAGGCTTTTGCAGTGGCTCAAGTCAAAGATGATGGTGGCTTGGCCAGGGTGGTGAAATAGAGATGGAGAGATGGAGACCAATTTGAGAATATTTTGCAGGCAAAAGAGACATTTTATTGATTATTTGTTGTAGGGGGTATGGGAAAGTGGCATCAAGAATGATTCCTAAGTCTCCGGATTACACCATTGGATGAATGGTGGTACCATTTACTAAGAGGGAGAAGACCAGGGGAGGAAAAGTTTTCGAAAAGAGGTGGTAGGAATCAAAAGTTCAGTTTTAAGGACAATTTTGAGATACAAGAGATTCACATGGAGACATCATATAGGTTGGTGAACAGACCAGAGCGCATTTCAGAGCCTGGAGATTATTTGGGAAACCTCAGCATGTTGGTGATAGTTGAGCCATGCAATGGGATGAGATCACCTGAGGACAAGGCCCTGGATTAAGCCTTAGGAACTCCAATAATTGATGGCGAGGTAAAGGAAGAGAAGTTGGCAAAACAGACTATGGAGAAGCTGCCAAGGAGGAAAACCTGGAGAACACAGGATCCGAAAGGCCAGCAAAAGAATACCTTCAGATGAAGGACAGCTTAGCTGTGAGAGCTAGAAGAAGAGCTCAGAGAAGTGAGCACTGGGTTTTGCCCCACGCAGGTGATGGGTGGCCTTGCCAAGGGTTCTTTTTGGTGGAATAGAAGAGACAGAAGTCAGATTGGGTTGAGGAGTGAATGGGAGAGGAGGAAGTCGAGACAGCAAAGGTTGAGAATTAATTCAGGGACTTTGTAAAGGGAAGTAGGGAAAAGGGAATAGTCACTAGGAAAAAAATGGGGCCTGAAGTGTTTTTGTTTTTTATTTTCTTAGATAGGAAGTACTAGACAGTATTTACTGATAGGAATTAAGGAATTAGGGGAAAAGTAAATAAGGACTCAGGAGATTGAGAACGACAAAGAGAATGAAGTTCTAAGAAGGGATAAAGTCAATAGTAGTGCTTTTCAAATGTTAGTGTACGTGGGCCTGTAAATCCCCCCAGGAAGCTTGTGAAATGGCAGATCCTGATTCAGCGGGTCTGGCGGGGTGGGGGGAGGTGAGGGTGGAGGGATGAGATTTTGCATTTCTAACAGTTTCCCAGGTGATACTGATGATGCTGGTCCAAAGACCACTTTGAGTAGCAAAGGTGGAGCAAAAAGGGATATGCTTTTAATAAATGAAAAAATGGAGAAGAGAAAAGAGGGCATACAAGCCATCTCCGAGAGGGGAAAAGTAAGCCCTAAAGAAATGTAGTTAAATTTCTGGGCAGAGTTGAGGGCCCATTTGAGGTTTGCAAGTATGAACCTGATGTGAAACCAGTCTACAACATTTCGTAGCTTGGCTGCCCACAAGGAGAGGGAGATGGCTGCATTTCTCTATTGTTGGGGTTTTGCCAGTTGAGTATGAGAGTGGGAGTAGGGGTTAGAGAGGAAGGTCTTTTCCAAACTGATTGTAAGGATGATCATGGAATCTAAGCTGGACAAGAATGGAAGGGGACTTACTGTTCCTGCCAAATGTATGTCAGTTGTGATGGCAACATTAATCTCCGTGAAGAGACATGTCAAGGTCATTCTGGAAAACAAAATACTGGCTCATTATACAAGCACATGCTATTGTCTTAAAAAACACTGATTCTAATTGAGAAATGAGAGGTATCAAATAGCTATGGATTTTCTGTGATTCCTGTGTATTAGCTAAGAATGTGTTTGGCTGTAAGAAGAGATGACTCAACGAGTAGTAGCCTAAAGAGCATCTAACATAACAAGAAGGTAGAGGTAGAACCATTGTTCTTTTTAACGCTCAGCAATGCCATTTTGGATCCAATTTCTTTGTAGCCTTTTTGTCCTCATAGTTATTTCCTCCTGCTTACAAGATGGCTGCTGCTGCTCTAGACAGCCCTTCCACATTCATATCAGGAAGAAAGAAGGAGACGATGATGCCAACTGCAATTGTCCCTTTTTATCAGAAATGCAAAATCTTTCCCAGAAACCCCTTAGCAGACTTCCACTTACATTGTATTGGCCAGAATCTCATCACATGTCCATTATGCAAGGGAAGTGGGTAAAATGAGTATTTAGCTTTCCTACTTTCCATGATAGAGGTTGACAAGGGATAAAGGTGTTGGGAATGGGTGTTGGTTCAGCCCACCTATAATATCTGTCTCATTGAGAGCTGGCTGGAGACCTTATCTAAGTATCTCTGCTTTAGAGCAGTCAGTCCACCAGTAATATCCTATTATGTTAAATGTACTGTGCTCAGTAATAAAGAACTGTCTTCTCTTACACTTGGTTCTCCTTCTAGTCTTAGACGGCATGAAGGTCTGTGTTTGAGCAGGAATATGGAATATACTGCTCCAATAACAGAGACCTGTTATTCTCTGGGCCTGCAATAACTCTTAACTGGCTCATATTCCCAAGATAATTCAGTGGTTGTTTAGGGGAAAGAAAATAAAGAATGACAATGTTCAATAAATGTTTGCCAAATTAAGAAAGATGGAAGAGTATGAATTACAGAGGCCCCAAAGATCTATCTACTGAAATATAACTCTGTCATCATTCCTTTCCAGAAAACAGACTGTATATTTATTTGGACTAAAATTCAAATGTTATATATGTTAATTTGTAAGTCCCAGGCTTCACACAGTGATGGTGGTACATGTGTCACATCTGTAGTGATAGCTCGATTCTCGATGCTCCAAAGCCCCTGCCTGCCTAATCGGCAAGATATCTGATCTCGTCCCACAACCCTCTCTCCCCTCGTGTCCCCAGATGTCATTAGCCATTCCCATGTATACATTGTCCACAGTCCTTTACTGAGTTCCAAAAAGGAGACAGATAGACTTTGAAAGCTCTAGGAGCAGAAACTTCTCTGTTGCAGCATAGATAATAAACCCCAAAGACAGTGCACATAAAGCAAATATGCCTAAAGCACAGATTCAGGAGCCAGATTGCCTGGGTTCTAATCTGAGCTCTGCCACTTGTTAGATATGGGACCTCAGCCAATTACTTAATCTCTATGTGCCTCAGTTTCCCCATCTGTAAATTGTAAATAATGATCATATCTTTCCTAGAGTGTTGTTTCGATGACTGAATGACTAAATACATATAAAGAGCTTAGAGCTGTGCCTGGCACTAAATAAATACTATATAAGTGTTTGCTATTATTATTATTACCACTACTACTACTGCTACTAATACTACTGTCCTTATTTATATTTGTAATAACCAGCTAGTGCCTCGCACCTTGCACACTAGAGACATTCAATAAATATCTGTTGAGATGTGTTTTGAAGGAAGGAAGATGAGGGCAATTAGATGGTGGGTGATAAGACTTGTGGTATCTATTAAAAGTGATGCTAATTTTTAGCTCAAGAAAGCAGAAAGAATAAGAAACTGTACATGACTGCCTTAGAGAGAATATCTTCTTGCCCTCTAACTTAGATGTCAGCCCTCTGTATTCCAAAAAATGAAATCCTGTGTTGCCACTTCCTGGATTATTAAAACCCCCTAGAATGGTGACTTTCATGCCTCCAACCCCACACCTGTTTGGAAGCTCGTATGTGCTGCTCCCGAGGAGAGAGACCGACTGTCAGCTGTTTTATATACTGTGGTTTCATTGCTTCAAAAGGTTTTTTTTTTTAAAAAGTCACTGCACTAGATGAATCAAGAAAAGAGCATATACAGCTGCTTTCCAGGGTTTCTTGTTTGGCTGACCCAGACCCAGCACCTCATGCATTTCCTGGTGGGTCTGAGTAGAGCTCTGTGTGAATTGCCCTCTGAATCAAAAACCAAGCAAATAACATGCTTGTCTAAAGACCTTTCTTCCTGCCCTCTCCTCGCTTTTTATTCCTTATTGTCCTTTTGTGCACCAGTTATGCTATACATTTTCTTTTTATGTTTTTATGGCTGCTGGGGTTGCTTTCAGAAGGATATCCTAAGATGGCAGAGAAATTAATGCATCAAGGGATTTCAAGCAGGAAAATCCATCTGACCTGGCGACAGTTGGTAAGCATTAGAGGAAATCTCACTTACTGGAGAACCATAAGTTCTGCAATTTCATTTCGGCTTACTTTGCTGCCCTTCCCAAAGCTCCGGGTTCAAAGAGAAGAGGAGAAAGCGACTTCACTGAATTTGGTCAGAGAGAGAACTTTGAAGCCCACAGCAAAGCTGTCCAGAGCAAAGGAACTGTAAGAAAAATATCTCGTTGTTGGTCCAAATCCGACTTCCTGATGCCCTGTTGCATTTTAATGAAAACTTGAAGCCATGTCCCCGACTTTCTTTCCAGCTGATGGATGGGGACTATTGCTTCTGAAGAAGGCACACATTCTTTCTGCCTTTTTCTCCTTCTAGCTGCTTTATTGGATGCTTTAGGTCAACCACTTATTGTTTTGTGATGAAGGCTGCACACCAGCTCATCTCGGAGTGGTTTGTGTTCTTCCACAGGGGCAGGGCCGAGGAAGAATGTCTTTTTCAAGAGAGGAAAAGTGGAATTTGTCAGTGATGCACACCAGATAGGAAGGGAAGGAAGGAGACTCTGGTTATTCACAAAAGGATTCTAAGACGCTGAAAAGTGAGCCCGACAGATTCAGTCAGCAGCTGAGGTCATCTGCCTGCAATTCAGTGATCTGGACTCTAATCACAGAGCTGATAGGACCAGGGGCCTGTGTGGGGCTGTGCACTTTTCTGTGCTTTGAAGGTCATGACAGACACTAAGGGTTTCATCAGGCAGAGTGAGGAAGACTCTCTCAGGAAGACCTTTGACCTGAGTCTTGTTCTTTTTTTTGCGGTACGCGGTCCTCTCACTGTTGTGGCTTCTCACGTTGTGGAGCACAGGTTCCGGACGCGCAGGCTCAGCGTCCATGGCTCACGGGCCCAGCCGCTCCATGGCATGTGGGATCTTCCCGGACCGGGGCACAAACCCGTATCCCCTGCATTGGCAGGCGAACTCTCAACCGCTGTGCCACCAGGGAAGCCCCTGAGTCTTGTTCTTTGTGTGGTTAGTCTTCCACCTGCCCCAAATTTAACTCTTCCATACAGACCTGTGAAATGGTTCTATCCTTCTTAAGCGAATCAATCCAATTTAAGAACTCAAATTAGAACTAAAGCAATTCCATTTCTATGCCAAAGTCCATTTTAGCGTTGCTGTCCTGTGATGTCACCATCTCTCTGGGGGTATTGCACTTTCCTGACCAGTGTTTTCTAAAAGGGACTTTTTTTTTTTAACATCTTTACTGAAGTATAATTGACTTACAATGTTGTGCTAGTTTCCACCGTACAACAAAGTAAATCAGCTATACATATACATATATCCCCATATCTCCTCCCTCTTGCGCCTCCCTCCCACCCTCCCTATCCCACCCCTCTAGGCGGTCACAAAGCACCGAGCTGATCTCCCTGTGCTATGCTGCTGCTTCCAACTAGCTATCTATTTTACATTTGGTAGTGTATATATATCAATACTACTTTCTCACTTCGTCTAAAAGGGACTTTTAAAAGAAAAAAAAAGATTTCACAACAAATACTCTAATATTTTGCAGTACCTCTAAGGCTATATCTAATTTTGAGGGGAAAAACCTTAAGAAGTAATGCAATTTTGTTTATTTTTGATGTGTGGTTTAAACCTAAGAGTCAAGTAATTATTGATTGTATAACTGTGTAGCTATTAGGTACATATGCCTACTTTAGTTATTACGGTATGCCAAAGAGTTTCAATACTTTTTGTTCATAAGCTGTTTAAAATTTAGGTAGGGAAACAAAATCATCTCAAATAGCAATTAGTGAGAAGACAATGTGATAATTAATTGTATTTTAAACTGACAAAGTAAAGTGCTAAAGAATCAAGTATAGAGAACAGAGTTGGGTAGGATGAGATGTTAATTGCATAGGATGGATTAAAAAGGCAAAAGCAGTTACAGAGGGACGACCATGGTACCGCTTGCTAGGGAACTGAGGAGAAAGCAGCTTTTAAAAAATCTCGTTCTTCGAAATAGGGTCATTTGTAGAGACGTGGATGGACCTAGAGGCTGTCATACAGAGTGAAGTAAGCCAGAAAAAGAGAAACAAATACCGTATATTAATGCATATATGTGGAATCTAGAAAAATGGTACAGATGTACCTGTTTGCAAGACAGAAATGAGACACAGATGTAGAGAACAAAAGTATGGAACCAAGCTTGGAAAGGGAGGTGGGGTGGGATGAACTGGGAGATTGAGATTGACATATATATACTAATGTGTATAAAACAGATATCTAATGAGTTCCCTGATGCTGTACAACACAGGGAACTCCACTTCACTGTACAGTAGAAACTAACACAACATTGTAAAACAACTATACCCCAATTAAAAACAAAATCTTGTTCTTGGTTGTATTGCATTGCTCTGCAGGTAGTTTATTATTCTTGATGTCAGATCTATTAGTTACCTTAATGTCTGGAAGAAAAGGAATATACCAATACTTCTGTAATGTGTTAGGTGGAATCTGAATGTTCCTGGGAAGGTTTACCGTGGGAAAAGAGGTGCAAATTTAAGCTTTTACAAGATTGCTTTTATCCCACTGACTAAACTCCTTCTCCTCTCTTACAAATGTTTCCTAGCTTTTCCTAAAATGTCTCACAATGTTCATGAGGACTAGTGTCAGGGGGCTTTAAAAAAAAAAGTAGATTTCTGTTACATGATTTCACTTACCATCAACCATGTTACCACTGTAAGTGGCATAAAGCTGGGCCCGTCATCTCCCACGCTCAAAGCTCCGGGATGTATCAACACTTCCTTTTGAGCAATAAGGCTGCTTCTCCAGCTGTTTTGCCCTCTATTCATTAGGGAAACTGAAAAAACAAAGAGCAATATGAGTAACACGGTTAAAGGAGAATGGGGCAGCCCGTTGGAAGAGTTCTCATTAGTTAATGCTATCAACAAGACCCCCAAGGTCTTAGCTCTTACACTAGTCTTTTCGTAGACTCTGTCTCGTCTCATTCCCTCTGGCACCTATTCCATCAGGGGCTTCATGGTAAGCTTGGGCTTACTGTTAAGGACCTGATAAAGGGATTTCTGTAAAATTCATACTTGATCTTACATTTCCAATTTGTGAAGTGGATGGGAACAAAATTGCTTAGATGCTGTTTTTCATCTGAAACTGGTAAAGCACAAGCAGATTATTTGATGGGGTACCAGGGATCACCAGCTTTCTTTGGACCACACTATGAGAAACACTGTGCTAGGTCCATCAAGGGCATGGGCTACGTTGCCTGAAAAAGAATCAGATGGGGACTCGACGTTCTATATAAGTGGAAGAAGGAAGAAGCCTGAACCTGGAGTGTGGCTGGTTTTTCCTGAAGCTGGGCAGAGGCAGGAGGTGGCTGCCATGGAGTATTCTAGAGGTGGCAGAACCTCAGATGGGAGTGACTCTGTGCCTGTGGAACTAGAAACCAAGCGGCTTAAACATGGGGGTCCCAGAAGAGGTTTCCCTGGCTGAGTTTGGTGAGAGTGTGAAGGATCGTTTGAGGGACTGTCAGCAGTACTAGTTGTTTTTTATGTCCTTAAAGGTTTGTGAAATAAGGAAAAACTCCATCCCAATTGGGTTATCCTCCATTTTCCTGGATGACACATACCTGGGGTTCTTGTAAGATCCAAGAGTGGTGATGAAGCCCTGCTAAACAAATTTCTCATTAACCATGGTGAAGGAGTGTTGGAAGCAGCTTTAATTTTATTTAGAAAAATTAAGAAATATAAACGCTATTGCATTCCAGATGCCATGGGGTAATTAAGATTGGTTACAAGTCTTCAACAGAAGATCACTAAAAAAAGATCTGTTTCTGTTGGGATATAGATTTCTCTGATCTTGTTTGAGAACTGGCTTCACAGGCAAAGCAAATTTAACAAGCAAAAGTGCATACCAATTAGGAATTACTAAAGCCACACTCCCATTTGGTAAAATGAAAAAAGAAAAACCTTAACTAAACTTGGATATAGTGGAATTCATCACTATTTCCAAGCAAAGGTGACAAGCAATACTAAATACTTCTCTGGAATTTCAGTCACTAAATACGGAGTATTTTAAAGACCTTCAGTGGCCGTGAGCACTCTTGTGAATTTCTCATTCACATCATATCAAGTATATTAAAATGAACTGATAACCACATTTAATGAAATACATATAGAAATGTAAGAGTTGACTTGCAGTCGCGGGTTCCCATGTTGCATTTTTAAAGATAAAAACATTAGTTTTAACTTTGTGATTTTCTTTTTAATATTTGGAACCAATCAATTTTCCCCCATACCTCTAATATTTCCACAGATCCTTGGAAATTCTGAAGGCCCCACAAGATCAAACCTATGGTGCCTAATAGATTAAAGCACCTGTACAGATGGAGAGCTAGTGGTCAGATGTATGCTTTCTGTGGTAATTGACCTGTCGTGCTCCTCATAAAAACAGCAGTTTAAAAGGGGCAATGGCCTTAAGCCAGTGTCAGATTCTATCACTTAACATGGCACAGCAATCCTTTCCTTTCCAGGTGAACTGCAAACGTATTTCATTTCAGTGGAAGGAATGTGTCTATAAGGAGGTTGAAAAAAAGTTTTTCTAATGATACAAATAAATTGAACCAGTGGCTGTTTTTCATGGCTTCCAAACGCAAAGGCATTATGATTTGATCAGGTATTTTTTATAAGAATATGAAATTTCTCCTTTTTAATGAGCAGGTTTGGGGTAGCTTGAAACAGTGGAATATTGGCAAGAATACTGGACACAGGGAGAGAAAGATGAACTTGGTTTTACTTCTTGCACTAAGGAATTGTGTGAGCTTCACTGCATCTCTTGGCCCGTGCAGGTCTCAGTTACTTCTCTCATGTAGTGAATGATTTGGAGTGAACAGGTACTGTATTTTCTAGACTTCGGTTCTTTACAAAGCACTTTCATGATTTTTGCCATATTCATGTGATATCGGGCCAATAATTTTATAATACTTTCATCTGTATAAACTCCACTCTTCACTTTAACAAGTATTTGAGGAGACGTCTGCTTTTGGTCAAGATGAAATAACAGGGAGCAGATTTACCCTCCCACCTGAAACAACTAAATACACGAACAAAATATACAAAGCAAGAATTTTCAAGACGTTAGGCATCAGGCAATGAAGGCAGTGTTACCCCAGAGAGAGGAAACAAATGTGGTGAACTCTACAATTGCCCTAGCTTATTGCCTAGAGTTTCCAGATCTTTCTAAACAATAAGCTGGGGCAATTGTAGGGTTCACTTCATTTGTTTCCAGTTGTGGTACAGGGAAAGGGAATCCCGGCAGAGCCTCGCAGTTTCCCTGGGTTGAGGAAATGGGAGTCAGTGGAAGCCAGGGTGCTGGAGAGTGAACAGCTATACAGAGAGAAAACTCTAGATCTGAAGAAGGTTTCTCTCCAGTATTCGGCTGAGTATTGATCATGCATGCAGGTGAGGAAACTATCAAGTCTGGGGAGAGAACCATCTGAAAGTATTAGAGGGAACAATCAGCAGGGATCATAAAGGGCAGGAAATAGTGCCTATTCTCACCGCGTAGGTCTCGTAATTCACAGGGCATCAGGTATACAGAAGGGTATTGCCTCAACAGTGGGGAAAGTTAGTCCTAGACTAAACTCTACTCTGGTCTCATCTAACAAAGCTTAAAAGGAAGACCTGAGAGGATCATTCTGTTTCCAGGTAACCCAACTGCATCCCAGAACAAAGTTCAAGAATATTTATTTAAAAAGAAATTATGGCCAAACCAAAAAAAGTAAAATTGCAATTTATGGTACCCAGTCAAAAATTACCAGGAATGCAAAGAAGCATAATGAAGAGAAAAAAATCGATCAATCAAAACCAATCCAGAACTGACACAATTATAGAATTTGTTCACAAGGATATTAAATCAGTTATTATAACCATATTTCATATGTTCAAAATGCTAGAGGAAAAACTAAAGATTGTAAGTAGAGAAGTGAAACATGAAAAAGATGCAAATTGAACTCCTAGAGATGAAAACTACAGTGGCTGAGGTGAGAAGTGTACTGGGAAGGATTAATGTCATATTGGACATTATAGAAGAAAAGACTAATGAACCTGAAGACAAAGCCACTCTGAATGAAACATAGAGGGGGAAAAAAGGATTAAAGTAGTGAACGGAGCTTCAGGGGGCTGTGGGAACACTTTAAGCTGTCTAGCAATTATAGTCCCTGAAGGGCAGGGGAGGAGACAAAAAAATATTTGAAGGGATAATGGATGAGAATTTTCCAAATTTTGTGAAAACTATAAAGCCACAAATGCAAGGAGCTCAAAGAATCAGAAGCACAAGAAACAGAAACAGAACTACTCTAAGGCACATAATAATCAAAATGGTCAAAACCAGTGATAAAGATAAAATCTTAGAAACAGCCAGGGAATAAAGACACTTTACATACAGAGGATCAAGGATAAGATGACAATGAATTTCTCATGGGAAAAATTCAAGTGAGGAGACAGAGGAGAAATATACTTAAAGTGCTAAAAGAAAAACCGTCTACTTAGAATTCTGTATATGACAAAAATATCTTTCAAAAAATAGTTTTCTTTCAGACATACAAAGATGGGAAAGAATTCATCACCAGTAGAACCACAGTACAAAAAGTATTACAGGAAGTCTTTCAGACAGAAGGAAAATGATATTAGGTAGAACTATAGATCTACACAAAGGAATGAAGAGCACCGAAAATGGTAGCTACATGGGTTAAGTATATAATGTTTTTTTCTTATTATTTATATATTTTTAATGAATAATTGACTCAACAAAAATAGCATAATGTGGGGTTTTTAATACAGGTAAAAGTACAATATATAACAACAATAGCCCAAAGCCTGGGAGGGGAGAAACATAAAACTGCTTTTGTTAAGGTTCTTATATGTAAAATAGTACTATATCGATTCAAGGTGGACTTTGATAGTGAAAGATGGATGCTATGACCCCTAAAGAAACCTTCAAAAAACGAAACAAGGGACTATATCTAAATAAGTGAAGAGGGAAGATAAAATGGGATCATAACCAATAATCTGAGAGAAGGCAGAAAAGAAGAAAAAGAGGAAAAAGGGACAAATAGAAAGCAAACAGCGAGTTTATAGATTTTAAACCTAACCATATCAATAATCAACTTAAATAAAAATAAACATCCCAATTAAAAGGTAGAGATGATCAGACTGGATAAAACAAACAAGACCCAAATATATGCTGTCTGTAAGAAAACCACTTTAAAGATAAAGACACTAATGGCTTAGAAGTAAAAGGGTGAACAAAGATATGCCATATTAATTATAAGAAATCTGGACGGGCTGTATTAATATTAGACAAAGTAGGTATCACAACAGAGAATATTATCAGGGATTTTTTAGAAGTCCATTTCATACTGATAAAAGGGTCAATTCAACAAGAGGCTATATCCACTCTAAACATTTATATACCTAATAACAAAGCTTCAGAACACATGAAGCCAAAACTGATAGAACCACAAGGAGAAATAGAAAAACCCACAATTGTGGTTGCAGATTTCACATCCTTCTCTCAATAATTGATAGATCAAGCGGGTAGAAAATCAGTCAGAAAATTTGAACACCAGTCCCAACCCAAATGACCTGACTGACGTTTACAGAACATTCCACCCATCTACAGCCAAATACACATTCTTCTCAAGGGCACACAGAACATTTGCCAACAGAGATTGTATTCTGGGTATAATGCAAACCTCAATAAATTAAAAAGGATTCAAGGCACACACTGTATTCTCTGACCGCAAAGGAATTAAAATAGAAATCAAAACCAGGTATCGATAACCCTGGTATTGTCTGGATAGCCAGACAATCTCCAAATATTTGGAAACTAAGTAACATGCTTCTTTGTTATCCATGGATCAAAACGGAAATTACAAAGTATTTTGAACTGAATGAGAATGAACACAACATATCAGAATTTGTACAATTCCACTAAGGCAGGACTTAAGAGGAACTTTATAGCACTAAACCCCTATATGAGAATAGAAGAAAGATCTCAAATCAACAACTTCAGCTTCTACCTAAGAAACTAGAAAAGGAAGATGGAATTAAACCCAAACTAAGCAGAAGGAAGGATTGGGCTTTTCTCTGGCTACGGTTAGCTGTGTGACCTGGGCCAGCATTGTTCTTTCTGGTCCTGCCTGGTTTCATCACTTGACAAATAAGGACTGTAAACAATATCAGTGTTCACCAAATGCTGGGTCCGCCACATAGGAATCATAAGGGAGCCTGTTAGAAACACTAATTTCTAAGCCCTGACCCAGATCTAGGGAATCAAAATTTCTGGGTAGGGCCTGAGAACCTGTGCGTTTTAAACACAGAAGTGATAGGAATGTCTGGAGTGGTAGGACCAGCGTCCTTCTCCTTGGTGGCATTCAGTTCAGTGACATGACTTCTGAGGGGATGCCAGCCAGGAAGGCTCAGCCCTAGACAGGAGGCTCTCAGCTTCAGCGTGATCCCTGCCCCGTAACTCAAGTAGCCAAGTCATCATGGGGAACATAAGGGCCTGGACAATGAGAATATTAGCAATGACCGGGATGGACTAACGGTAGAGTGCTTCCATTCATCTTATAACGTTACAGAAGCCTCAGCTTCCGTGGTATTCAGTAGGTGAAGAAGTCTGATTATGATCAAGGTCGGATTCCCAGTCCTTCTAGCTTAGGGTATGATTTAATGTTTCATTTTCATTTTATTTGTGCCTATTTCTGTTCCATAATTTATTTCTTTAAGCATCAGTGCCTTTATCTCTTTGAACAACCTCAACAAATTTATGCTGACATCTTTTCAGACGATTCTCTAAGATGCTTTTCATTTGGAGTGAACTATTCTTCCAAGTCTCTTGTTTCTTGGCTGTCCTGCGAGAAGTTAGCCTTTCTTCCTGTGTTTTGGAATTTTGGTTTGCAGGCTAATTTTGAGTATTCCCTCGAAACTTTTCCCTTCCTGACAGGTTGACTGCCTAGCCCAGTCCTCCTATTCCTAAACCAGAACCAGGTTTTACAGTTGAGCGTAGGATGTACTGCCCCTAGGGGCCATCGAGGGGTATGGCCGATCCATTTACAGAGTGGGTAGTTGGCTCAGTTCCTGAGAGTAACACATTGCCTTTGCGCCTTGTCTCCCCAGGCTTACAGTTCTTCATCTGAAGCCATAGTCCCAGTAGAGTGAAAACACTGTCTACCTCTGGCATCTAACAGGAAGCCTGGCTCTGCTCCAACTCTCATTCACATTTAGAACTCCTTGTCCCACAGGGATCAAGCTCCCAGTCACTGGTGCCTACTTCCAGAGCCCAGACAACCCACAGTTTGTGTTTTCCCTTTGTGTCTGGTCCATGAGATCTTATCTTATGCCAGAGCCTGGTTGGGTCTTCCTGGTTTCTTCCCTGCCTCCCTCCCTTCCTTCTTCTTTCTTTCTCTCTCTTTCTCTGTCTCTTTCTTCCTGCCTTTTAAATATTTCATCTGTCATTGCTATGCGTTCAGAGTAGGAAGGTGAACTCACTGCCTCTTGATCATTATAAAAATCTGAATTAATTCATTTGAAAATGGTAAAGAAATGATATTTTTTCCAACCCCAAGTCTCTGGGGTAAGATCCACACCCCCTATCGTGATTGACTCCTGTTTACTCTTCCACTTGACACAACCTGAGCATTTAAATCTTCTGTTAATGCTTGTGGTATGTTATACAAGTTGGTACTTATTGATTTGTTAGAAATGGTATGTGTGTGCATGTCCTGTTCTCCAACATAATCTGCTAACCGCCTAACAGCAGAGACCATGATTTATCATTAAAGTATTAACCAAATGACACATTTTCTGATAGCCACACACAGAAAACCTCAATAAATACCAATTACCAGACTGATTTACCCCACCCATCTCAAATTTCCTTAATTCCTCCATCGACTGCATCATGACACAACAAAAATACTTATATATCCCCAAATAATGTTGAAATACAAAAATGGACAGCTATATTCAATATATCAATACAAATATGTACACATTTGATATTTTCAGTTTTTTCTTTTCTTGCTATGTGCTTTGAGAGTTAGTGTCCCCTGATCTTTCAACCTGGAAACCTTGCATAGTTGTCTGCTATCCATTTTCCAGTGAGACGGAGACAGAAAAATTACCAGTGAGATGGAGAGAGAAAAGGGCCTCCAGCCCTGCCCATCAGGAAATCAGCTACCTGTGACCAGAGAGTGAGTACATTCTTTCTCCAGGCAGGTGTTAACCCACCCCAGCTAGTTAAGAGCCTGCAGGGCTTCTACTTTGGGGAGATAAAGAGGCAGCCTGTGTGGGGTCCCTTCTCCTCCCCCATAGAGCCATTTGTTCCTGGGGATACACCCCCTCCAGGAATCCTTCAATGCTCTTCAAACCATGGGCATGCACAATGTACCTGACCTTGTTCAAAGGCAGGGGCTGCACTGCCCCAGGCAAAGAGTAAAGAAATACAGAAAATTACATCTTTCCTTGTCTCTTTCACTCTGTTGTAAAAGGAAAGACTCTTGTGTCTGTTGACAAAAACACTTATTAGTTCTCCCTTTTTTTCTATCCACCCTGTAATGCACACCATCAGCTGTTAATGATTCAGCAATAGGAATCTTCACTTTGATAAGATGCAGCCAGTGGGAAAAAAACCGCAAAACTTTGTATCCTCTACACTTAGATCATTCATTTACCTCTGGGAAGAATGCTCTTTATGCCCCTTCATTGAATCAGGCATGGACTTTGTGTGAAACATGTTTTATCCTGTAGAAAGGCTCTTTGGAGAGTGGCATTTACTCAAAGGGAACAAATGCCTGCAGGGTGTTCTTACCGAGGCGGGGGGGGGGGGGGGGGGGGGGGGGGGGTGGCTGGTGACAAGGTGTGACATCTGCAGAAGAAATATAGTCAAGCACTTGAGCCACCCCGTAGTTCCCAGTAGACAGAGGGCTCACTCACAAAACAACAGTAGAAATTTGGCTTATGTTCGAAAGGCTATTTACTCAGAACTCTACCCACGTGATGGTACTGGCATTTTAACTATAAAATAGGGAAAGGGACGTGAAATCTGTGTGAGACCATGGCTGCCAACACACACTCCTGCACACATGGGCGATCCCTGGCTTAGAGCAGCAAAGACTATAAATCCATGATAAGACGTGTGTTCATGTATCTGCATGAGAAAATGAGGGATACTTAACAAAAATGTAATTTGCTAAGTACGTGGAAGGTTATCCTTATACTGTAGGTTTCCTTTCAAGTTTTAGTTTGGGCTTTTAAAGACAAACTAGAAAGTTACTACATTCCTAAATCCCTGTAAAACAGACTTAAAACTGAGTGGCAGATTTTAAAGACACTTGTGGGTTAAGGGTGGAACACTGGGAGATGTTTTAATGTTTTTTTTTCAAGGGAGTACTCAAAGGTGAAATATATTGGCGCGTGTGAGAGTAGTCATAGAAAAGCGTACTTACTGTTGAATATGTTTGCCAGAAGATTTAGATTCAAAAAAGAGAAGACCTGAAAGGCAGGGTGCCAGTGCTCCTTGACTTGGGAAAAACCAGGGACTTGGAAGAGTTCAGTGGAGCCCACCACCTGACCTCCTACAATGGGGAGTGTTATGGGTTGAATTGTGCCCCCCAAAAGATACGCTGAAGTATTGACCCCCAAGGGCCCAGAATGTGACTTTATTTGGAATAGAGTCTTTGTAGTTAGTTACAATGAGGTCATACTGAGCTAGGGTGGACCTTAATCCAGTGACTGGTGTCTTGTCCTCTAAGAAAGAAAACGGAGGATTTACAAGACGCACAGGGAGAACGCTTTGTGATGATGGAGGCAGAGGTCAGAGTGACATATCTACAAGCCAAGGACTGGCAAGGATTGCTGGAGGTACCAGAAGCCACGAGAGAGGCATGGGACACACTCTCTTTCAGAGTCTCCAGAAGGATGCCCTTGATCTTGGACTGCTACCCTCCAGGACTGTGAGAGACTACATTTCTGTTATTTTAAGCCACTCAATTTGTGATACTTTGTTATGGAAACCCTGGGAAACATACACAGGGTTAACCTGTGTAGATACCGTCCATTTTTTGGTTGTTTCCACTGGGAGAGTAAATTCAGTCCCTGCTATTCCATCTTAGCTGGAAGCAGAGATCTACTAATGGTTTTTTGATGAGTTTTTTAATGTCTTGTTATGGATACCTTCTGCATGGGCACATTATGTGAAGAAGTAAGTTTGGTGTTTAATCCCTCAAGCATACCTTCTGAGACTTCCCAGTTTCCTCTGTTAACACTTTCATATTTCACATTTATATGTTAGATTATTTGATCAATGACTTTGTCCCTCACTAGACTGAAAGCTCAATGAGACATGGCACCAATGTTTTTGTTTTGCTCATCACTGTCTTTTCAGCTTCTAGTATGTACCTTTTGGTGAATAAATGTTTGGTAAAAGAATGAATTTTCTGTCTGCAAAATGCATTGCTATTCTTTTAACACAGCATTCCAGGGAACTTCAACACTTCCTGATTTGATTATTCTATGTACTTTCACACTGTCTGTCCTAGGACACCCCTACATTTGCCCAATCTACCCGTCATGGAGAATGTTGGCAAAGGGGCACTTCTGTGTTAGACTTGCAAGATTGTGCCCTATGCCTTCCCCCAAAGAGGAAGGACTGGCTGCTGGCATCCCAGGAGCCTTTAAAATTCAAGAGTCTCCCAAGGCTGGACAGCCAGACCCTGCACAGAGGGTACTGGGCAGAGATGTGGTCCTAGAGAACTACATGATCTTATTGGAGAATCCTGTTTTCTTTTGGAAGTAAACTCGTTGGGAGAAAGAGGAAGAAGATAGCTATATAACATGCACCGTGTAGTTAGTACTAGATATGGACTATTCACTGGTGACTCTTCAAAAGACCACCAGAAACACTTATAAATCAAGCAAAGCTAAATTTATTAGCTCTACTGCAATATGGACAACATCTCCTGGACCGTCTCAGTAGAGACTCTGAATCAGAAAATTAGGGAAGGATATGAGAGACTGAATGTACAAATGCACAAATGGCCGGACCACATATAGCAATAGAGCTCTGACCCACAGCCTCGGTGATAGCCAGTCCAGGAAGCCAAACCACAACCTCTGCAGTAATTGGCCTAAAATGGTCAAGACTGGTCAATGACTGACAGTTCCCCTAATTTTGCTCCCTCCCCCCTCAACTCAGGACTAAGCAGAGAAAGTCAAATATGCCTTCTAATTACCCTACCTCCAGCCTCTCCATGACAACAATTTCCAATTAGAGCATACCAGAAGTTGTCCTTTTTGTTTTTTTAATTATAAAGCTTTACCACTCTTCTGCTTGGGTTTAGTCTCTACCAAATGCAAGTGAGGGTGGCTTAAATCTCTTGCTATAGTAAACGCTGAATAAATAGCCCCTGTTCTCATCTGGATTCCCTTCGTTCATTCCCATAGGTATTTATGAAGTTTTTAGAGCCTGAGCTGGGATTTTTAGGCAAGTCTTTAAAAGTAGGGACTAGTTGGAATGGGCAGAGTCTATGACATAACACTTTGGAAGGCACAGCTAGGAAAGAGTTTGGAAGTACTCACTTGAGAAGTTAGCCTTATGTGAGCAGTTTAATAGGCTCACAGTTTTTTTTCCAGAAGCAGGTATTCCCTGGAGCAAAGAGCTAGGATATTTTTGTTTGGTCCCAGGAATATTTAACATAGGGAAAACAAAGTATGCCTGGTTCAAGAATTGGTTAATACAAGGACAGGGAATTATGTTGGTTCCAGTTCTTGGGGTTGATGAGGAAAGAAAATTCATTTTTAAGTCCATCCTTGATTTTTTTCTTTTCTTACTCAACCTAGACAACAAGGTCAGTCACTTGAATAATGCCCTCACTAGCATAAACAACTTCCTTAGCTACTGTCCTATTGTGCTAACCCACAAGGTGCTAAACCTGAATTAATCCTACACTGTGTGATGAAATTGTTTTTCATCTCTTGTTCCAACAGCAATCTGTTGATGGTGGCTAGGAGGAACAGTGAACTCAGAAGGGTGCTGAGGCCATGTGAGGTCTCAGAAGGAACAAGCACGTGTCTGCTATGTGCACAAGTGGAGAGTGGAGAGAGTTTAAACTTGTATGTCTCAAAAATGTATACCTCTACTGAGCTTTGGGCCCACATATCCAACTACCCCCTGGGGAACCTTATCTGGATAGTCTACAACCGTGCCAATCTGCACAAATTATAATTGCTCTCCTTCACCAAAGGTTTGCTGATCGATCCATCAGATTGGCCCCATGATCCTTGTTGGCACAGTGTTCGAGGCAGCCGTTACCACCACTCAGGTTAACACGCAATTCAAGATAAACCCTCTGTGATCTGGCTAAGGAAATTTGCTCTGATTGTGGAGTTATAGGCATCAACAATGGGGATGAGAGAAGAAGTTGATGAAATGATGGAAACCCAACCTCTTGAAATTTTATCTCATTTTTTCTTGCCCCTGAATGCAGAAGATCAGAAGCAAAAATTCAACCAGTACTAGATTATCTCAGGTACAGTGATAGACACTGGGGAAAAGAAAGGTAATGAAACTTTTAGACCTTTTTGGATTCATTCTTTACAATATCCTATTTAGCTTACATATACCTGCCCATCTCTCACAACTTCCTCTCAACCTCCAATATTTTAATGGTCAGATGGTAATTAGGAGACAACCTTATTTATGGGAAGAATTACAATGTCAATTCTATGTAAGGTGGTATCTGTGTTTATGCAAAAATTGCTCCCTGATAGAAACAGATATAAAACTGATTGATGTCTTAAAGCAACTGAGGGCTCTTTGCTGGCAGCTAAAATTACTGTTTCCTAGTAGAAAAACTGGTGGAGAAAATTGAGTTCTTATAATAAATTCCATAACTGCTTAACTGTAAATGATTTTTAAAAGTCACTTGACTGTGCAAACTGGTTAGAAGTATTTAAATGATATTTCAAAAGCTTAATGTCAACCATCAGTGTCCAATAAATGAAAATTACTTTTAGTGATACATCTGGAAATATGATGGCTTTTTGAGCCAAAATCTCTCAAGCTTTGCATAAAATCTGTATTTTAATTTCCACTGTGTGCCTGTTATATAAACTTCTGATATTTGTTATAGAGAAAAAGAAGATAAACTAGATACTACTTGGAATATTGAAAAATGAGTAGAATGTTAAGATATGCTAAATTTATTGTTCGCTCATCAAGAGAAAGAAAGTGAATTTATTTAGGGAAACAATTTTACTTAAAGAAAGGGCAATATTTTAATAAGTAGAAAGGGGAAGGGAACATATTTTGAAATAGGAGCAGCATCACTGGAATGAAAAATGTAATGTGACAAAGTAGCTACCTTGAAGGAGAAAACACTCATTTTTGTTACAGTCCTGTAAAATCCCAACTTTATCTTCATTCTTATCTGTTCATTCATTTAACTATTATTTATTGAGTACCCACTCTGTACTGGCATTGTGTAAGCCATTGGTGACATTTCAGTCAATAAGATAGTCATAGTTTCTTCTTTCACAGAGAGTGTTTAGTGGAATTTTCATTAATGATTAATTCATACACTCATTATATTAGGTAAAATGAGGTTTAGCTCTGTGTGACAGGAAACTTGAATTAACAGTGGTTTAAACAATTGCCTCATCTAAATATAGATCATCCAGGGACTTCCCTGGTGGCACAGTGGTTAAGAATCCGCCTGCCAATGCAGGGGACACGGGTTTGAGCCCTGGTCCGGGAAGATCCCACATGCCGTGGAGCAACTAAACCTGTGCGTCACAACTACTGAGCCCGCGCACCTAGAGCCTGTTTTCCACAACAAGAGAAGCCACCATAATGAGAAGCCTGCGCACCGCAATGAAGACCTAATGCAGCCAAAAATAAATAAATTAAATAAATTAAAAAAATAAATATAGATCATCCAGACCTCAAATTGCGGGTCCATCATCATAATAAACCTCAAGCCTTTTTATCTTGCTGCTCTGCCATTCCTAACCAGCATAGGCATTTAGATTTTGAGTCTGTTTTCTTTCATTTAGCATAGTGCATTGGGATATAGAACGTTGTTCGTATCAACAGCCCATTCCTTTTCATTATTGAGTAGTATTCCGTTCTATGGAAATACTACATTTTGTTTATCTGTTTCCCAGTTGAGGGACTTTGGAGTTGTTTCAAGATTTTAGTGACTAGATTGCTATAAATATTTGTTTAGAGGTTTTTGTGTGAATATAGGCCTATCATTTCACTTTGGTAAATATCTAGGAGTGGAAAATTGGGCCATATGGATAAGTGTATACTGAACTTTATAATAGCTATGAAACTATTTTTAGAGTGGCAGTACATTGTGCATTCCCAACAGCAATATACAAGAGTTCCAGTTGCTCTGCATCCTCATCAGAATTTGGTATCATCAGGGTTTTTTTTAACCATTATATTAAGTGTATAGCAGTATCTCACTGTGGTTTTAATTAGCATTTCATTAATGACTAGTGATACTGAGCGTCTTCTCCTGTGCTGCTGTCATCTGTATATCTTTTTTGGTAAAATGTATGTTCAAATCTTTTGTCCGTTAAAGAAATTTGATTGGTTGTTTTCTTCTTGTTGAGTTTTGAGAGTTCTTTATATATATTGGCTACAAGTCCTGTGTCAGATATATGATTTGCAAATATTTTCTCTATGTCTTTTCATTCTGCCAACAGTTTTGTTTGCAGAGCCAATGTTTTTAATTTTGATAAAGTCTAATTTATTTATTCTTTTATGGATTGTGCTTTGTATCTTAAAATTGTATATTTATATGTTAAAAGCCAAATTTATAAAAAAACCAAAAGAATAAATTCCTCCTGGCACCAACAGATTATCTACAAATAGTACATTAGCTATGTCTCCTAAATGTGACATCAAACAAGAAGAAATTAGATAATTTATGCTGGAAGAACTAGATTACAGTTATGAAAGATGACATAAGGATCTAACAATATCAATTTTTAAAACACAGAACTAAAGACTTTTAGATTCTGTACCTTTGTACTATGTAAATACATGAAATAAAATGTTTCATGGGGGCTTCAAACACCCATTCATTTATTAATCCATTTATTTCTTT
Source organism: Tursiops truncatus (assembly GCF_011762595.2). Lineage (NCBI taxonomy): Eukaryota > Metazoa > Chordata > Mammalia > Artiodactyla > Delphinidae > Tursiops > Tursiops truncatus. The sequence goes on along the minus strand of NC_047040.1, from coordinate 80,528,729 downwards.
AAAAATTTTTACTGAGCACCTACAATGAGCCAGACACTGTGTTCTGGATGATGGTACACAGATGAATATGAACGGAGATAGAACTTTGGACAAATAAATAAACAGGTTATAACACAATGTGGTAAGAACTATAGTTGGCATTTGTTCAAAGTAAACCATGCTTCTTTTTGCACAGGTGGTGGTTTCATCACACACATCTCAGTTTACAATTATTTTTCTGTGTGACGGGCCTTAATGTTTGTCTCTCTCATGGTCTATTCCAGGAGTATAAATACAATTTATGTTTTCTTCATAGTGGCTGGCACATAATACGAGCTGGATAAACAATTGTTGAATAAATAAAGTGCTTGCTATTGAAGTATAGAGAGGAAGAGTTGCTAACTCTGCTCCTGGGATCGCATTAAAAAAGGTGACTTTTGAAGTGAGTCTTGAAGCAGAGGTAGGAACTTGCTGGTGGGGGTGGGGTGAGGCTGGGGAGGAAGAGAAGGGCAGCAGGGCAGCACTGTACAGTCTTAGCCATGGGCATGTGAAGTCACACAACCCCTGTGGGAAGGACAAAAGGTCCCAGGAGGGTAGAATCATCCTATGTAGGGAAGTGTGGGGAGCAGCAGATGAAGCCGAAATGGAAGGCAGGGGTCAGGATGGGAAGGAAAGGCCTTGTCAACCAGGATAGGTTTGAACTTCATAGCGATGGAGTTGGGGAGACTGAAGGATTTTAAGCTTTTAAGTGACATGAGCAGTAGAGCAGTAAAGACTATGGCTGAAGCCTGGATAAGAGATGATAAGGGTGTGGCAGTGGCAGCAGAGATGTTGAGGAGAGACAGACCTGAAAGCTATTCCAGGAGACCAAATTTATGGGACTTGGGGATTGATAAGATGTGAAGGGTAAAGTAGAAGGAGAATTTAAAGTTTTAGCTCTTCTGATGCCTGGAGAGTATCGCATGTAGGGAGTTAACATATTATTTTTTTTCCTGATTAATAAGTATTACATGTTCTTTAGAAAATATAGGAAAGCATAAAGAAGAAAAAAAAATCAGCTCTTATCTCAGCGCACAGAAATAACCACTGCTGATATTCTGAGTGCCTATCCTATCATTCTTCTAAAATAGATCCTAAGGATTCTATCTCCACAAGAAATCCACGGTCTCATGAACAACATTAATATATTGAATTTAATTTTGAACCCAAATGTTAAGTTTTGACTATACTGTGAGCTGAGTCAATTTTTTAAAAAAATCAAGTGAATTAGGTACATGGGTGGGAACTTCCAAAGAAAGAATTTCTTCCCTGGAAACTAAATAAGGGGCAGCGATGACACCCAGGACATGCCCTCATTCGTACCAGATTCTCAGAGGTGACCTGCCCAGTCACTGAGGGACATTTCCAGGTTCCGTTTCATTAATTCATGTTCAATTCATTCAATGTGCTGATCCCTGCAGGAAGGCAGCTCTGCAGTGATCACCTCCCGTGTCCAAATGTTTGGAGTGCTAATTATTTTTGCCCACTTGAACCTAGAGCTTGTGTGAACCTGTGCACATAAACTAAGTAAGAGAAAAACTTTCTGAGGTCCAGGAGCTGTGAATCAAAAACGCATTATTTGAGACCCTTCCAGATAGAGGAAATGGGAGGGAAGTTAAAAAAAAAAAAAAAAAGAAAAGGATATTTTTATGTTGAGAGGAGCGGGGAGGAGCAGAGTCAGGAAGATTCAGAGGATGTCTGCCTGAAAAGAAGCTCGAACAATAGAAAAGCTAGGGAGGAGAGAAAGGGGCTCAACGATGGACGAATGTATCCACTGGGGCGGGCCGTCCTAGCGAAGGTAGCCTGCAGGCCAGGTACCAGGCGGAGGTGCTGCAGCTGGGGGCGAGCTCCCGGCTCCCGGACGGAACCCTTCCTCCCGACCTTCCCGGGGACCTTCCCTCGTCACGCCCGCCCCCGCCCCGGTCCTCGCCTGCCCTCAGGCGGGTCCGCTTCCACTCTGAGGCTCTGGATTGAAAAGTCCCCGAGAGTCAAGTATGATTTACAACAGGGAAGAGAAAAATCAATACCTCCAGAGAGGTTTGGGGTTGGGGGGGGGGGTGGCGGTTACTTGAGGCAAACGTTTGGCAGATGGTGGGAGAATTCTGCCTTGGGCTTTTCCCACCAAACCTACAACCCGACTCCCACTTCTTCACGAGGATCTGCCATCACCAGCCCCGGCTCTCTCCCCAACTCCGTCGCCCGCCCCGCGGCGTGCGTCTTCTATTGCAAACGTCAGGTGGTCTAGGTTTGCCCTGGGTAAGGAGCTCGACGTGCTTTTCAGCTGCGGTTCTTAGGTGCCGGGGGTTTCGCACGGCCCTGGGGGTGGCGGGGAGTAGGCTTTGGCTGGGGCCATTTCACACGGCCAGGCTTTCCCTCACTCAGCTACTGGCCAGGGTGAAGCGAGCGGCGCAGGGGGTCGCTCACAGGAAAGGGGCAGTGCAACCTGAGCAAACATTGCTAGTTTTGAACGCTCACCGCGAACGGGCTTCAGGGGCAGGTCTCATATCCTCCCGGTTCCGTCCGCGGAACTCGGCAGACTCACTCTGCCGGCCGAAGCGCGGAGCCGGGCACCCCAGCTGCGCCGGGCCAGCAGCTCCGGCCCGCCGGAGTTTGGACACTCGGCGCTCAGGCAGACTCTCCCGGAGTTGGGTCGCGCGCTCCGGACCAATGAGCGTGCCCCGCGGAGGGCTCGGCTCCCCCCCGCGCGCGCTGATTGGTCCCGCGGCCGGCTAGGCCGGGCAGGCCAGTAGCGGCTGCGGGAGGCGGCGAGGGCCCGGCGCGAGTGGGAGTGGCGCGCGCCCCCCGCCGCCCTGTCCCTCCCCGCCGCGTTCCCTCCTTCTTTTCCTCCCTCCCTCGCTCGCTCGCTCCCTCCTCGCACTCCCCGGCTCCGGCCGCGCGCTGGCGGGGCTCAGCATTGCACACTCCGGGGGCGCCGCAGTGTTCGTGGGATGGAGCAGCGGGCTGCCGCTGGCGGCCGGAATCCGCGTGCAGCCCGGGTGAGTAGAGGCGGGCTTCCCGGGAGAGCACAAAAGGAAACGGGGCTCCTGCCAGCGGCCCGAGCTTATGCGGGGCCTGGGCCAACCACGGAGTGGGCTGAGTCCCTGGAACTACCGAGTGCTAGGACAGTCTTTCCCCCCACAGCCCCTGGCCAGCAGCGCTGGTGTCTTCGCTTCTGCATCCCTCTCCGGTGTTTTGCCCCCGAGTGGGCAGTCCGCACTGCGCGCAGCCTGGGCAGGTCCGGAGGGGCGTGTGTGCGTGTGTGTAGTGCTGGTGCTCTGGGGGTGGGATGGAAATGTCAGGAGCTGCCAAGTTCACCGCTGGAGGAATCTTTCCCAAGAGTAATTCACCACCTTCCCAGGGCCAGGCATGCGTCCACCAGGAACTCCAGCCGGAGGGAGAACCGGGGAGGCGGAGTGGCAGCGCCCCACATGTTGCTGCGGGGCGGGCGGGGGGTGGCGGTGGGCGGCGGCCATGGCCCGGCTGCGCCCACCCAGAACCAATGCGGTGAGGCGGTGAGCTGGGGCGCTTCCAGCCGTCGCGCTAACGGGCAAGGCCCTCCGACTGCCCACTATGGGGGTTCGGCGAGGTGGCGTCCACCCACTGAGCCAGAGCTTCGCCTGGGCTTGACTTGGCGACCCGCTTTTCTCTCCATTAAAAGCAGTTCCATTGATTACATTTGGCTAAACATTCTATTTTAGCATAAAGCTCTCTATCGGTCGGTCTATCTGACTCTCTCTGACCCCCGCCGCGATCTCACCAGCTCCACTCCCCCAACCCCTGCCTCGACCCTATTCCTCACAGTGAGGTTCAAAACTTGATGTTTGAGCATGATTGTATCCGGCGTGGTCCCTGGCATCTCAGATGTCACAATCATTTGCCGTTTCCTAGGGGAGTCCAAGGACTTGTTGTAATTTGGGGGGTGGGGGTGGGGCGGGACATTGAGGAGGGAGCAACTCTTTGGTAGGGAGCTAGTTGGTAGAATAGCGTTGACCTCCCAGAGCCATATGACAAAAAGAATGTTAAGCTTCTCCCTCTGGTAACTCACCCAAGGTGTGACCTCCAAAATTCAGTTTTCTTTGTGGGAGGCTAGGGAGTTTAGATTCTCCAGGGGAAAGGTTATTTCTTGTTAAATTGACTTACAGTGACATATGCTCTGTTCTGCTCTTCACTGGCCAGCCATTGCAGATGCCTTGATATTATTAGGGCAATTCCCTTAAAGCCATTACGTTTTCTTACTCGAAGTAGCTCTTTGAAATTTTAGATCTGCACCCTATTTCTCTAGAAGACGTTAATGGTTACTGTATATGTGCTCATGTGTACCAAGTTTGCAAAAGATATTTGTGCAATCGTCCATGAAATGGCTTAATACACATTTATGGTAAACCCATTTAAATGTAAAACATCTATCTGCTTTCAATTTTACTTTCCTCCTTGACCAAAGGCACCAGACTGAAACAGGACTTAAAAGAGGCTTCCTTGTTTAAAAAGAGGTTTTACAGAACTCTAGTCCTGAGAGCAAACAGTACGCTTTTGAGCTTGTAGGCACACAAAGGCTGTTAAAAACTGTGAATTAGTTTTTTGGGGTTAAAAATATCAGAAATGCTTCCAGACCAAAAAGGGTAGCTACAGTGCATAGGTCTACATTTTGAAGCTGTTGACAGTCTTTATAAGATGAATGTTTATAGCACAGAATGCATAAACGGGACTGATTATAGCAAATAATGCCAAGTAAAAAACCATACTTTGCATCATATGTACAGTTTACATGGCACACTGGAATCTACTATTAAAGTATCTGTGAGGAAGTCACCCTGATTTTACAGGTGGAACAGCTGAGGCTCTCAGAAGTTGAGTGACTTTTCCAAGGTGAATAGCAGAGTTCAAGTCAAGTTTTTTTCCCAAGTTCTTCCCTCCCTTGCTCCCTCCCTCCCTTTCTTCATGCTGGGCTTCCTTCTTTCCTAGTTCTAATTTCTGTACCTCTTTTTACTATTCAGCGCATAGCTTCCGGACCATTATGTACCATTCCCAAAAGGCTTTGCTCTCTGCAAAGTACCACATAGCTCCCTGTAAGGTGAGGGCTGATAAACATTTAAGGAGAAAGCTAATAATGGATTTTAAGGAACTATCCTTTTCCAAGGGGCATATTATTTTTATTAATGGGTTGTTAAATATACAAGTAATCAAAACCCTAAAGAATGATGGCCTTATGGTAGTGCTTCAGAAAAATCAAGTGACTAATAGTGGCATAGATGTTTGAGAAATACGTAAGTCTCCCACTCTATAAGCAGAAACTCCTCATAAGTTCAATAGACAATTACAGTGAAGCCCTAATAAATGATTATTTCATTAGTGTCATTTTAATTTTAAAAAGAGTTGACAAAACAGATTACTTAAATAAACCCAGAGGCACTCTGGAAAAAAAAAAAAAAAACCTCACTCATCAAAAGTCCTGAAATCCTCGCTAACTAGTTTACAAATGCAACAGAAAACATTGATTAAAGAGAAATCATGTTTTCACTTGCATAGCTAGCAATAAGGGGCTTACAGCTATCTGCCTATCTGATTATTTATTAAAAACCCATCACTTACACATCTTTTCTTGGAAAACTATTGCTCATGATCTTTATTTATGACACATTGCATAATATTTTTTAAGATGAGTAGAATTAATTTTGTTTGGATTAATGTAGGTAGAAATATTTGAAGGGTCAGTTTATTAAATTAAGCCCCTGAAGGGTGACAGATCCCAAGCACACTGAAAATGAGATGGCCAAAAATGAATGTGGAAAAATTCTTGCAGTGGAGTCCCAAAATAATAATGAAAGACTCTTACATACTGTGAAAGGAGAATTGTGGAAATACTTGGCTTACATTGTACCAAACAGATACTCAGAGATAAAAAGAGAACACAGTATAAATGAATTCTTTGCTTCTGCTTTTGCTGAGTAACATTCTTATACCCAGGCTTTCTCAGGCAATAAACACACTGGAGGTAATAGATCAAGAGATGGCAAGTGCTCAGGATATTCCAGACCCAATCAACAGACTAGGTACTAAATCACCAAGATGGCCATCACTCAAGTGTGTTGAACCTTAGTGTGTAAATGACAGCTCTCTGGGGCATTGGCTGGCGGCCTCGCGGGGCTTTTGTCAGGGGAGGAGTTTCAGGGGGGACCCTGCAGCCATCAGGCCAGATCCATGTCCCTATAGATCAGTATTCAAAGTGAACACAGATTACAGTTAGTACAACTTATTTTGGAGAAAGGGAGAATAATGTATTAGAGTTTAAGGAGGAAATATATTTGTGGCTAAAGTGTTGCCCAAAATATGATATTTTTAAACTTTCAGAAAGCCTGACTGGATTTCAAATCCTGGTTCCTCCCTATTCATGAATATTTTTTTTGGCCAAGAAACAAGAAACAGAGAGTGGAGATAGACACTTCTCTGAGTGGACAAATAAGCTCTTCCAGGAACTAGTTTGGGGATGGTTTTATTTAAACTTTTATAAATGTCTGTAGATGGTATGTAGTTCTTATGGGTAAGTGAAAACTACAGTGATAAAGTTGAATCATAGGAATAACTAAAAAGACAGCCTAAATGGGAAGAAAAATAATAGAAGATTAAAGTCAAAATGGAAGATTAGAAGATAAGTGTATTTGGGAAAAGCAATTTGGGAAAAGCAAAAGTGTATTTGGGAAAAAAGTGTAATTGGGAAAAGTGTATTTGGGAAAAGCACATTTATGGGAGATGGTTTTGGATTCCATTCCCATCAGAGGTCAGTATAGCTGGATAATATTCTCTCAGCTTTCTTAAAAAAAAAGTGTGTCCACCAAGTTAAAGTTAATGTTAAGAAAAGGATATAAAATTCTATATTAGTGTGATACCATTAAAAGTGTGTAGTTGAGTTAGTTTGTATAAATCTTCTTTCCGTATCTGTTCATCTATCTATTATAGAAGGAAATGCATCAATACATTAATAGTGACTATCTCTGGGTATTATGGGATTGCAAATGTTTTTATTATCTTCCTTTACTTCAGTATTTTCCAAATTTTCTTCAGTGAACATGTATTGCTCTTAGAAGAAAAAGTATTATGGAAATAATATATAGTGTTGTAACCTCAGATTTCAAATAGTCTTACTATAACAAAGGCTCATTTGATTATCATTTCTATGTCTTCTGTAAATCTGCATTTGAAAAATTTGCCTGTTTTTTCCCCCTGAATTCCCTATATATGAAAGGCAGCATGTTTAAATAATTTTTTTTTTGTATTTGGTACTAAGGGAAAGTGTGGCTGAATATGAGCACTGTGCTTTCCTTAGACAGTGAGAACTGGGAAATCAAAAGTCGTTCTGTTTTTGCTATAACTATCAGGATATGAAGAACCAAGTTAATGGAAGCTGGTATGTCTTGTAACAACTCCATAGACAAAGGATCCCATAAGGGATGTGCCCAGTTTCCAGAGCCATGGCCCTCAGAGAAGCCCCAAGTATGATGTCCCCATCAGATAATTTTAGTTTTCTCTCAGTCTACCAATTAGGGGTAGGGGTCATAGTTATAACTAGTGGCTAGCTACCATAACTAGTAGCCTAATTGACATTTTTACCCTATGAGGTTGCTGCAAAGGAAGAGCTATACAGATACTGGAAGTCAAATTCTCATGCACACAGTTACAAATACAGTGAACTTGGATTATTTTTCCTGAAAATAAAAAACTAGAACTAGAACACATCTGTTGATATTTGAAAGCAAGGGGGTTCAGACAGGAAGTAATAAGCTCAAAGACTGTAATACCCTTATCTCCTGTCGTGCATCCCACTTGCCCATCCTTACTCTCTCTTTTGCCAAGAGGAGCTGCAGGCTAAAATTAAAAATAGATTCCAAAAAACATTCAGGTGTATGCATGAATGATTACCACATCACGGATTGTTAGGCAAAACAGAAGTACTGGGCGTGAAATCTTCATCTTTTTGTAGAAGCCATAGATATAAGAATTCTTAAAGCCAAGATTGTCCTATCTCTGACATTTTTTTTTAAAATCATGATTGTTACTTGAGTTATCAAAACAAGTATCTCTAAGCATTCTAAATGATTAAATAACAATACAGTTAATGTGTTTGGGTGGTAGGATTTTGGATAAACATTTTCAAAAATATATTTCTCAATATTTTTATGCCCTAAAACGCAGGATAAGTAAAGATTGCATTATTCTCATCCCATTTTCCCCCCTTTTCAAGAAGTACCCCCTTCCTTCAAATCAAGAGGTACCAGATTTGCAGTATGTAAACTAGCAAATGTACACATTATTTGTTTCCATCAAGACATCTAGAAATACTAGTTTCTTTATACCATTAAAGCAATTTAGATAATATATACACTTACTTGCACTTATAGTAATAGCATTTATTACTCTGCTTTTTATTTGTATGGCTTTTCATCTGCAGGACTCTACCTGCTTATGAGGGATTCTGCGACTCTTCCATTGGCAGACAGGGCAGTGTAGAGCAATGTTAGAGGCCTGGGATTTCCCATGTTGTAATTCTGGCCCTGCCAGTTGCCAACTCTGTGACCTTAGGCAAGTTATTTAGTTTCCTCCAGTTCAACTGGTGACCATTAACTAGCTGACTGACCTTTAGCAAGTTAGGCACCCAGCGTCTGGGCTTCATCTCCTTCAACTATAAAATCAAGGGGTTGCACTAATTAAACTTTAAATTCCTAGGTGAGGAGGAACCAACCTATATTTTTTGACATTTAAAACTACCCAGTAATGCTGATCTAATAAAATGGTTTTGAGCAACTAGAAGTGTGGCATAATGTTGGTATTTAGAACAAACTAAGTTACAAGACAGAGTTCTTGGAGATCTATAATAAAAAATTTAAAGTATCTAGCATATCTCCCTGGAATTTGTTCTTTTCTTGCTCTGTAGATCTTGCCTGTTCTTTCGACTTGATTATCCATGCGGAATACATTTAATTTCTTAGAACTTTTTATCTTAAAGATAAAAAAGTTGACTTTCAAGTGTTCTAAAAATGTTAACTCTTAAAAATACTGACTTTAATAGAAGTAATATTCTGAATTTATGTAAGGTCTTTCTGTACAAGATCAAAGGAATGGTATTAAGAAGTACATGGTTTTTCTTTTATGTATAACTTCATAGAAGGATTTCCCTTTATGGAATTTTAAAAATTCATATTCCCAGTCACCCAACCGAATGAACGCACAGAAACTTTTGTAGCAATTCTGACTTGTTCTTGGTCAGTGTGTCCTTAGTCAGGAGTGTCCTTTTATCCAGTATTTCCCAATTGACAATTCTTTTTAAACCTTCAAGGCCTAGTTCAAATGCGGTCTCCCCAAAGAAACCTTTTCTCCTCATTTTCATCAGTGTACATTTTCCTCTTTTACGTATACCTGTATTTTGTACTAACTTACTGTTTTTTACATTCTAGCTTATTTACATCATGTCTTATTTCTCTTGAATGCTGGCATGAGTATATTGTCTTGCACAGAGTAAGCCTTCAAAGAATATGTTGAATAGACTTACTACTTTCATAGAGAAAAAGCTGTAAGGCTTGGGGGTGGGCTGGGGGGTAGGGGAGGGGAGGGGGAATCTCAGAAGATTGATTTAGATGGAAGGGATAAGTTTGGGTTTTGTAGTTTATGACAATTGCCATCTAAGTTTAGTCTCTGGATGTCCACCAAGAACAAATAAATATCACAAGCTGTGACTGTTCTCCTCAGAGACACTTCGCTGCTTTTGTTTCCTAGGAGTACCCTCTAGATATTGAGGGTCTTTACTGAATAGACTCTAAGCCATCAGTCACCATGACCTAGGACTTGGGCAAGTTAGATGTGCCGTCTTCCCACCTGGAAATAAAAAGCTGGCTGTTTCACACTTTCATACTAAGCTGTACTGTGCTTTTTAGAAGTATATAGATAATTTCTGCTAAACCAAAAACAACAGAAAGGTTCAAGGAGGAAAATAATCATTTCTCTTCCCATCACCCAGATTTAATTATTCGTATGTAATTTCTTACTACCTTAGTTGCATTCTTTTTCTCTAGGTTACATGGTGGCTACCTAGCTATATGTATATAGCATATGTTCAATGTGTTTGATCTTTATCCTTAATAGCATAAAATAGAAGACAATATATCAAACTTGCCGTATATAGGTAAAGATATACAAAGTCCTTCTTGGCTGTTGAAAACTCTTTGCATGAGTTTTCAACACACAGTTCGGGCTGATGCTTTTTAAACAGAGAGCTAGACAAGGCTAGATCTGTTTAGTCTCTGATAGCCAGGATTCTTCTTCCTGTTTCATTGTCATAGGTTGGAATCACAGCCAGCTGACTTAAAATGTTGTTTTGGGGGCGCCAGGTGAGATGTGGCTGGATCAGCATCAACTCCACCCAGTTCTGAGAAATAACTCAGAGTTCATTTTCTACTGTTACCCATAGTGTTATTCTTTGGGAGAGCCAAACCAGGCAAGTAAAAATCAACAGGATGCAAGAGATATTTTTCCCATCAAAGCTATTTGGAGGCTCAACTTTCTAAATGAAAGGCAATACATATCATATAATGGAATAGCAATTTAAAGAGAGGTACTGTTTGTAATGGTACTTTCTTCTCAGCTTGGGAACTATGTCAGAGAGACCTTTGCTAGAAGGGGTAATTTTCAGCTAGGCCAAAGCAAATTCAAGAAATGTTGAATGCTGTGGCACCTAGAAGACATTTCAGGCAAGTGGGTAAACTCATTTCCTACAGTTTCTGGGAGGTTTTGACCTTGCAGGAGGGTTTCAGATCTCTCCTGGAACAGTGTCCTGAATAAGGTTGAACATGGGAAATGGAAAGAAGAAAAAGAGTACAGAAAAGAAGGATCTGGAGGACTTACAATAAGGAAAGGATCACCTGCTTTATAACTGATTGAAGAAAACTTTCCAGTCCTATCTGATTCCGCTCTTAATCTGGGGAAGCCCTAAGATATACAGAAATAAATTTGAGGAGAGCCGCAAAGCTCTATCTGCCTTAAGTTATCGGCTGTGTTCCTGCTGCAGCCTCCATTAGGGCCACTCGGGTGCTGAGTCATAGTCTCAACTGTAGAGTCTAAAAGATTACTGTTAAAAGGCTTTCCTCAGGGGAAGCACGTGCTGGCTGATGAATGGATCCAAGCTGGTTAACAACTGCGTATTGGTCACGTAGGCAAGTAAAAGTTGAGGGAATCTAAGTCTCCAAGGGGACCAAGACAGAGACACAGAAGAGGCAACGATCTTGTGGTGAGGTATGGGTGGAAACGAAAGACGTTGGGATCTTTGCTTATTTCCCACTTTTAATCTAAACTCTCATCAGGCTATTTGCTGAATTATCAACCACCAATTCCTTCCCGGATTTTGGCCAAGCCGGTTAACTTCTTTGAACGTCTGTTTCCTCATTTGTAAAATGACTGTACACGATCAGCACTTCTAGAGCAGGATCTGCAGGAAGAGACACTGGTTCCTTGGAATGCTGAGGGAAATAAAAGTCCAATGGTCAAAAGTGTTTGGGAAACAATGGGTTAAATGCTTTTCAATTGCAAGACTTTTCAGAACTTTTAGGAAGTGAATGATCATTCTAAATACCTGAAAGGTGGTATACTCTTCGGTGAAAACCAAACCTGTTTGACAATGGAACCCATTTTGATGGTGCATCTTTTGGGTCAGTGTTCTGTGCAACACCAAATATTGGACTAGCTTTGTCTGAGGTCCTTCTGGGTTTTAAATTCTGTGCATCTACAGTTACATAGTATGTCTCTCTTCCTGTTTCTTTTCTAGCTAGCCCCTTGCCTCTTATCTTGAAGAGTTTTTATGTTGTATAAACCTTGTGATCAAAAATGTACTCTGGGGCTTCCCTGGTGGAGCAGTGGTTGAGAATCTGCCTGCCAATACAGGGGACACGGGTTCGAGCCCTGGTCTGGGAAGATCCCACATGCCGCGGAGCAACTAGGCCCGTGAGCCACAACTACTGAGCCTGCGCGTCTGGAGCCTGTGCTCCGCAACAAGAGAGGCCTCGACAGTGAGAGGCCCGCGCACTGCGATGCAGAGTGGCCCCCGCTCACACAACTAGAGAAAGCCCTCGCACAGAAACGAAGACCCAACCCAGCCAAAAATAAATAAATAAATTAATTAATTAAAAAAAAGAATGTACTGTTAGAAAATCCCTGCGTCTACTTTAAGAAGACACTAGGAGAGTGCAAGCTTGCAAGCTATGCACTTTCCCTTAACCTTTGTATTTTAGACTACATAAAGTCACAGAGAGTCAAAACACAAATAATGAATTCCCCAAATACACACACACACCCCCTAACAAAAATATTGAAACGTTTATTAATAGATGGGATAATATTTCATAAAGGAACAATTTATAAAAGACTGTTCATTCTGACAGAGGCATTTCTGAGCAAAGCAGTGCAATTAACCACAGAGCTGTAGCATAAATATGAAAAGATGAATACTGAACGTATACAAAATGTGCACTGTTCTTCCCTTCATCTTCAGGATTACAGAAGACGTTTATCACACATCGCCTCACCGACACCAATCTAGTTGGCTCCTGCCAGATTCACCCTTTGCGGGATGAGGAGCTCGTAAAAGTGGGAGTGTTTTGTGGAGGGAGTGGCAGCGGAAGTTCAGGGCACAGCGTGGCTGGGTCTGGATTCTGCCGCCTCTTGCTGAAATAGCTCCCCTTTCAGAGGTGGTTGGGGATTGGCGGGGAACAGGGCGTAACTCTGGGTTAGAAAGAGAGAATAAGTATTCACGATGCCTATTTTTCATATTGTCATCATTGTACTTTGTGACTTCTCTGCAGTTAGAATAATCTAAATCTCTCCAGGTAACCTATAGCAGACAACTTTCAGTGGGCTATGAGTTCAGTTTTCTTGATATGTTTTTAAAGAGATAATTTTTTAGATAATGTTAGGATACAAAAGCCAAAATATGATAATAATTTCCCTTTTACAATTAAATTAAATTTACATGTTACACTATTTCTAAAGTTTGGTTGTCTGTCCTCCACCCTTATTTAAAATTTTTAAGAATCTTTGTCAAATGTTCTGTTATTTGAATTCAGGCTTATCTCTGATGAAACATCAATATTCCTGTTTAGTTTTTCTTGTCTTGTTAAAATAGTTGGAATTAGTTGTACGCATTTAATTATATTTTTATACTCTAAATTGAGTTTTGAAATTTGGTGAACAATTTGTAACTATTTTTTTCCCAAGTGATAATATACATATTATCATATTGGCTTGATTCATAAGACTTTCCTCACCTCCTTGCACTGTCTCCACAAGGATTCCAAGCTGCGCTGTGCCTAGATTTTTGAATTCAGCTTTCTTATTTTTAGAGGCTGCCTTTTCTCTTCCCTTAAACATACGAACAGAGCTTTTAGTTCATTGCGCGTTGCAAGCCCTGGCACAGACTAGATGCTCAGCAGATATCTGATGAGCAGACATTCTCCCTAGTCCATCAGTGTTTGCTGAATAAATTAACAGGTTAGTTAACGAGCAGTGCTTCCTGTTAATTGTCACCACTGTCATTCCAGTAACGTAACCATTACCTACCATACAAGACTGTTTTCTTAACAATTAAAAGTAAATTTTTTATAACCCACCAACATGATGCTAATTAATGTTTAATGTTCATTTTCCTGCTTCGAAAGGTACTCAGATAAAAGAATTCTACTCAGAAAGTTTTGCACAGATTTCACAAAACCAAACAGATGTAGTTGGTTCTGTACCACAGAAGCTCAATGAACTTTGGAGGAGACTCGAGTCATCTCACATAGGAATGAGATGCCCTCTGTGGGACTGAACCCAAGTGCCTTAAAACCCCTAAGTAGGCTTTGTTTTGGCGTGTTACAGCATTCCCCCTTTGGAATGTTCAGTCAGTTTAGGGATGCTGATTTCCGTAAAGCTTTCAGCATAAACTTCATCTTATGTGAAAAAGAATTTGGTTTGCATTTGGTCTGTACTTGATTGTTGTTGCTTTATAGGCTGTACTCTGGATGTGTAGAAAGATTGTCTTCCTAGCCATTTTTTAGACTTCTTGACTAGTAAGTCTCCTTTGTTAAAGATTAGTTGTTTGAAAAGGGAAACAGACTCCCAGATATAGAGAACAAACAAATAGTGGTTATCAGTGGGGAGAGGGAGTGGGGGAGGGGAAAGACAGGGGTAGGGGACTGAGGTACAAACTATTATGTATAAAATAAATAAGCTACAAGGTTATATTGCTCAACACAGGGACTATAGCTTGTATTTTATAATAACTATAAATGCAGTATAACCTTTAAAAATTGTGAATCACCATGTTGTACACCTGTACCATATAATATTGTACATCAGCTATAGCTCAATAAAGAAAAGAGATGATAGGGTATATCCTCTTTTGAAACAGGAGCGGGGAAGTCTCCTCCTTTCTCTGTTGCTTTCCTCCAATATCCGTAATTTCCTACCAATTTGTCTAGGGCTTTACCAGCATCACCACTTGGCAAAGTGAAGTTGATTTATGAAAAGCACTTTCTTATTTTATTTTATTATTATTTTTAAATTTTTATTATTTTTTTTTTGCGGTACGCGGGCCTCTCACTGCCGCGGCCTCTCCCGTTGCGGAGCACAGGCTCTGGACGTGCAGGCTCAGCGGCCATGGCTCACGGGCCTAGCCACTCCGCGGCATGTGGGATCTTCCCAGACCAGGGCACGAACCCGTGTCCCCTGCAGGCGGACTCTCAACCACTGCGCCTCCAGGGAAGCCCAAGCACTTGCTTATTTTAATAATCAAGCTAATGACAAAAGAACTCAAATGACTTGTTTGGGGGCTTGGCATTGAAGTTGATTTTATTTGCTGTAATCTACCCAACAAATGACAGTACTAAGGTTTCCTTTCCCATCTTTTTTGGGCAGGTGTTTGTGTCATTTTTTTGGCAGCACTGAAGAAACTGTCTCTTACTGAGCTTTAAGTTTGAATAGCTTTGAAATCTTGAAAAAATAGTTATATCTTTTAATACTGCATCAACACTGTCTACATTTAACGTGTCCCAAAATTTGAATGACTGAATATTTTATACTTGCCAGTGCAAACACAGCAATAATTAAGCAACAAGTTCTTCTTTTCTGGGCCCTACCCAGAGATATAAAAAGAAAGGGTAAGGCGTGGGAACTGTCCTCATAGAACTTGGAATGGCTTCTCTCTGTGTCTGTCTTGAAATATTTGAGAACGAACTCATGCCAATCACAGTTCAAGGTGGAAACACAATAGTGAATGAAATAATAAGCAAAAGTCTTTGGGGCTAAAGCAGTAAATAAGACTTAGAAAAATCCCTGTCCTCATAGAGCTTACATTCTAGAGGGGTAGGGGCAGAAGATAAGGACATAAATAAGAAAATATGTGGTATGCCAGGTGGTGATAAGTGCTATGGAGAAACTAAAGTGGGGAAGAGGGAGAGGGAATGTCAGAGGTGGGGGAGAGGGAATGTCAGAGGTGAGTGGGAGGCAGTTGGCAACTTTAAATATAGTGGTCATGGAGACCCCGCTGTGAAGGTGTCACGTGAGCACCTAGACCAGGTAAGAGAGAGAGCCTTGGGGACCTCTGCAGGAAGAGCCTTCCAGGCAGAAATGCAAAGGTGCTACAGTGGCATCATGAAGTCACTGGCTCTCAAAACAGCAAGGAGACCAGTGATGGGAGTGGAATAAGCTGGGGGGAGAGTAGTAAAAGGTCAGAGACATAAGGCGGCAGCCCTTCCATCCTGCAGAGCCTTTAGAAGTTATCTGGGAGATGTTTCCTCCTTCCCTTCCTCTTCCTTCCCCCCTTCCTTTCCCTCTTCCTTCCTTCCTCCCTCCCTCTCTTTCTCTCTCTCTTTCTCTCCTTTCTTTCTTCCTTCCTTCCTTCCTTCCTTCCTTCCTTCCTTTCTTGGGACTGAGTGAGTTGGGGAGCCATTGGCAGAATTTGCACCAAGGAATGACCTGATTAAATGTATGATTTAAAAGATCACTGGCTACTGTAAGAATCAATAATAGGAGGGAGGGGGCAAGGCTGAAGGAGGCTACTGCAGTAATCCAGAGGATACTGGCCTAGACCCAGGTGGTTGCAGTAGAGGTGGTATAAAGGGGCATTCTTTGTCTGTTTGGAAAGAGTGGAGGAGACAGGATTTACTGAAGGGTAGGATGTGGGGCATGAGTGAGAAAGCAGAGTCCAAGATGGTTCCAAGGTTTGGGACCAGATAACTGAAAGGGTGGGACTGTCATGTATTGAGATGGGAAGGCTGAGGAGGAACAGGTTTGGAAGAGGGTTCGATCAGCTTGGGACACCTTACATTTGAGATGCCTGTCAGGCTTCCACATGCAGACAGGGAGTCAGTGGTTGAGGGTATGACTGTGAGTTCAGGGGAGAGATCTGGGCTGAAGATGTAATTGGGGGACTTCACTATGTCTGCAAAAGCCATGAAACGGGAGCTGATCCATAAGCGTGAGGAGATCAGACTGGCCTGTCAGAGCAGAGTGCGCACAAGTAAGTGGCAGTTGTAGGGTCCTTTATTTTTTGCTACAGCTGTTTGAGAGGAGTTAGGAATGTGTGGGCCAGAAGAGTTGAAACAGCTTTCATGGAGAGTGTGAGAATAGAACTGGTCCTTGCAGATGGATAATATTTGGAGGGGTAGAAATAACGAGGAGAGGACATTTGGTTAAAAGGTATGAGAATTAAACACAGCACAGCCCCTTAGCAGGAAGGTAGTAAGGGAAAACATACCAAGATCACGGTAGAATTTTCTCGCTTGCGGAAGGGATGGGACTTTAGTCTCTGTTCAGTCTATTTCCCAGGATCACGATATGCAAATGATAGAGTTTTGAGTCCCATTAAAATCTTGAGTGTTTCGCGACACTTGAGCAACAGCTTCTCCCCCTTAATCCTTGCAGCTAGTGCTGCCTTATATTTTGTAGTAACTTGAAACTGACGTGAGGAATTTTAAGTACATCTCTTATCAAAACAGATGTTTCATAGACTATCTGGTGGTCAGCTCGTCTTTCAGAAAGCAGCTTGGAATTTGAATTTAGTTCCTCTCCTAATTTTATGTTCTCCAAAGTCACTGTGTGGGAAATTTAAAATTTATTAGCAACTTTCTCTTGTTCTTGGATCTTAGAGAGATGGCAGTTTCAGTAAACCTGAAAAAATTGTATGCTGTGTTACCTAGAGGCAGATTATTGAACAACTTCACAAATCTAAGGCACGTAAGTATTTTAACGCTTTCATTGGAACTTTGGGGTCATATTTTATAAAGGAAAAAAAAAGCCTCTGCCTTCTTTTTTGATGCAAAATGATAATTAAAACAAAAACGAACTTCATAAAACAATACAAAGGATGCCAACTTCAGAACAAATGATTAGAAAAATTTTGCCTCTTGTTCCCTCTCCCTCTACTTTTTACTAGAATCTAGATGAGGTTCAAGTCTCATTTTTATTCTGGGTAAAAGTTTCTCATGGAGTTGGGAAAGCTGAGGACTTCAACAGAACTCCCTGAAGTAAGAGCAAGTTGTGTATTTCTTTGTTCATTTTAGTTAAAGAATGCCTTTAAAACAATGTCTTGTTAGTGGTTTGGCATAACCTTGTGTGACATTTCTGTATCCCCACTTCTTTGGGTTTCAGGGAGGTACAGAGCACAGCTCCAGCAGGCTGTGACAGTTTATGAGGCCCCCTAGGTGTTGGCTGGAGAGCAGCATCAGTGAGCAGCCCAGTGGACCCTCAAGCACTGTCCAGTAGAATGTTCTAGTCTCCCTCATGGTGACAGAAATAGTCTGTGTCTGCACTGGCCAATATGGAAGCATTAGCCACATGTGGCTACTGAGTGACTGAAATGTGGCTGGTGTAGCTGAGAAACTGAATTTTAAATTTTATTTAATTTTAATTTACTTAAATTTAAGTGGCCACATGTGGCTAGTGTCTGCTGACCTGGACAGCACAGCCAAGCTGACGGCTGGTCTTGGGCTTGCTGGAGCATGGAGTGGGCAGATGCTCACGCTGTCCTTGCTGGGTCCTCTCCACCACACTGGTGAGTGTCCACAAGCATATCTTTCTCATCTATACACAGCCCCCAGAGTTGCTTCTAGTGACTGGAGACAGGACAGGACTTTGTGAAATACCTCCTCCCTGTCTTTCATGGGAGTGGGGAGAAGGAATATAGAAAGGCAGAGTGATGTTGGAAGAGATGAGGTCACTGTTATGATCTTAAAGACCTTTGATATTAAAAAGTATATTAAGAATAGTCTATTAAAATCATTGAATATTTTATAACTGATTATGAAAGAGAATTATCCTGGGGAGTAGATTTTAGAGGTAACACTGTGAGATAATCTCACTAGTGTTTTGAAAGTAGGGATTCTGTGAGTGACCCGCTTTCTTTCCTTGAGGAGGGTTGCTCATTTATGAGTACTCTTAAGGTTTTTTTTCATTTTTTATTAAATATTTTTTTTCAGTTTAGGAAATCATTTTAATAATTCTTCTTTTATCAATATTATACCTTTGTGAATAAGGCTTACAGAATATATGTATATTTTTTAACTTATTTCTTTAAAAAAATTTTTATTGGAATATTGCTTTTTTTTTTTTTTTTCCTTGCGGTACGCGGGCCTCTCACTGTTGTGGCCTCTTCCGTTGCGGAGCACAGGCTCCAGATGCGCAGGCTCAGCGGCCATGGTTCACGAGCCCAGCCACTCCGTGGCATGTGGGATCTTCCCGGACTAGGGCACGAACCCACGTCCCCTGCATTGGCAGGCGGACTCTCAACCACTGCACCACCAGGGAAGCCCTTATTGGAATATTGTTGATTTAAAATGTTGTGTTAGTTTCTCCTGTACAGCAAAGTCAATCAGTTATACATATATCCACTCTTTTTAAGATTCTATTCACATACAGATCATTACAGAGTATTGAGTAGCGTTCCCTGTGCTATACAGTAGGTCCTTATTAATTATCTATTTTATATACAGTAGTGTGTATATGTCAATCCCAATCTCCCAATTTATCCCTCCCCCCACTTCCCCTCTGGTAACCATAAGTTTGTTTTCTATATCTGTAACTCTATTTCTGTTTTATAAATAAGTTCATTTGTACCATTATTTTTAGATTCCACATAGAGCAATATATACACCATTGGTATTTATGCGAAAACACACAGCAGGCCTTCAATAATCCACTCTTGAATCACACCATTGGTATCAATACCGTTGATAAATACCAACGGTGTGTGTATTGCTCTGGGTGGGGATTATTAAGGAGAGGGATACAGAGCACAGGATGTTAAAATGACTAAGGTAGGGCCACTGTAGGGCAAGAAGAAGGGTCGAGTATGTGACCAGGACCCCAGTGGGCCCAGCCTCAGAACTCTCAGTTGAGATGTTGGTGTTATGAAGTGTAGTGCATTAAAATTATACTCCTGGGTCCCGATGGGCGGTAGATGGGAGAGAGGAAGGAAGGCTTTTGCCTCTCAATGATCAGTTTTCACCTCGGAAGAATTCCACATACTAGCAATTTACCGCTGCAGTGAGGAGCTGTCCCCGCTGAATTTGTGGAGAAAGGTTTTTAAAAAGATTTGTTGATGGGTATTTCTGTGGTTATTCTGTTACTCTCACTCTTAAAACCACATGGAGCCTATGTGCCAGGGGCTATGCTTCACTTGCCATCTAAATGATGAGGAAAAAAATGTGTACACAGGGACTTCCCTGGTGGCGCAGTGGTTAAGAATCCGCCTGCCAACGCAGGGGACACGGGTTCGAGCCCTGGTCCGGGAAGATCCCACATGCCGCAGAGCAACTAAGCCCGTGTGCCACAACTACTGAGCCTGTACTCTAGAGCCCGTGAGCCACAACTACTGAAGCCCGTGCTCCTAGAGCCCGTGCTCCACAACAAGAGAAGCCACCGCAATGAGAAGCCCGTGCACCACAACTAAAGCTTGCATGCAGCAACAGACCCAATGCAGCCAAAAATAAATAAATAAATAAATAAATAAATGTGTACACGGATGAAGAAAGCTAACAATGAAACACGCTGTGAGATAGATCCCCAATGCCTGGTCAGACAGTGAATGCGTATCCCCCCGTACTTGTCCTCAAAGACATAAGGGGCCGTCGGGTGGAAGAGGTACTACGCTTCCCCTCCGGGGCTCCAGAAGACAAAACTGGTGGTTATTTTCTAATTAAATAAATGGTTTTTGAAGGCCTGTTTGTGCAGCGCTCTCTGGTGAGGGAGAATGATTTAGGACCGGAAGGCTTAGCAGAAGATGAAGATGTGACAGTGGCTGCCAGTTGTGGGGAGATTCATTTCAATCGAGAGAAGAGAAGGCTTCAGGAAATAGAAGAGACAGCTATGAGGGGATTAGCCCCCTTTGCTGGAGGTGTCCCCAGAGAGACTTCCTGGACTCGTGGGGACTCGTGCTTGTAGGGCAGGGGTCAACAAACTACTGACCTTGGGCCAAATCCTCTCCCTGCCTCTTTTTATAAATAGAGTTTTATCAGAATCCAGCCATGCTGGTTTAAGCGTGCAAGGCTGCTTTCACACTGCAACGGTAGAGGTGAGTAGTGACAAGACCACACGACCTACAAAGCCTAAATTATTTACTATCTGCCCCTATATAGAAAAAGTTTGAGGGCCCTAAAGAGGATCAGATGCAGTGATATGTAAAATCCTTCTTAATTTTCCGAATGTAAGGGATTCAGACAAGAAACAAGCCTGTGGGAAGTGTGGAGAAGGGTTCCTGTGAGAGACGGACCTTGAAGGAAATTCTTTCTGGTCCTGGCAGAGAAGGCCATTCCATATGACCACTTGGGCAGATCTCCAGGGGAGTAAGTCAGTGTACCTGGGATGCTTCCAACAGACTCATTCCAACATCCACCCATTCATTTGTTCATTCATTCATTTTGCCTCTAGCACGTTGTTGGCTGGTGTAGACAGTAATCTAAACCATTTCTCTGCTTGCTCTTGGTAAAGTAAGCACAAACTCTGGCATGAGCTGTTGGCATTTCGATAAGAACTTTGCCAGTATGGAAATGCTCATTAAGTTCAATGTTTATAATCGAGTTTTATGGAGTTATTTTATTTCAAGTATAATAGTCTCACCTAGACATAACTTAGAATTTATTCACGTGTTTGGCTGAATCGTAAGATGTAAGAAATGGTTGTTCCAAAATGAAAACCTCACTGTATTGGCAGGAGATGCAGCTCGTGGTGTTAAGGATAGGATGCACATTACTATTCATGCCTTTTTAATTGATAAGCCTTTAAGCCTTCTGGAAGCCTTTAAAAGTTGTTTTGTCAACATTAGACCAGCTGCTGTGTAATTATGGTAGCTCTTCTTGCAGTTAAATTCTTTTAGTAACGTGTTCAATCTGCTGATGCCAAAGTGCTTTGAACCTGTGATATATACTATAGAGAGCTTTTGTTTTTACTTACAGATGGTTGTGCCGTTTTCTGGGCAACTCTGTAGAATTTTCACAGAAATTTTGAAGATGAATTACTTCAAATGGGAGGCAAATGAATTTGAGCATCAGGTTACTCCTCCCCCTATAAAAATTGTTCATGTGACTTGAGTTTTGAACTTGACTCATAACAACCTAAATATGCTCATTAAAAAAAAAAAATCTGCTCCTTGAAACGTTTTAAGGGCTCTTTTCACTGACTCTCCAGCTTGTAAATCAAAACTTTCTGGCACCAGTCAGATGATGGTAAAAGCAGGGGAGCCTGTGACAAAGATCGTTGCTTAAGGAGGAACCCGGCGCGGTGGTTCTGCCCTCTGTGCAGGGGACTGAAGCTTCATTCAGAAAACCTTTAGCAGTGTGTTTTGCTATTTTTAAAAGGAGTTCTATCCTGAAGTCTGGCACAAGAAGGTATAACTAGGTAGGGACTGGTGTCAGAAAGATGCAAACAGAAGATCCTGTGCTTCTTTCCTCCTGGTCCCCTGTCCTCCCCACATGCTTTGTGCACCATATCTATGGACAGATCACACTGGTGCTTAAGGCATGTAAGAGGTGGGGTGGTGATGCTGGTGGCCATGGAGGTTGCTCCTGTTAGCTCAGGCCACTTAGGTCACTTCTTCCCTATGGCATTTTAAGAGAATAAGGCAAAGCCTTTTAAAATAGAGGTGCAGAGCCTCAGCACCTGGAGGAACAAGAGACTTAGATGGAGCCACAGCTGGCTCTCTCTGGCCCCTTGGTCCCCTCTGTGTTAAGGAATGCATCTATGTTGGTGGAAAGTTGTGAAGTGAGTCCCTCAACCACCTGTGCTCACCCTTCCTCTCCACTTTGTGGTATAAGGGATCTGGGAGAGAAATTGACCCTTTACTGTATGAAAAAGCCAGTCTGTTTCAAGTTTAAATAGATGTTCAGGAGTGTTAATAATTTGCAAAATCTGGAGAAGAAGCTCTCCTGGACAGTATTGCCTTTTATAATGGTAGAGTCTGCTAAAAACTGTCTCTTCCGCTTACTCACTCAGGAAGTGAAGATTTGTTTGCCTTGGGAGCTCTTGAGCCCTGAGAACTGACAGATTTGGGAGGTTTGAGGACCCATGGACAGTTAGCTGTCAGGTATTTGTGTGTTTTGAAGTAGCTGTTGAGACACTGTTCTAAAGAGAACTAGAATTTGTTTAATTAAAAGTTGCCTAAATTAATTATATTTTTCCTGTGGGACAAAACTCATTCCTGGTAAATGGCTTCCTCTTTTCAAAGTAAGACTGAATGTTAGTTCAGAGTGTTTTTAATTTTTCAGGCTGGTAGAATAGGCTGCCCAGATGTGACCAAGAAAACTAGCATGAGTCTCAGTGTTCTGTATCTAAATATCAAGACTTGTTAATATCATTATGCATTTTTTGTGGCATTACTTTTTGCTAAGGTACATAGTTTACATTGATATGATAGGAATTAAATCTGCCTTCAAGTGTCTATTCTAATTGCTTGCATAAGACCTGGTCTAATCAATCTTATCACATCAACATGTTCTATGCTTTCACCCATAATGCTTATCCCATTAGCATTTTAAATGCTTTCTCAAAGTCTTGCATATAGTTTTAGAAAATTATAAACTTTTTTTTTTTTTTTTTTTGCGGTAGGCGGGCCTCTCACTGTTGTGGCCTCTCCTGCTGCGGAGCACAGGCTTCGGACACGCAGGCCCAGCGGCCATGGCTCACGGGCCTAGCCACTCCGCGGCATGTGGGATCTTCCCGGACCGGGGCACGAACCCGTGTCCCCTGCATCGGCAGGTGGACTCTCAACCACTGCGCCACCAGGGAAGCCCGAAAATTATAAACTTTTGAAATTGCTCTGAGGGCTGCAAAATTGTTCTTGTTACTCCTCCACAGTAATCTCACATTATCTCTCGATTGCACTGAATCAGGGAGAGCAGATGTTGGCTTTAACTTCTGGTGCTAAGACATAATAGGCATAAACCTACATGCATATATATATGTACATAATATACATACACATGAGTAATCAGTTCCTAAAGAAGCCCACAATCAACAAGACAAAGGACTTGTGCACGCTCAGATGGCTGTAGGGTCGTGGAGATCTTTCCTTCTCAAGCTACTCATCCCTCTGAGTCTCCTATTATAGTCAAAGGTACTCAGGCATAAAACCTTTTTATTATTTTTATCAAGTATTTAGATTCTTATTTACAAGCAGCAAAAACCAACTCAAATTAATTTAGGAAAATTTATTTTTCAAGGATTATCTCGTATGTGGAGGAGAATGGATCTTTTTCTTACCCCTAACTTACTCTTCTTGGACTCTGTAATGATTCACCTCTGCACTCTGGGTCTGTGTGCTTGAGTAAGAGTACATTTTTATGTTGTTGGACTCTGCCACCCCTCCCTTACATGAATAAATGGAGAATAATTGAAGGAAGAGTCAGACAGTGAAACTGCTGGTAGACCAAGGCTATAGCTGGGTCTGTATCCAATACTCTCTCCCCATCTCTTGATTTCTCTCACCTCCTTGGTTTCATTCTTTCTTACTGCAGCCCAGGTGTAGAGAAGGTGACTGCAAATGCTCCTGAGATACACACATCCCATATTTTATGCCACTATGTGGGACTGACTCATGCTCTTCTGTTCCCAGAATCAATAATCCTGAAGAATAGAGCTGATTGGCCCAGCCTGAGACAGATGTCAACTTAGACCAATCAGCTGTGGCTGCGGGTAGGACCACACTGTACAATACTTGTCATTGGGCTCCTTTCCTATGTATTGGTAAAAGGAGAATCAATGAAGCTTGAAACATATGAGATGTTTTCCTTGCCCACATGTGGGCACATCACCTTTTTCTTACCAACCATGACTACTGGCCTCTTCCAGATGCCTACTTTTTCCTGTCACTTCTACTTTGCCTGCCATTGCTTTTCATGGTTGGTGAAGAACCTGGGACAAGACATAGTGTGGACAGAAGGAGAGTTCCTGCGTTAGTGATTGAGAGCAGGTCTCTTCTGGTCTTTTCCCTTGAGCCCCAGTGATGCTCCTCGTCCTTTTCAGAATGCAGAGAGGTGACAGCTTGGGAGAAGGCAGATGAAAAGGTCAAATGATGAAGCTCACAGTCTGCTTTTGGCCCAGGAGATAATACCCTTTTCTAAAGGCTAAATGTTTTCTCAGGATGAATAGATCAGTCATGAGTCCAAAATTTCATGACTACCTTAGATTTTTTTTTTTTTTTTCTGGTATGCGGGCCTCTCACTGTTGTGGCCTCTGCAGTTGGGGAGCACAGGCTCCGGATGCGCA
Source organism: Tursiops truncatus (assembly GCF_011762595.2). Taxonomy (NCBI): domain Eukaryota; kingdom Metazoa; phylum Chordata; class Mammalia; order Artiodactyla; family Delphinidae; genus Tursiops; species Tursiops truncatus. The sequence continues at coordinate 80,503,940 of NC_047040.1, read as the reverse complement.
GGCTCAGTGGCCACGGCTCACGGGCCCAGCCGCTCCGCAGTATGTGGGATCTTCCCGGACCGGGGCACGAACCCGTGTGCCCTGCATCAGCAGGTGGACTCTCAACCATTGCGCCACCAGGGAAGCCCCTTAGGAGATATTTGATTCTTTATGTATGTATAACATATGTATAATAGTTGGAGAAAAATGTACTTTGGGTTTTGACTTATTTCCTAATTTGTTTTCATTACCCAAATTCATTTGCACATATTTATTAGGCTAAGAAAGTTTTCCAAACCCATTTAACGTGTAACTTTTCAAAAATTTACTGGGATCCTCTGTGTGTTCACTTAAATAGAAGTCATTCTTTTGTTTCCCCCAAGATAATGGTGCTAACTCACTTACGTTCTGCTTCTGACAGCCATTTGGCAGTAATGCGTCCCCAAAGGAATTGCAGTGGATTTCTAAATCTTGTGTTTTCAGTTGTTGCCTAGTTATCCCACCCTGATTGGCATTTAACCATTGAATTGGATTTTTCTCCTACTGAAGAGAGCTTTATGAGCTTTAACTTCAAGTGCCTAGATCACAGTCTGATGTTTGCATTATAATTGACACTGAGTAAGCAATTTTTGCTGGAAAAGGCCTTATCTCCTAAGATTGAGGGAGGATTTAGACACATGTCCCTGACACTCTTTTTCAGGGTTCATTTGAGTGTGCTTCGGGGTGGCTCTGTAGGCGAACACATTAATAACAATCTCACCCAGCACACATTAGCATGCTTATTAATTTATTTCTGCCATCAGCGGTGATCATATTCCCTGAGAGGTGCTTCTCAGGGCTTGTTGACTGATATGGCCATAAATATATCCCTGAAGAGTAAAGCTGTAGCTGTTTCAGCACACATGGAACAAAAATAAATGTCCCGGGCTTCCCTGGTGGCGCAGTGGTTGAGAGTCCGCCTGCCGATGCAGGGGACACGGGTTCGTGTCCCGGTCTAGGAGGATCCCACATGCCGCGGAGCGGCTGGGCACGTGAGCCATGGCCGCTGAGCCTGTGCGTCCGGAGCCTGTGCTCCGCAGTGGGAGAGGCCACAGCGGTGAGAGGCCCGTGTACCGCAAAAAAAATAAAATAAATGTCCCACTGTTTTAGTATTACAAATTAGAATCCTATTGCGGCATGAAATTTAAGATGGTGATAGTTTAATTTCTACTCTTTTTTTTAACATAATGGCAGAATAAATAGAATTTAAAAATTTTAATCAAATAAGTTTTGCCGACCATATTGTGTGTGTGGTTCATTCTTTGCCCCTTAAGTCATGCAATATTTTATATTTCAAAAACAGCACTACCTTTGGACATTCTTACCTTTAATTATTGATAGTCAATAAACAAAAATTGTTCTCTGGGCCTATAAATGGATTTTGAGGGAAAGAATATATCTTTGCCTTAGAGAGACTGAATAATGAACTTGATGTTTCTTCTATCACCATGTTCACTCATTCAGTCAACAAATATCAATTGGGTACCTGCCTGTTCTACCTCTGGAAACTTAAAACTAGGGAGATACGGATCTATAAGAAACTTCCAATAAAGAGTTATAGACATCATGATAGAAGGTGCCATGGGACACAAAGGAGGGAGCAGTCAGTTGAGATCAGGGAAGCCTTAACTAGAAGATGACAGCTGAAGGGGGCCATCTGCCCTGGGGAGGACAAGAAGGAAGAAGGAAGACTGTGAACTAAAACACAGGCATAAAGCAGAAGGCAGCATGGTCAACTGGAGGAGGTCATGTGTGTTTGAATATGATTAGGATGAAGGGCATGTGTAGCTAGATGTGGGACACAAAAAGGGTAGGATAGAGGCCTAACCAGATATAACCAGGATATATATGTTTTTTTGTATATTTTATATATATATAAAATATATGTATCTTAGTTGGACACACACGTGTACACATATATACACATATATGCATGTACGTGCATACATGCATATACATGTATACACATGTAGGAACATACGTGTGTGTATCCAGTTATGGAATATTGATTTTATTTTAGGTATTAGTATTTTTCAGTCTTTTGTTATCTGTTCCTAAGCTTAAGAGGAGTATAAATATTCCTGTCTTTCTACCTGGGGAAGTGTAAGAATCTTGGGAGGTAGAGGAAAAGGGTTATATTCTGTCGTTTTTCTCCTCCTTTTGTCTCCCAGGCTTTAATCACACCAGCCTGTTCAATATTCCCAACTTTTTAATGCACTTTCCCGGGATGCCCTTGACCGCAAGTTTAAGCAAGTATCAATGCCCAGTTCTGTGCCTGCATCACTCTCGTCATGAGGCCCTCTCTTCCTTTCTTGGTTGAGATACATGGATCCATCTTCTGTTACCCCAGAGCACTTTGTTTATACTTTTCCAATAGCCCTGAGTGGTGTCTGATGTGCACTAGAATTTATTTTCTTTTTTAAAAATATGTCTGTTTTATTCAGTAGTCTGTGGACTCCTTGAGCTCAGCAGTTGTATCAGATTCATTCTTGTATCCCTGACATCTGTGGTAGACTAAATAGTGGTCCCTCCATAATGTACACGCCCTAATCCCTGGAACCTGTGAGTGTTACCTTACATGGCAAAAGGGATTTTGTAAATGTGATTAAGCTAAGGATCCTGAGATGAGGTGATTATCCTGCTGGGCCCACTGTAATCATGGGTCCTTATTAGAAGGAAGCAGATGGCTCGGGGCAGAGAACGTCATGTGATGGGGGGGGGGGAGATAATCAGTAGAAGCAGAAGTTGGAATGATGTGCTTTGAAGACGGAAGGAGCCACCAGCCAAGGAATGCAGGTGGCCCCTAGAAGCTAGAAAAAGCAAGGAAATAGAATCTCCCTTAGAGCCTCCAGAAAGAATGCAGCTCTGCTGACACTTGATTTTAGCCCAGTAAGACCTATTTCAGACTTTGGACCTCCAGAACGAAGAGATAATAAACTTGTGTCATTTTTAAGCAGCTAAGCATGTGGTAATTTGTTACAGCAGCAATAGGAAACTAATACAGCACGTAACACACACCTAATATGCAGAAGGACTCAGTATATTTGCATCTTTTTTTTAAAAGGTTTTTTTTTTGATGTGGACCATTTTTAAAGTCTTTATTGAATTTGTTACAATATTGCTTGTTTTATGTCTTGGTTTTTTGGCCGTGAGGCATTTGGGATCTTAGCTCCCCAACCAGTGATGGAACCTGCAACCCCTGCATTGGAAGGTGACGTCTTAACCACTGGACCACCAGAGAAGTCCCAGTATATTTGCATCTTATCTTGATTAAGCAGAGAATCTGATCCTCATAATTATGGTAGCTAATATTTACTGAACCTTTTGCTATGTGACAGTCACTGTGCTCAGCCCTTTATACGTGACCCTCATAATTACTCTGAGGCTGCAGGCTCTTATTATCCCCACTTGGCAGATGAGGAAACTAATGCACAGCATGTTTTAATAATTGGTCCCAAATCACACTGCCCACAGGTGATGGCACTGGGACCTGAAGCAAGCAGTCTTGCTTCTTGGTCTCGGTCCCACACCTCGCTATCCCACACCTCACTTACTCATAGCACCAGATTTACATGTGCTCCCCTAGTGTGATGGGGCATGGCGAGAGGAAAGCTGCAGGAGCTCCATTTGAGTATTGATGCCTTCCCTCATCAATTGCCTCTGTAAATTGGGCAAGTCAGCTAACCCAGATCTCTGTGCCTGTCTTTGCCAAATCTTTCTGCTTGCCTTATGGGATTAATGTGAGGATTGAACAATAAGTTACGTGTGAAAGTGCTTTGAGACGTATCAAGCACTACACGTATGCTGTTTATCATTATATATTTGGTTGCTTGCATATCGTCCACATTACTGTGGACCAGAGCTACGTGGCTCATGAGCTATGACGTCTGACTCATTTGGTAAGCAGGTGCTTAATCTACTCGATAAACGCATTTGATAAAAGTGCCCTTTTGCCCTCTAAGTTATCATTCTTATATTTGGGATCATTGGCACTAAAAACCAGAGAGCTCACAATTTAGTCTCCGGCATAGAACTTCATTTTTTTTTCTTTTTAAAATGAATCCTTCTTATTGCTCTGAGGGAATATTTGTAACGTGTAGCCGGCAGGAAGGGAGGGCTGATGGAAGGCTTGCAGTGATTTCAGCAGCTTTTCAGTGGGGTTCTTCGGGATAAGGGAACAATGAATCCCTTGAGGATGCTTGTCATTTGTGGTGGAGAGTCCTAGGCTGGGAATGAGCTGCAAATCCTGGGGAGTCCTGACTTGAGAAGATTGGAAGTTTAAAAAGAAAGCCAGTGAGGTGGAGGTGATTCTCTTTCTCCCTGTCCTGCCTTCACCTGCAAGATTACGTTTCTTTACGATGCTTTAATTGCTCATTGTCTGCCATTTGATTTTTTTTTTTTTTTTTTGCCATTTGATCTTGAGATTAGTTGAGATCACCAGGATAATGGAAGGCTAAGGTATGACCTGACCAGACCTGAACTGACTGTCAGGTTCTCAACTTTTTGAAATATTGATGAGCTGCAGGGTGGCTGATTTGTGTTGAGATGACACCTGGCCAAAATATAGCACCTTGTTATGATTTATTGCTTCTTTTGTTTACCCACCCATAACATAGGGTCTGCAGAGCACAAGTGTTTAATGCATGTTCAAGGCAAGTCCAGCTATCCTGAATGGGGTAATATCCCAACATAAAATGGTACTGTGATAGGGATCCTTATGTGTACATTTTTGTTCCTCTATTTGATTATTTCCTTGGTGTGGGTTCTTAGACATAGAATTAGTCAACCAAGGGGATGAACTTTAAAACAAAAGCAGGGGCTTCCCTGGTGGCGCAGTGGTTGAGAATCTGCCTGCTAATGCATGGGACACAGGTTCGAGCCCTGGTCTGGGAGGATCCCACATGCCGCGGAGCAACTAGGCCCATGAGCCACAACTACTGAGCCTGTGCGTCTGGCCTGTGCTCCGCAACAAGAGAGACCGCAATAGTGAGAGGCCCGCGCACGGCGATGAAGAGTGGCCCCCGCTTGCCACAACTAGAGAAAGCCCTCGCACAGAAACGAAGACCCAACACAGCAAAAATAAATAAATTAATAAACTCCTACCCCAACATCTTAAAAACAAAACAAAACAAAACAAAAAAAAAACAAAATTAAAACCAAACAAAATGAAAAAAATTGGTACATATTAACAGATTGCTTTCTTTAAAGATTATATTAATTTACATTCCCACTAGTAGTGTATGAGAATGCTTATCTCACTGCAAGCTTGCCAGCGCTCACTTATTCAATAAATATTTATAGAGTTCTCACAGTCTTCAGGTTCAGACATTTTTGAAGAGTTTTCAAAAGTGCCCCAGGTGATTCAAAGTGTAGCTAGCTGAGAACCGCTGGTTTGGTTGACGGAAGAAAAATAAGAAAGGAGATTTTCTCTCATCACTTCTCTGTGGTCTGAATGTCTCTCCCTATCCCGTTAAAATAGAATAGATCAGTTTTGTTAGGTCATTCCTGTTTTGTTTTGTTTTATTTACATAGGACACCCTATCCCTACGAGCAGCCGTTTCACACTCAGTCTAACATCATCTTGAAGCAATAATCCATAGCAGTGTCAACTATGGGCTTAGTAATATAATCCTCTGCTCACACGGCGCTTTCCAATGTTCAAATAGTTCTGTCGAGTGGTGTTACCTTTCAACTGAATAGGATCTTCTTGTTTGTAAAGTGCGTCACTAATATGATCTCATTTAATCGCTGCAATTACCTTGTGAATCTGGCGTTTTCATTCTTTTTACAGAAAAGAGGAAAGACCACAATTAATAATTAACTTTTCTCTAAGGTCACACAAGTACTAATCATGCGTTAGGAGCTGACTCAATGCAGATCTTCTGACTTCAAGCTCAGAGTTTCTCATGCTGTGTCATAACCTGCCGTTGGGATTTCTCTAGTTCTGCTCTGTTTTATTACAGGATCCGGCTATTAGATTGTTTTAGCTTACTTTATTTAGTGTCTGCAGGTTTTACTGAGCTTTCCTTTGCTCATTTTCTTCCCTATATGCTCATCTACAATTCTAAGTATCCAGAGTAGTTTCTCAACTTCTTTTTTCATTATTTCTCCCTCCCCAAGGGGAGAAAATTAATTTAAATTCTTTCTAATGAGAGAAATTAAATACTAAGGAATAAGATCTCGTCAAGCAGGATTGAGCTTTGGAGGGCCACCACCTGTTGTTATATGTAAGATGTTTTTTGCCTCCCAACGACCAATTTTCATCTTCTTGGGGGCTCAAAAACGGACAAACTAATTTAGATGACTACAGGTGGGCTGTAGGACTTACAGATGGAATTGGCATATGTGTGTAGTTAGTGGGGTTCATATGAAACTGACATTACTCTTTACCAAAGCCTGTTTAGAAAGCTACAAACCAACTAATCACTTAAAAGGCAGCAGTGCTTTAATGTGAATTGCTAATTATTTAAATATGCATTCCACGTGATCAAATCACCTAGCTATCAAACTTGTCTTGGTTTTCCAGATGCTGTGTAGGTCATATAGATTATGTCTTCCTTTTCCACCCACTGCCTACTTTTTTTTTGAAATCTCAAATACTTTTATTCATATTGGTTAAAACTTGGCAACAGCCAACATGTTCATCAAAAGATGAAATGGTAAGCAAATATGGCATATCCACTCAATGGAATACTACTCAGCAATAAAAATGAATACACTAATGATACAAGCAACATAATGGATTAATGTCAAAATCATTGTGTTAAGGAAAAGAAGCCAGACACAAAAGAGGAAACAATGGAATGATTGAGAAAGGAGAAATTAGGAAATGAGGCCATGAATGAGGAAACATAGAAACGATTGAAATGTTTTACATCTTAAATGTGATTGAGATTGTACAGATGTGTACATGGTTTAGAATTCCTTTACTTGTACATTTTAAATGGATGCAGTTCACTATAGGTAGATTATATTGCAGAAAGTTATTTAAAGTGATATATCAAATTTAATATTGCTGATTTGAGGCTCCTACATAGCTGTTCAATAATCTGAGTGCTGGGGCTTCCCTGGTGGCGCAGTGGTTGAGAGTCCGCCTGCCGATGCAGGGGACACGGGTTCGTGCCCCGGTCTGAGAAGATCCCACATGCCGCGGAGCGGCTTGGGCCCGTGAGCCATGGCCGCTGAGCCTGCGCGTCCGGAGCCTGTGCTCCGCAATGGGAGAGGCCACAGCGGTGAGAGTCCCGCGTGCCACAGAAAAAAAAATAATAATAATAATCTGAGTGTTGACTTTAGATGCAAATAGTTTGTTATCTCTTAGTTTTTAAAAAATATTTAATAAACTGGAAAGCCATGTCTTCAGTATTTTATTCTAAGTCCACACTTCTCAAATGTGAATACAGTCATTGTGGGACGCCGCCAGGAAGGAGCTGGATTCTTGGTCCAGAGGAAGGCGAAATCACATTTTTGCATCTTGCTTGCACTACCCGGGAGTGCCGCGTAAGGCGCCACGCGTGCATCCCGTGGATTGTAGGCGTAGCAATGTAGTGTCACATGTACTGACACACACCAATCCAGGGCTGTTGTGTGGACCTTCTGGCCAGTATAAAGCCTGCCATATTCTGCTGCATAGGGTCTTCCTTCCATCTTTTTCAACTAAGCTGTGCTCCAATAAAGTGTGATACGAGAAGAATCTTGCGTGTGGTGACTCGTCATTCTGCTGGTCAGAAGCGGCTCGCCGCAAGTCATGTTCTAGAATATCAGTGGTACGGCACCCACTGCCTACTTTTTTATGAGCTTCATATGAGCTCTTGTATACCTGTTGCCACAGCTCTGGCTCAGCTTTTAGATTTATTAGTTTCTGATTTGAGGCAGTTACATATGTTTCCATTTATAATTTTCAGAAATAAATACTGGCGTGTTCTGAGACAGGAAAACACTGCATTGGTAGATAAGGGCCCTCTCTTGCTGGGCTTGACTGTCTGCCACCAGCTCTGACATCCTCTGACCCTTGGCATGGAAAGAATGTAAGTGGGAATCAAGGGCCCCAGGTAGCTTCTGTTTGTTTTTGTAAGAGATCCAGATCTAAGGGGTTTGAGAAGATGCCAGATTTTATAAACACAGAGCCAAAGAAAAGAACAAGGATGGCAGGGAGGGGCCAGGCATTGGGGAGGTGTACTTGCAGGGAGTAGAGCTTGGCGGAAAATGAGCTTTCATTCATTTCTATGGGTAGAATTTTTAAGATTAACATGCTAGTTTCTTTATTGAAGTCAAACAAGATTTTAAGTCATTTATCAGGGTTCATAGAGTGCTTATATATAGAAGTCAGAATAAAAGTAAATGAACCATGAATGCTAACATGCATCTAACAAATTTAATAAGATTTAAAAGTTAAATAAACCAATGGAGGTTGCAGTTTCCTCCAAAGCCCCATTACAAGTTTTAACCTGGGTTACCTTTTTTTTTTCTCCCCTTTTCTTTCCCCTCTCTTCATTTTACACAATGTCTTGTGTGGCTTCTTTAGTCTCAAGTTTTAGAACACGAAAGCTTGTTTTTAGAGGGAATTTCGTTTTTAGTTATGATGCTGAACAACGGGCTCGTGTGCCCACGGGGTGTAACCAAACTCTGATAGTGGATGTCTGTGGCAAAGTAAGGGTTTATTTGTAGGGTGCCAAGCAAGGGAGTGGTAGACAAGCCTCAGATCCACTCCATCTTGGTGTCTGAGTTAGGAATATTTTAAAAGGGAAGAACAAAGAAACTGGGATTAGTTACATCTTGTGACATTTCTGTGACAATTCTTTATTGCGGCTTCGAGAGTCAGGATGTCTCCGGTTTACGAATCTCTGGCCAGGTGGTCCATGGCTCAGGGGTCTGTGAGCTCATCTTGCCCCGGAGAAACAACCTGCGTTTGTACATTGAGGGTGATAGCAACAACAGCAATTTTAGTACCTTAACGATGTTATCGGTAACAGCAATCTTAGTCATCTGACTCCGGTTAGCGTTCAGTTAACACAGGATTGAAGTAACAGGGGACAAGAAAGTGGTTGAGATCCTAGCTTAGGTGGGCTTACTGTCAATTTCCACAGCAGTCACTGCTCAAGAACATAGCCGAGGGTGTCTGGCCCTGCCTGGGACTTTCCCTCCCACCTGTGGCTTCATTTACCAGAGGATCTGGAAGGTTTTCCCATGCATCTTAAGCCAGGCTATTTGAAATTTACTAGCACAGTGGTTCAAGGGAGATTTATGTAGAGAAAGGAAGAGAAAGTAGACTTATATGTTATTACAAATTCTAAAGGAATAGATTTTTTTTTTTTCCTATAAGAAGCACTCTGGTTTAATTCATCGACAGGAGGATGGGGTGATGGAGATTTTATCCACATGACTTTCTTATCCTTTGCTTCCCCCACCCTCGCAACACTTCAGACGGAAGAGTGAGCCATTCTTTTTCTCTTTCATGCTTAGGAAACAAAACTGTGGTTGGTGGTAATTCCTTCAGGGTATCAGTCACCAACATTTTTTGTATGCCTTGCATACGTCAGGAATCATGCCATCGAAACACATGCCTGCCACTTAGCCAGCATCAGCAGGCCTCACCAGCTGATACACTTAGCACATGTTTAACTGAGGTACCAAAGGGTGCAGAGGTACGAGACTCTAGTAGCGGAGATGCTTGGTAAGACTTGTTTTGTCAATTCTTCCAGACTTTGGTAAGTCTTCAAAATACTCCCAGTCAATCCTAATTTAGGTTTAGGATTTCTCTTCTTGATCCTGGGGAGGGGTATTTGACCATCAGCAAAAACAAGTCCCTGGGACTCTGCTTCCCTCTCAAAGGCTTCAGAAATTCCCAACCCTGGGGAGGTGTCTCTTTGGATTTCAGGTCTCAGGAGAGGTTGATACATTCCAGGAGCTTGACTTCCTTGGGCTTTTTATTGGAATTGACCCTTATTCTGGACAGAGGACAAATCAGGGACTGTGCCTTGAAAATAGAGATTTAATAGCCTTGCTCCAGGGTAAAGTTATAATGGGGAATGGGTGCTGGTGAGGCTTTTTCTAGCTTTAAGCTGCCCCACCCCAGTTCATCCTCGTTAATTCCTAATACTTGTAACACAGCTCTCCTGGTAAGACCTTAAGCCTGATAAAGTCTCACTCCACTATTAAGATTGTAACTGTACACTTTGCTCATGCTGTCATATTTCTGTCAGTTTGAAGTCTCTGTTTAAATCAAAAGAGTACTCTGACTGCATTTGCCTAGAAGATTAGTTATCCAGATTGGCTCAAAGCCCATGAGTAGAAGTATTAATCCCTGTGTTGTCTTAAATACCTAGGGACAATTCACGGGGACAGCTCAACCTGGAGTGCTGTGTGGATTTCATTCTCACTTGTTAATTAACAAGCTCTTTTGGGGACTTGAGGCGCTGGAGCTGAACACCTGACTTTAGGTGACTCTGGGATGTTATCGTCTTAAAGCTGGTCTCATCGTTGGGATGTTATCGTCTTAAAGCTGGTCTCATCGTTAACATGCAGGAGAATTTGAAGAGTTTGATATAGTTTAGAAAAAATTCATCTCTGTAAGCCAATTTATATATGTTCAAGGACAAGCAAAACGAATCCATTGTAATAAAGGCCAGAATAGTGGTTACCTCTGGAAAGAGTGGGGACAGGGCAGAGGATGAGCTATCTGGAGTATAGGACATGTTCTGTATCTTGCTGGTGTGGGAGTTACGTGGGGACATACATATATACAAAATCATAGAGCTATACATCAGTGAAAAAGAAAAAGTATTCTCATTTGAGAGTTTATGCCATCAATCTCCAAGCTCATAGACTTTGTTAAAGATTCTCAGTGTATGGGACTTCCCTGTTGGCTAGTGGTTAAGACTCCGTTCTCCCAATGCAGGGGGCCCGGGTTCGATCTCTCAATGAACTAGATCCCACATGCATGCTGCAACTAAGAGTTTGCATGCCACAACTAAGGAGCCAGTCAGCCACAACTAAGTAGCCTGCCTGCTGCAACCAAGACCTGGCACAACCAAATAAATAAATAAAATAAATATTAAAAAAAATTCTCAATGAAAGCCTTCGGAAGGTTTTAAGGTTGTGTTGGGAGTAATGTGATGAGATCTGTACTTTGAAGAGCTCTCTCTGGTTGTTGCTGGAGAAAGGATGGGGTGAAAGAGTGAAAGCAGTGACAGTGGCTTGGGAGACTGGTGCGATGAGCCAGCAGGAGACAGTGGACACTTGGATTAGACGGTGGTGGGGAGAGAAGGGGATGGAGAGACAGGTGGGTTGCGGGAGCATTGAGGATGACTCCCAAGACTCCAGAATGTGAGTATGGATGGAGAGGCCGTTGCCTAGAGATCAAGAATTCAGCTGGAGACAGGTTAAGTTTCAGATGCCCGTGAGCCAGCCTTAGAGATGACAAGTAGGTAATTAAGTAAATGAGTCTGGAGCCAGTAAATAGGTCTGGGCTGAAGTTATAAATTCATGAGTGGCTGGTGGGGTATTTAAAGCAATGGGAATGCCTGAGATCACTTTGGGCAAATGCATAGAGTTGGAAGAAAAGAGATTCCAAGACTCTGCCCTGGCAAATTGCCGCATTTAGAGGTCAGGTAGGGGAGGAGTCGGAAACCAAGGCTAAAACGGCGTGCAAGAGAGGTAGAAGGACAGCAAGGGGACTGCGCGATGCCCTAGGAGGGAACAGTGCCGCTAGAAGCAGGGAGTGGTCAACTGTGGTGGACGCTGTTGAAAGTCAGGTAAGTGGAGGATTGAAATCCTCAGTTGGATTTGGCAGCATTGAGGCCATGGTCATATCAGCAAGAATGGCTTACGTGGAGGGGTGGTGGTAGAAGCCACCACAAAGACAGATTTGTTTCTTCCCTGCAGGACATTTATCGCATTAGCTGTGTATTCAAAATATCCTTACTTTATGTAACATTTAATTGTGTGACAACATTTAAATTACAAGTTTAATTCTAGAGCACAATGTAAAAGGGATTAATTGGGGTCCCAGTTTCTTAGTTGTTTTAGTCAAAGAAATTGAATTCAGAAAATGCTGTGGGAAATTATTTGGGAGTCCATATATTTACTCGGTAGAATTTTTGAAGAGATTATTTTCACGGTCTATTCCTGGCCTCCACATAGAAAGGAACTGCATGATACTCGAGTCATGCTGCCTTAGAGGACAGTCTTGAGTGAGGTTTCTTGGGACATTTAGAATTTCTCCAGCTGATATTCAGGCTAAGTATCCCTCTAGGCTAAAATGACCAGCATTTTTCTTAAACTTATTACAGAAATCCTGATAAAGAAAAGAAACCAGGACAGTCAGTACTCATGCCACATTATTTCAAAAGTCAAAATAGACTGTTTTGTTGACTTAAATACATAAGCTTAGCAAAAAGAAAAAACAAAACAAAAATGGAAAAAATGTCTCAAAATTGTGCCCAGGTCTTCAGTATAGGAAGTATTTTGTGAATATGATGCATCGTATTGCTTTGGTCAATAGCTTTGAAAAGTACAGAGGAGAAGTGTGACGCTTACATCCTGGAGGGTTGTGGTGACACAGGCCTTGAACTTGAGTGTTCCCCAGTTCTGGGAATGAAGGCAACAATTTGAGTATTACCTAGAGCCCGGAAAGTTGTGGCTGCCCAAGGGATATTAAATGTTGAATAATATTACATTGAATAGAAAACCTGCCCCTGACAATCTCCTTTGTCTTGCTTCCTTTCTGAGTCTCAGGCTCTTAAGAGAAATGATCTGTAATAAATTTCATATTCTTATGCCACTTAGGAGGTTCTGCTGAGAATTGCAAGGTCAAAACTATAGTGAGGTTCTTTATACACATATCAATGGGGAGAGCCTTGACGTCCTGTTCAATGGGACAGTGGCACATATTAGGCTTTTACTATAGGTGGTTCATATTTCTGGGATGAAATTTGATTTTACAGCATAGTCATATTTATAAAATATTATATATATATATATAATTTTTTTTTTGTCTGTCTCCCTCCTCTCCACTCCCCACTGTTTTTGCACCCATCTCCTTTCCATATACACACGTATACCATTTTTATTTTGGGATCCATTACTCCTTCCACATCCCTTATTGCTGCCAAAACCACGTGGGCTGAAGGCTGGGCTGGATGGACAGACACCTCCCCCTACCCTTCTTTGTGTGGTTGGAAAACTTTTCTGTTTTTTTGGTGTTTTTTTTTTTCTGAATAAAAAAGATTCTACTAACTAAAAGAAGAAAAATTGTACCTATATATAAAATTATATGTTATATAATTATAGTATATAAAAATTAGATATATATGTTTTTTCTTTTTCACATGTGCTGGGATGACCAAGGTGAGAAAGTAGTGAGGAGATTCATTGATTCTGGAACTTTACCAGGGTTTCAGGGGAGGTTGGATGTCCAGCTTGGTCCAGGTGAACTTGAGTCTTCAAGGATCTAGAGAGACTTGGGGGAGTATCTATAACCCATTGGAAGAGCGGGTTCACAGATCTCAGGGTTTACTTTAGATTAGAACGCACATCTTTCTTCGATGGAGGTGGGGTATGTGTGGATTTATTTTGGAGGTGGCCAAAACAGGCTTTGCCTTGATTGTTTGAGGATTTTTCATTAGCATGAAAGAACCTTGTAAGTAAGTACTCATGTGTGTGGTGCTGTGATTTTTGACGTACAGGTGGTATCAGACGAAATTGTTCCGAGACTTGGTGAGGCTGGGTCCCGGAGCTCTTGGAGGTAGCTGTGGGTGTGAATGGGGAGAAACCTGAGTGAGAGGTTTCTTCTCTGAAGGCTAGTTGATAATGAGGATGATGCCTGCTGGTTTGGATCACGTGCTAAAGATGTGGTCCTGCTCTCCGTCTTGGCATGATCAAAGTAAAGCCCAGAAAATTTATGTGTGCTCTATGACCCTGGGGTCCCAACGGTCTCAAACGAGATTTAGAATGTACCTTTTCTACATAGAGTCAGGAAAACGGAGGTCTCCTGCTGTTTGCTCTTGGTATACTCTTATTTTCCTCCTTTTTCACCATGCTTTCTTGCTGACCCTCTGCTACAGTTGATACCAAGACATTTGAAAGTCCTTCCCAAGAGCCAGGAAGGGATCATTTTGTTATTATTATTGCTGTTGTTATTATTACTATTACTATTATTGCAGAGAGGAGAGGAATTGGATTTGACAGGTAGAGGGGGGACCCCAACAAGAGAATGTGGCTGGATGCAGGGAAGCCCTAGGGCTGAGATGTGAGAGAGTTATACAGGACATTACTAATGAGAACAATGCCATAAATATGCAAAGCATAGAGAATTGGACATCTGGTTCCAAAAACGCTACCGCTGCAAAATTACAATTGCAACATTTTCTTAGTACATAAGCCAAGAGTTATTGTAGCCGGAGAGGAGGCAGCTGAACTGGAGATAGTGAACACACCTAAAGGAACCGTGGCCCAGGATGGAGCTGCACAAACACAAAAGGGCCGCCTGCTGGCATGGAAAGCACCTCGGGGCTGAAACAACAGAAGCTGACGTTGAAGTGTCTGCCTGGGATGTGTGGTTTGCACTGGCTCTGTTTTGAAGGCCTTGGGAAAACAGCCCTACAGATAAACTCTCCAGGTTTGCCATCCAAAACCGACACAAAAGAAAAGCCCTCTCTAACTTGGCAATATTGAAGAGCTTCCTGGCTGCTAACTCACAGTATGCAGTCTCTTTGTATGCTCTGAATTTCATCTGAATACTATTAATACAAATAGAGATAGTGGGGGTTCACTGCCCTCCCTAACACACAGACCCTGGTACTTTTTTCTTCATTGCCTCTGGACTCTTCTGCTTAGCAGGTCGGGCCCTTCTAATCTGGAAAACCCATGGAGGAATGTTTAAAGGACCAAGACTTGAGTCAGGTGAACCTGAACCCTCATCTGTAAAAAGCTACTGTAATAACTCCTTGGCAGGGATGTTATGAAAATTAATTTAATTTACTAATTAAGTTAGTTGAATGTAATTGTATTATTTAAACGTAATGTAAAAATGTATTATCATTAGATGCCTGCGTATGTAAAAGGTTTAATCATAGTATGTTACTAGGTGCTCACCGTGTCCTACCCACGGTCCTACCGGCTTTGTACACAGTATCTCATTTGGGATGAGCAACTTCATCCAAAATCACAGAGCTCATAAGGAGCAGAACTGAGATTTGAAATCCTTAGAACTGACAGCAGAGCCGCTGTGTAACCACTGCTACTCTCCCCTCATTTGGAATCTGATTTGATAGACGTAGTACTGACTAAATTCATCTAGTTAAATATAGAGCAGTCCAAAGCTTATGTGTTCTTCTCTCTTGGTTTTATTTAAGCTGTCCATGGTGCAGTATCCAGACACTGTGCCTTCCCATCTCCTTTGTCACATGGTGTCAGGAGATGGCATTAAATCAGATTTCTACTGTACATGGTTATGCATATAATGAGCCAGCCACTTCGGGATTCCACTGTTCTTAACTGGGTTTCAGACCACTGCTGCTGAGAAACTTGATGGCCCCTGGTTCAGAACTTTGTCTAACAAGAAAGATGAAGAGTCTATTCTACGTTGAATCAGGCAAGTGGTTTTTCTGTAGCAAAGTAGATGACTTACTTTCTTCCCTCTCTTCCTTTTTTGGAAAATATGCTGAATCATGTGATCCCTTGGGTCTGGGTGCAAGGAGACTACGCAGGAATCTGCCTGCTTTGCTTAATGACCTGAGAAAACCACAATTGCTGAACAAATCCCCTGTGTACACTGTGGCACTGTGTACAGGAGCTGCTTTATCAGACTTTAAGGGATGCTGCACGAGTCAAGGGCACTTCTCCCAGACGTGGGCTCTAACCTTTTGAAGGCACAGTGGCTCTCCCAGGCCCAGCAATATGAGTGTAGAAAAGCAAAGAAAAGGAAACTATGTTAGGGCCCCTCTGGTCCTTTCAGTCTTCACATCATCATCTTTGTTTGCTGGCTTTGTCCTTATTTTTGCCCTGGAACCTCCCTTGGCCTCTGTATTCACTCATCATACACACACTAAGTGTCCCCATGGGCCAGGCCCTGGGCCAGGCCCTGGGGATCCAGTAAGACACAGTTCATATCTACATTTTGTCTCTTCTCTTTTCTAGGCACCTTCTAAAGCTGGTGATGCCTCGTTGTACTCATTCTTGGGAATGACTCTCCTAGCTATGTCTAATTCATAGTAAGAATCAAGGGAGCTTATTTGAGCAAACTTTTAATAATAGTACTCGTCCTGTCATTTCATAAATTGTTTTTATGTGGTCACTTGAGCAGCAAGTGCAAATACCCTGGGGCAGGAGCTTGTTGGCAAGTTTGAGAAATAGCAAGTGGCGGAGCCATCAGGTGAGAGTGGTAGGAAGTGAGATCAGAAAGGTAACGGGGGCTGGATTACATTGTGTCTCAAAGGCCTTTCTAATATCTCTGAATGAGAGTCACAGGATGGAAGACATTAACTGATGGGTCTTTTAAAAGAATCACTGCCTGCTGTGCTGGGAAGAGACTGTGGAGGGGCCAATGGTGGAAGCAGGGAGACCAGGTGGGAGGCTATTGCTGCATGCCAGATAAGAGGTGATGAAGTCAGGGGAGGGGTGAGAAGAGGTCAGAATCTGGATATATTTTGAGGATTTGCAGATGGATAAGGTGTGAGGGTGGGACCAAGAGTGGAGTGAAGGATTTTGCATGCATTTTGGCCTGAATGACTGGATGGATGGAGTTGTCATTAACAGGTGTTGGGCACCCTGAGAGTGTAGCAAATGCCTGGAGACAGATCAGTGGTTCTGTGTTAGACATTTTAAGTTTTCTATGTACATTAGACCTCCAGGAGGAAATGTTGAGTAGACAGCTGGATACAGAAGTGTGCAGCTCAGTGGAGAGATCTGGGCTGAAAGTATTTAGTTTTAAGTCATGAGCCTATAGATGGTGTCTGGAAGAGATCACCAAGGGACAAGAGAGTATTAGAAAAGAAGAGAAGAGGTTTAATGGCTGACCTTTGGGACACTCAGTATCCTGAGTCTGGGACATGAGGAGGAAACAACAAAGGAAAGTGAGCAACCGTTGAAAAAGAAAGAAAGAAAACCAGGACAAAGAGGTGTCCCAGCAGCCCAGTGAAGATGGGTTATGAGGAGGATGTGATAAGTTGTGTCAAACGCTGAGAATTGGTCAAGGAAGATGACAACTGAAAATTGACTGTTGGATGCAGCACCCTGGAGGTCACTGGTGGCCTTGATGGGACCTGTGTTGGTGGAACGATGGGGCAAATGCTTCTCTGGAGGGAGCTGAAAACAGAATGGAAGGAAAGGAGCTAGAGACAAGGATAAATGAGGACGCTTGAAGAGTTTTGCTGCAAAAGAAAGAAAATAATATGTTGGTAGTTCACAGGGGAACTGGAGTCGAGAGGGCTCTGTTTTGTTGTTTTACCTTTTTTTTATCATGTTAACCATTTTTGTGTGTAGTCCAGGGGCATTACATTCACAGTGTGCAAGCATCACCACCATCCTTCTTCCCCATAGCTCTTTTCATCTTGTAAAACTGAAACTCTATACTCATTGAACTATCACTCCCCACTCCCCTCTCCTCACAGCCCCTGGCAAAAACTTCTGCTTGCTGCCTCTATGATTTAGACCACTGTAAGTATCTCACATACGTGGAATCACACAATATATGTCTTTTTGTGACGGGCTTATTTCACTTAGCAGAATGTCCTCAGAGTTCACCCATGTTATGAATCAACTTATATAGGCTAAATAATATCCCATTCTATGTATATACCACATTTTGCTTATCCATTCATCTGTTGACAGACACTTGGGTTACTTCCACGTTTTAGCTAATGTGAGTAATGCTGCTGTGAGCATGGTGTACAAATATCTCTTCAAGACCCAGCTTTCAATTCTTTTGAGTATATATATTCAGAAGTGAAATTGCTGAATCATACGGTGATTCTATTTTTAATTTTTCAAAGAACCGCCCTACTGTTCTCCATAGCAGTTGTACCACTTTACCTTCCTACCAACAGTGCACAAGAGTTCCAATTTTACCTTTTTTTTAATTGAAGTATAGTTGATTTCCAGTGTAGTGCCCATCTCTGCTGTACAGCAAAGTGACTCAGTTATACACATATAGACATTCTTTTTTTATATTCTTTTCCATTATGGTTTATCACAGGATACTGAATATAGTTCCCTGTGCTATACATTAGGACCTTGTTGTTTATCCATTCTAAATGTAATAGTTTGCATCTACCAACCCCAAACTCCCAGTCCATCCCTCTCCCTCCCCCCTGTTTTTGGTTTTAGATGCATAAAACAGCAGAAGGTTAGTTTGCTGCTAGTACTGATCTGGTGGAGAGCAAACAATTAATGATATAGAGGGGAGAATTGCTAAAGTGTCGATGCTGGGTAGATGGGAAGAGATAAGATCTACTGGAGAGGGTGGCCTGTTTTAGGAACAGGGATATTTCGTCCCTGTAGCCGGAGGGAGGCTAAGTGTTGGGTCATAGATTCTGGCGGTGGGTAGAGGTGGTGGCAAGAGCATGGGGAAGCTCTTTCCTGATTTCTTCAGATATCTCGGTGAAGTGAGAAACCAGGTCACCAACAGAGAGTGACACCAGGATAGAGAATGGTAGATGTTTGAAGAGAAAGAGAAGGAAGGTGTAACGTTGTCATCCAGGAGAATAAGAGCAGGAATGGACTAAGGTCTAATACTGCTGACTAATTTCTAATGCTGGTGGTGGTTTTTGTCAGTGTTAATGCACATTTGACAGTGCTGTTCCTTTTACCAAGTGTTTTCTCATATGCTGATCGTCCCAACAACCCTGTGGATGGCAGAGAGAGTTGGGTGTGCTAAAATCAGATGCTTAAAGTCAAAGTGTGGGACTCAGTCCACATCTCCTGAATGCAGTCTGGAATTCTTTTCCTCTATTAAGCTTCTCTTTTTTAACGTGTTAATTAGTGATGATTTCCAGGCATGCAAGTACTTTACAGGATCTGTGTTTATCCTTCTGTGTTGTATTGCTCTGAATAGTCCTAGAGAGAAAAGATTAAATAGCCTTTGTCCATTACTATTAAGGGTTGAGTTTCATTATCTTCAGCCATAGTCCAACATGTAGCAAGTTTCATGGTGAGAAAATCCTTGCAGAACTTAAAAGTGAAATCTACTAAACTTAATAGGAAAAACATAACCTTGTTAATGGAAATGCTGGTTGCTTTCCAGATCATAAACACGTTTTTAGAAATACTTTCGTTAACATGGGAAGTTATAATTTCCTTACGTGCAAAGTATTGTAAATAGGAATGAAGTATGAAATGATTCTTCTTACTCTGCAGTCATATCTCAATACGACGCTAATTGTGCCATATGCCTAAGTAATCCTAGGGTAAAATAGCTCTCATTTTCCCTTAGGTCTGGTTAGAATTTCTAAGGTAGAATCTATTATTTTCCTGTTGTATTAGAAGTGGTTTAATCGATTTCGACATCTATCATACACTCCTCAAAATGCCGACTCTTTTTTTTTTTTTTTTTGCGGTACGCGGGCCTCTCACTGTTGTGGCCTCTCCCATTGCGGAGCACAGGCTCCGGACGCACAGGCTCAGCGGCCATGGCTCACGGGCCCAGCCGCTCCGCGGCATGTGGGATCTTCCCGGACCAGGGCACGAACCCACGTCCCCTGCATCGGCAGGCGGACTCTCAACCACTGCGCCACCAGGGAAGCCCAAAATGCCGACTCTTTAAACATACGCTGCCTTCTGAATATTTGCTCCACCTTCTTTTCACCCTCTTTTAGACCTGGGTCTGCAGCACCAAATCATATTTGTGAAACTCACAATGACATCAGTCAGCATCTCAGTTCGGTATTACTATGCCGTAAATTACTGGAGTTTCTAAATCTTTCAACGGCTTGATTCAAATGTTGTGTAAGATTTAGTTAGTGGCAGAACAAGTTAACTATGAACAAATATTAGTCACACATAAAAACTGTGTATTGAGTTGAAATCATTTCAGATATCTACAGAAGAGTAGCAAATGCTCAAATTGATAGCCTGATATAATGGAAATGTTACTTCGTTACTTCGTTAATTTAAGAGAAAGTTATGAGAATATTGTGGACTGACTTCCTCCGGAATTCTTTCAGAGAGACTAGGTTTTTAAATTTTGTTAGTGCTTTACATATTGATTTTGCCTGGATAACAAGGCAGTAATAGGCTTTTAGTTAAAGAGAGTCTGTTAGCAAGAGAGTCTTCGATGATCTTTTAAAATATTCTCCAAGGAAAATAAGAATAAAAAACTTTGAATGTTAATATCTGGTTTATAAATGAGTGCCTTTTGGGGTATTTTTTATTGTGGTAAAAATACATAACACCAACCATTTTCAGGTGTACAATGCAGTGGCATTAACTATATCCACAGCATTGTGCAACCATTACTACTATTCTACTACCAAAACTTTTTCGTTATCCCAAGCCCAGTTAGTGTTTTTTAAATTACATGAAAATATTAAATGTTTTCTGTCCCAGCTGACTCACCTTGAATAATGTCTCAAGTTTTAATAGGTCAGTCAATGTGTTTCGGGTCAAAAACTATCCAGTATGAGTGCTCATTTGTAGTAAGCTCATTTCTTACTAGGCTGGGCTTAACCACATCTTTGGCCTCGTTGATTATTGTTAAAATTCAGGTAATGTGATTGCTTTCATGAGCCTCCCCTTAATCCTTTTATCAAAGTACCACAAAATTAAACAAGACATCTGTTAGTTTAACATCAAAGAGATTTGACAGTCATGTGTGTTGCCACATGTACAGTCCAAAGATTAAACTCAGTTCAGTTTAAAGAGACCCCAAATAACAGATGACCAAAGGAAGCAGTACATGGAAACTCAAATGAGAGAAACATTTATCTTACTCGGTCATTATGAGTCAAATCCTTCCATGAACTGTGTAAATACCATGGAAAGGAATCAGTCTGGTAAATTATAATGAACTCAGTCTACTTGGAGCAAATGTGTAACTTCTCAGTTTAAACCACTGATGCATTTGCTTTTAGGTAACAGGGGTGATGATTTTCTAGAAACTGATGACATAGACCAGTAGATAATAAAACTGAGTTGTGCTTACTATGACCCCACTTCTTTCTCCCCTTTTGAAACAGGTATTCATCCTTAAAGCATCCAAATTAGATGCTATTCCTTTTGTGAATCCTTCCCCAACTCCCATAGACAGTCATCGAATATTCTTTTTTTTTTTTTTTTTTTTTTTTTTTTTTTTTTTGTATGCGGGCTTCTCACTGTTGTGGCCTCTCCCATTGCGGAGCACAGGCTCCGGACGCACAGGCTCAGCGGCCATGGCTCACGGGCCCAGCCGCTCTGCAGCATGTGAGATCTTCCCGGACCGGGACACGAACCCGTGTCCCCTGCATCGGCAGGTGGACTCTCAACCACTGCGCCACCAGGGAAGCCCCATCGAATATTCTTTATGGTCTAATAGTACTCTGCAAAAAAATCCATGTTGGAGCAAACATCCCATTAAATTCTCATTTCCTCTATACTATGAGCTTCTCAGGGTTAGGGACTATATGTTATTCCTACTTGTATTCCCTCCACAGTTCCTAGCACACAGTGAAGCCCGTTAAATATTTGTTGACTCAATGTGTGAACTAATCAATCTAAGCTTCCATGCTGGAGTTTTCATTTTTGACATTGCCTCAATTATAAGATGTTTATATTTTATTTACCAAGGCAATTGGCAAAATATGTATAGGATTCCATTTTGTGTGTTGACGTAGAATTGTGACATAAACGGAAGACAAAATATTCCGATCACAAACTCCTGGACATTTGCCCATGACCACAGAAGATTCAAAATGGCATCCTCTATAGAAATTTTGAGATGACTGTGTTTGTTTGTCATGAGAATTGAGAAGGCACTAGCCAGGGACGTATCTCCTTCAGGTCCTCTCTGGCAGAGTACGAAATCTCCACCATTTGCTTTGTTCCTGTGTAAAGGCCCAGCACTGGTCCCAGTCACGGGCACTGTCAGGGAAACATTCCACATGACATGGTTCTTGCCATAGTTGGGTGTCAATGTGAGCCTTGCAACTGGCATCGCAGAGGAAATTGTAGCACAAAGGGAACAGCCTGTCTTGAGGTGTCACCGTGGCTCTCTGTGACTAGGCAGTGGGGCTTCCCTCACTCCTGGCGAGGCTCTGTCCAGGTGCAAGTACAGCATCCCTCTACCTTCCTGTGGCTTCATGGGACCCATCCTCTCATTTTCTCTCTCTGTCCTTTGCTTCTCTCTTGATCCCTCTTTTGCCTGAAGGTGAGCTCCTGAAGTTCTAGGTGGGAGAGTGGGAATAAGTGAGGATGAATATTCATAAGTGCCTTGTTTCAGTCACTGTGCACAAACTCAGTCCACCAATCTCACAGGCCCTCTCTGTGGGCAGCATTCAGAGCAGAAGCATCTGAAAGGCATGTTGCTTTCACTAAGCCCCCAAGAGGACAAACCCAGCAAGGACATAGTGGATTTATCTGAGTTTAACAGTATTAGTCAGAGATAAGCCCTGTTGTACAGAAGAAATGGGCCATTTGGATAACTAGCAACAGAGTCCTAATATCTGTCATGTCTGCATAGGGCTACCTTGGTGAGCCTTTTGTTAAGAATTCAGGGATATAACTGGTCTTCTCAACCAGGCAATTGGGGAAATTTATTTTCTTGGACTGAAATGACCAGAGAATTCAGTGAAAGCAATTAGACTGGTTCTTTACATATACTAAAATTTTTCTTTTCTCATGATTATCAACCAGAGAAATCAAGCCTTGTTTGTTTGTGCTCTTTCCAGAACAGAAGAGCTATGGGAAAGGAGAGGGAGAAAGGGTTGATTTTTCTCTGGCGCTTGAAAAAAATACAGATATATACAGAGGGGGTGAGGGGAGAGGGAGAGAAGGAACAGGAGAACCACCCGCTTTGGAGAGTGGCATGGGGTTGGGCTCCCTTTCCACGTGTTGGACAGTTAAGGCAGCACATGGATCTAGAACGTCGCCCCTGTTCCCCAAACCGCTGTTCCCCCAGTGTGGCTCAATGAATACATCTTGGCAAAAAATCAAGAATTTTCCCCCAAACCTGTAATTAACCATTATAATCGCCTATATTTTCCAAAATGAAAATGTCCTTAAAACCTAAGCCATCTATTTTAACCTTCTGAATCTTCTGTAAAAAGATAAATAGCATGTGGGGGAAGTTACCCCTTCTGGAAGAATGAAGACAAACCTGAACTGAGTTATAATTACAAGGGAAGGCGAGTCTTCAGGACAGTAATGGCAGGGTAGGAGGTTTTGCTTCCTGTTGCACTTAGATTTAGAGTGTCTTTGTTTCCATTACAGCTGCTTAGGAATTACCCCCTCTTTGTAAGATGATTTTCAGATTTCTCATCTACCCTGTGTTTTAAGTTTTAATAATGCTTATTGACATGGAGGGTCCAGATTTCCTGCTTCTCACTGATCTCATCCTCTTGCTTTCAGCTGCTAGAAACTCTTCTCCAAAACAAGCCCGATTGCAACACATACGCTTCGGCAGTGAGTGTGGAAACGGGTCCTTTATTATCAGACTCAGAGGTGGGACCCAGATGCCTGCTTCCCAGGTGGAAACTGCGGACTTGGCTTACAGACACATTCCAACCTGAAGATAGGAAGGAGGTGGTTAGTGCGGGAGGGTACTGGCATCGAAGAACCGCTCCTTCTCTTTTAGCAAAGAGCTATGACTCAGAAAGTAGACATTTTAGAACAAATCTGAAGACTCCTTGAATTTCTTTCTTTTTTTTTTTATTTTTTTTTTTTTGTGCGGTACTCGGGCGTCTCACCGCTGTGGCCTCTCCCGCCGCGGAGCACAGGCTCCGGACGCGCAGGCCCAGCGGCCATGGCCCACGGGGGCCCAGCCGCTCCGCGGCACGCGGGATCCTCCCGGACCGCGGCACGAACCCGCGTCCCCTGCATCGGCAGGCGGACCCCCAACCGCTGCGCCACCAGGGAAGCCCTCATGGAATTTCTGAAAAGGGAGGGGAGGGATGTAAGGGGCACTATGGTCAGCACCGAGAGGGGGGTTCTGCTAGACCCAAACTAACGTCCCCTCCCTGTATGGCCCCTTGCCGCCAAGCTGCAGATGGCTGTGTGCAGTCCTCATGACATTAGCTACCTATTGCATATAAACAATGAAATAAATTGAGAACATAGGAAGATGTGTTTTATCAAGATTCCGAGTGTCTCCCAGTCACCTTTGCATGAAGTGCACAAAATCAGGGCTTATCCACCAGACGTCCTGCTTCCCAGTTCTGAAGACATAGCGCTCTGCCTGCAGCCCCTCATAACCGCAGGACCCTGTGTTTCTGGAAAGGCTAAGGACTGTGTGGTAATGGGTGAGAACAAATGAAAAAGTCTCAGTGCCCCCAGCATGACAGTGACAGTCCCTCCAGCCACGTTGAGGTGCTCTTCCAGAAAGCCAACTACTTCTTTAGTTTGAGACTCTCTATTTTTGTATTAACTCTCAGTTCCTATATGAACATTTGAACAAAATGTTTCTTCGAAATGAGTAGAATCAAGGGCAGATACTGGGATTGAGTGTGGATAGTAGGAGAGGGTAGAAAATGTTTTCATGCTTCTAATTCTGTGAATTTACTCCTCCTCAAGCTTCTCTCTTCAGACCAAATCATTTTGAGTAATTGAGGTCCTTGGTTGGGTTGCAGCTGGAAGGAAGGAAATTAGCATCTGATTCCATTCCCTTTTGCACCTTTGCCCTTTATTCAAATATTACTAACCATTGTTAAGTTTATTTCATTGATTCATTCTTTCATGTATTTAATAAATGTTCACATAAGATTTATTACATGGGAGGCACTGTGTCAGATTTTGGTGATGCAAAGGTAGATAAGAGAGGTCGCAGGCGGAGGAACTCCTGGTGGGTGTGGAGGTGGCCTGCTGACTGGCTACAGCACTGCTCACTCTGAGAGTGGCGTTAAGGAAGCTGGGATGAAGTGAGCAACTCAACAGGAAAAGATGGGAAGAGTTCTCAAGGGGGAACCTGCTTGGGCTGAGATGGAAGGATGAACATCCATTGGGCAGTTAATGAGGATGAGACACTCCCAGCAAGGAGAACAGGACAGACAATGGTAGGTAGATGAGAGGATGTAGAGGGAGCCATGAGTGTAAATAAAGGAATAAATTGAGAAAATGGGAAGACATCTTTCATCAAGACTGGGAGCATCTTCCGGGTCATCTCTGCATGTAGTGCACAAGACCAAGGCTCATCCGTCAATCACCCTTGACCTATGGAAGGTGGGGTCTAGATTGCAGACGGCCCTGGTGCTACACTAAGGAGTTTGGATTCCTTCTAGGTATTTGATAGGGAGCATTGAAGGATTTGGAGTGGGAAATCACACATCCATATTTTCATCTTGGAAAGTGTTCAGTTACAGATGACTGAACCTAACTTAAATTACCTATGCCAAAATAGGATTTTTTTTTTTTCTCATCTAAGTAGGTCTGAGGTACCTGGCTTCAGGTACAGTGGAATCTAGGGGTTAAAGTGGTATCCTCAGGACACTCTCTGTCTCTCTGTACTTCCCACAAATCTCTGTGTCATTCTTCCTCTTGATTCTCTTTCAGCACCTCCTGTATATGAATTGGCTTGGTTCATGGGAGACCTTCTTCACATGTTAACAAAGGTGGCCACTGACTTCTTCAGATATGTATATTAGCAGTATAGGAGAAAGAGCTTTGGGGCAGGAGTGCTGGTTGGCTGGGAGTTTCTGGTTCGCTTTGGTTGATCACATGCCCATTCCTGAACCAATCTTTGTGGCTAAGGGGATAGGTATTTTATCTAGGTCTGGGTCCGATGCCACCCTTCTACAGGTGTTGGGAGGATTAAACCTGTAAATCCCTAAACTACTTGGGATGGGCTTTCTACCTGCCATAGGGTCCTGTTAGTTACAAAAAAGGCAATGGGTTGCTGGCGGGGAGGAGTAGAAAAAATTCTACCTACCACATTCCACTGTAGTATAGAGGAAGGATGGAGGGAAAACAGGGAAAAGAATAAAATTGAAATGCTCTCTTTCTTCTAAATGTTCCTAAGGAACAACTTCAATTTTATTTAAGTAGTTAAATGTGTTGAACTACCTTTATTTTTTTCTAAAGCTGATATGCAAAGACAAAGGGATTAAAAGTTTGAGTGAATTTCTATGAAATAGAGGATAGGGTGAATTGATACTTGTAGTGAACCAGATACACAAAGCTATAGGATTAACCTGGTGCAGCTTCCTGAAGTGTTCATTTCACATGAATTCAGAAAACAGATGCATATATTATGGAGTAGAATGTAATTGACACTTAAAAAAATAAAACGTGAGGCATCAAGTAGATTTCTACTTGCTACCTTGAGCTGGATCTCAAACCCTCTAGGGAAGGCATTTGCTCTCCTCTACAGTTGGGGGTAGTTAAGAGGAGAAGGTTGAGAAGTACTGGGCTCCATCTTCCTGAATCAAGGAAATTCACACGCAGTGAAGTCCTCATGCAAAAGTGATGTGTCAAAAGAACCTATCTGGGAATTGGTTGGGAACTGGTTAATGCCCATGGAATAGTCACAGCTCAACAGCAGGGGTGAGGGGGTCAGGAGGTGGGGTAGTCAAGGGTATGATGGGAGGTGGAAGAGAGGGAAAGTCAAGTGATTCTTGCCCGAATGCTTGTGTTTCTTTTTATAAGATGATTAGCTACATTTGAAATCTGTTCTTCACATACAGTCGTCCCTTGGTATCCACAGGAGTATTGGTTCCAGGACGCCCACAGATACCGAAATCTGCGGATTCTCAAGTCCCTTTAACGAAGTACCGAAGTGTGGTCAGCCCTCTGTATCTGTAGAGGTAGAACCTGGGGATGCAGAATGCTGACTGTAGTTTTAGCTTCACAGAAGTCAAATACTTTTTCTCCTGCTCTGTGTTGTTACTTTATGAGACGCTCAGCTAAACCTGTTTTCAATAACATTCAAGTTAATGGTACTATGACTTACATTACAAGGAAGATTAAAAATTCTCAGCAGCTTGGTGAATTTAACCCTTCCTAATGGTAGGCACATGATCTTTCTTCTTTCCTGGAAGGACTGGGAAAGTGCCGGAAAGTTCCTTGCCCAACAGAATGGGTTAGTACTGTTCCGCACCCTTTGTTACCCTTTACAGTAACAGTGTAGGACTTAAATGTCAGTTATACCATGATTTTAGCGGGAGGGGAGAGTGGCTGGGAGGTAAAACATACCCTAAGCCTTGGCTTTTAAAGACTTACGAAATTGTAGTTGCTTTGTGACATTTGATTGATCATTTGTCTTCATTTCCATTCTGATAACAGTCTCTCTAACCTTTTCCTGGGAAGCTCTTTCATGGCAGAAACACTGTCCTGCATATGCCTGAGAGAGATGGGGCCACTTATATGCGGTGGGGGACAAAGGGGGTACCCCTGTCTCTTTGAATTGATTCGCTAATGTTTTCCTGGGTTTATGGAAACAACACCTGAAGAAGTTAACATTTTAAGACATAAAAACGTTACAGCCACAGCTAGGCATAATCCTGGCTTCAGGGAGAATGCCCAAGTAAGAGGATGAGAACCAAATTAAAGAAATATGAAAATTAGAAACAGAGAAGCCAAAATGGCCCTGTGCATTAATGAATGGCCTGAGGGAACATCATCTGTGCCTGTCTGCTTCTTGGCTTACAAACTGAATCCAGGCACATTTTCATCACAATGGCTGCATTTGAATAGCAGCGAAGGTCACCCAGATTAAGGGTTTTGACCTGTCATTGCAATGGGACTTCAGCTTGGTGTCTTTATTTTTGGTCTATAAAGTCTTTTTTTTTAATTAATTAATTTATTTTTGGCTGTGTTGGGTCTTCGTTTCTGTGCGAGGGCTTTCTCTAGTTGCGGTGAGCGGGGGCCACTCTTCATCGCCCTGCACAGGCCTCTCACTATCGCAGCCTCTCTGTTGCAGGGCACAGGCTCCAGACGTGCAGGTTCAGTAGCTGTGGCTCACGGGCCCAGTTGCTCCGCGGCATGTGGGATCTTCCCAGACCAGGGCTGGAACCCATGTCCCCTGCATTGGCAGGCAGATTCTCAACCACTGCGCCACCAGGGAAGCCCTATAAAGTCTTTTGTTCAATGCAAAGTTGATCTCTCCTTGCGCCAAGCCTAGAGTGGAGGCGGACCAACTTCATGTTTCCAATTAGTCCCTCTGTCTGCTCCCAACTGCCTCTGTCCTGTTAGCACAGGAACCCCGGGCTCTCCCTTTGAGGCTACAGTGCAGGGGGTACACCCCACTGCTGAACTGGGGCATCTGTGTGGCTAGCTCGGTTGTTGCTCCGTCGCTCTCTTGGGATCACGCTGGCAGACCCCCTTGCCCATCCCTGGCTCTTGACCAGTTAGCATTTTACCTCCTAGGATTATTCCTGAACGGAATAACATATGTGTAAACACTCTGAAAAGCATTATAAGCTTCTTATTAATTAAGTGCAATTGATTATAATTATTATTTTGCTTTGAGTTCCTTGTCAGAAGATATGCCATTCGGGTAGTTCACTCATATTTTGGACCTTGAATAATTTTTAAAATGCTCTGTGCTGAAAATCTGAAAGACGCTGTGGCCAGTTTTGAAAATCTCTAGTCTTACAGCTCTACTGTTAAGTCTGCTTTCTGGCTTCTTCCTCTCCGCACCCTCTTACTTCATCTCTACTTTGAATAATCTCTTGTCTGTTCTCTGGGGAAGTGGAGGATACCCTCGTCCTCAGGGGAGACCTGCACACATGTGGTGGCTATGAAGCTACGTGCTGGCTGCTTCTGACTGGTTTAGGAAATCCAGGGAGGCCTCGCTTGTCCTCTGTTCCTATCCTCTTCTCATCCAGCTCTTCTGGTGGTTCCATTTCATCGCAGATTTTCATGTGGGCTCATTCCTACATTGCTTTAGTGGCACTCTGCCCTACTTAGAGACAACCTGCTTTTTTGACTGTCTGGAAAATTCCTTGGGACATTGCTACTTGGAATTGTTGCAGCCATGCCCACCCTCCACCCCCCCACCCCCACCCAGCTACGTAGACCCTGTCCCTACTGCTTGACCCCAGACCTCAGGGTACATATCCTAGCTTATGCTTTAAATCTCAGTGTGTGAGGTCTTACGATAGCCGATGCTGTGTTCTAAGAACTGTGCATCGTTCATGTCCAGCATGAAGTATCACAGTCCATTAAGTCAGTAGACAGTAATTGAATGGAAATATTGCTAGATGTAGTTTATAGATGATGCATAGGTTGTGATGTGATGTAGTGAGTATAATTGGATTTAAACGTGAACTCTTGTTTGGAGATACTCATCGATAATATAACCTTTCTTTGCTGAGCACATACACTGTGTTGGACAATTCTCAAGCTGCTTTATGTGTATTTCCTCTAATATTCACAACAAGCCTTTATGGTGAGCATCAGTATCCCCATTTTACAGATGAAATATTTGAGGCCCTTGCCCAAGGTGAGTGGCAGAATCAGTGTCACTGTGCAGGTGTGTCTGACTTCAGAGTCAAAGCTTTTCATTACGCTAGGCTGCTATGTATTTACAAAGAAGAATCCTGGGGTGATCATTAGTAACCCACTCTCAGCAGGAGAAAACACTTTCGAGCATTCTCCTGAACGTGGCACAGTATCTGTTCATTCAGTGAATGCCTGGTTGATTCTTTCTTGCTATGTGCCAGGCACTGAAATGGACTTTGGAGTTTTAAAGGTGAATAAAACTCAGGCCTTGCCCCTGAGAATCTCACAGTCTAGTGGGGGAACCTCTTGTTCAGTGTCACTGAATTAGTGTCTGGTGTCTGGTATAGAAAGTTCTTAAAATCATCTTTGAGCTTTCTCTTATTTCAAACCTTTGGTTTTTTTTTTAATGATTATGGAGAGAAGTGCTTGCCCTAAGGTTACTTGACTTACAGGCTGGCATAGACTATTATAAATCTTGGTATGTTTGTGTGGGGCTTTTTTTAAAAAAAATAATTTTTTCTACTGGAGTTGTTACTGGCTTTTTGCATTGAAGTCAGATTCCACAAAAGAAGCTAAGATCCAGGTACATTATTTTATTTGATCCTTATAAGGGCAGGTATTTGATTCCTGTTTCACAGACGTGACTCTCAGAGGCTGCTCAAGTGTGTATGATGGGCTGGATGTGACCCTATGTTTTCTGCCCATGACACACCACCTTTTCAGTGGGAAGAAGAGGTGTTGCTGGTAAAGGAAGCTTTCTGAATGAAGAGAAGGTAGATCAAATAGAAGGAAATGTTATAAGTATCCTGACTTGTTTGTGGGGAAGTTGAGAATTAGGGATATGCCTTTACCAGTATACCTGGAATCACAGAACTGAGTAGAGGGAAACCATAGAGGGAGGGTGTCAGCTCTGGCCACCATAACACACTGGGTGGCTAAAGCAACAGTTGTTTATTTCTCAAAGTTGTTGAGGCTGGGAAGTCCACGATCAAGATGCCAGCTGATATGGTTCCTGGGGAGGGCCCTTTTCCTAGCTTGTAGGTGGCCACCTTCTTTCTGTGTCCTCACATGGGAGGGAGAGGATGGCAAGCTCTGTGGTGTCCCTTGCAAGGACACTAATCCCATCAGAGAGCTCCACCCTCATGACTTCATCTAAACCTAATCTCCTCCCAAAGGCCCCATCTCTACACACTCTCACATGACGGGTGAGGGCTTCAACACCTGAATTTGGGGAATGCTGTTCAGTCCATAGCAGTGTGTGTGATGGCGGAGACATAGAACTTACAGAGGAAGAGCTCACTGTAGGCCAGTCAGGGCGTGGTGTATGCATGTGTAAGTGTGGGCATAAGAGGCACGGTCACCGTGGTTGTAGAAAACAATTTCTCCGTGGTCGTTTGGACTGAAAGTAAGAGGAGGGTGAAATTTGTGACCCCTAGGCATATTCCAGCCTTTCAACATCTCGCAGATGCACGCAGTGATTATCAATCCCTCCCCCGCCGACCCCGAGGAAAAGGGAAGCTGTGATTGCATAGTAGTGAGTGTTATTCCCATTTATATAAGCAGGACACTGCCATAAAGAGGCATTATGTCATTTTTTTGACACGATACAAAGGTCTTAAATATGTATCCTTTCGAAATCCTTTAGGTCTAGATCTCACCCCCCCGGGAAAGTTTCCTGGCAATTGGAAGGATATTGCTTTATGTGGGACCCCACTAGAAAAATAGTCCTTGCACATCGGCTCAGGGTATGTGATGAAAAGTGTGTGGTTTCTTTTGATATACCCACCTGATTCAGGTAGAGCCTCGCATAAGTCTTTTCTTACTTCCAAAGTTAGGATGATTCAGCGGTAACTATAAAAGCCTCTTTTTATGGTAATTATAATCAGAATTGTGAATACATTTATGCATCTATAGCTTTTCAGTTTTACACTTAAATAGATGCCATCAGAAGTATTTTGAGGGCCAATTTATCT
Organism: Tursiops truncatus; assembly: GCF_011762595.2. Classification (NCBI taxonomy): domain Eukaryota; kingdom Metazoa; phylum Chordata; class Mammalia; order Artiodactyla; family Delphinidae; genus Tursiops; species Tursiops truncatus. The sequence goes on along the minus strand of NC_047040.1, from coordinate 80,472,393 downwards.
TGGAGAGTTTCCATTTAAAACCCATTCTTGTGTTTCTAGCGTTTTCAGCAGCAAAACAAGTCAGTCTGGTCATAAATGCTTATGGCAAGTGGATGAATTCAAAGGTCTTCACTGTGAAGATTGTGTTATTTCGTCTTCACAACTACAGAAGCATACATTTTCAAAATAAATAACCTCAGACTTGCTCTTTCAGGATATTAGAAGGTGCTAATGTCCAGTTTATGAAGAATTAAGGCTCATGAAGTTAACGGGCATGGGCGATAGAGGGTGGGCAGGGCAGCCTTATCAGGAAGGGGTTGAGACAAGTGTCTGGCTCCCACTGTGTGGGCAGCTGGCAGGCTGCAGACCCAGGACTGTGTTAGGGAGCTGCCTTTTTGGACACGGCATTACTTGAATATCAGAAGGTATTATGCACGCATCTGAGGAAGATGAAGGGATCTGGGTTGCAGTGTACGTGAGAGAAGATGAGATTAGCTTTCCCCAGCTAGAAAGACTGGTTACATTTTAAAAAGTATTTTAACCACAGGGATTTCTAAGTTCTCCTGGAATCTATTACCATCTATTAGCTCCTGGAGCTTTGAAGCAGGACTGCTAGAGACATGGCAGTAGCAGGGTGATTTGCTTTCCCTTGTGGTGGGGTTTGAATACCAGGGTGCCAAATGAGACTGGAAAGACTTCTCCAGACCTGATGATGGAGGTAGGGAGTTACTACACAAAGCCTGCTTACAAATCAGGTCGCTTGACGGTCTCGAATAAAAAGTGCAGTACTCAGCTTACACTGTCACGTTTCCATCAGGATGACAAGAGTACTTAAGACCTTCTGTTTGGAAAGTCAGAACCAATGTTTTTCTTCAGCTCTTAAATCACAGTGATGTCATCTCTTCTCAGTGTACAGTTGTGTTGAGGAGATGAGCCCATACTTCTTTTCCTCTTCGTGAAGGTGGTTTTAGAGCCGTTAGTGATTCTATGAGCTTCCCTTCACTCTGGGTCCCTGAGTTTATACTTTTGCCACAACTAGACCTCTAAACTCCCGGAAATAGTGGTAATAGGAGCGATCATTATTCCAGGTGTCAGTCCTGTGCTATGGGCATTCACTCTCCACCTTGTTAAACTTCACAAAAAAGAATATGAAGACCCTCTGACCTGGCATCCATTTAAAATATAGTATTTTAAAACTAAATTTATATCCATACATTTGTATTTTATAATTTTGAACCCTTTTTTTGATCATGAAATTTATTTTTTTCCTGACTATATAAAGTAAAAAAATCATCTGAAATTCATGCCTCTGTGATAAACACAGATAACATTTTAGGTCCCATCCTTTCATCTCTCTCTCTCTCTCTCTCTCTCTCTCTCTCTCTCTCTCTCCAAACACACTGGTGTGGGTGTGTGGGTGTGCATGTGCGTGCACACTAATAATTCTTCACAAATTAGATCACATAACAGTCGTATTCATTGTGGAAACCTTTTCAAAATTCCATTGTTTGTTCCTTCCCTCCCTTCGTATCCAGAGCTCCCCGACTCCTCCACCGTCAAGCAGTGTTTATGTATCTCTACATTTCTCTGTGAATGTTTACATATTTATGTTTTGTCTGTTCCAAGAGGCATCCTCCAAAGCAGTGTTGTTCCTGTGCTCAGGATGCGTGATCCACAATTCTAAATGGTGGACAAGACGTTCCAAAAACAGGGGGATTATTGTAACATATATTCTCTGAATCTTCCTTTTCTTGCTGAGCGGTACATCAAGGACTTGCCTTCTTGAGAATGCACACAGCTAACTCACTCTTCAGTGTCTTCATAATGAAATGTGGGCTGCACCACTTATTCCTTTCTTCTATATGCATAGTCAGCTGTGTATGTGCCAGTTTTATCAATGAGCTGTTCTCTCCACAGTAGATCACGATATTCACTTTGTCATGTAGAAGCTTCTGTTCTATGAATACTGCCATTGACCAAGTGGGGTTTCCTCTAGAAATGATACTGGGATTCATTTCTGGGCTCTTCAGTCTGTCCTGTTGTTTATTCCCCTGCCATGTTTTGATTCTAATGGATTTAAGTCTGGTATGGCCCTCCCCTCACTATTCTTTTTCACAGATTTCTTGCAAAGTTTTGGATATTTAATCTTGCCAGAACATTTATTATATCCACTTTAAAAATGGGGGATTCTAATTGGCATTGTGTTAAATGTATGTATGAACTTTGAATTTATATGCTTATTTCTAAATTTTCTTTTCATTTTAATGCTATTATGTTTAAAATTTTTTCCATTGCAAATATGGAGAAAAGCTCTGAAGTTTTCCAGGCACCAGAACAAACTTCTTCATTGATTCCAGTAGTTTTCATTTTAAAACTGGGGTTGGAATTTCTAGGTATATCATTAGCAAAAAGAGAGAATTTTATCTCCCCATATACCCTATTTATATTCACTATTTTCTTCTCCTCAGCTCACTGTTGAATTGCAATAATAGCAGGTATCCTATCTTATTCCTGGCGTTTGATTGTTTGGAATGATGTTTGTAACTGATTTTCGATGAACAGATATTTTCACATTCAAGAGGTTTCTCTCGATTTATATTTACTTGAAGATTTATTAAAAATGGCCATTGAATTTTACTGAATGTTTTTTAGAACCTATTGATGTAACCCATTCACTTTTCCTCCATGCATTTGTTGTTATCGTGAATGATGTCAGTGGATTTGCTGGTGTGGAAACTTGATCATTGGCAATATTCACTTCATCTACTTTTGCATTTACTTGCTAATATTTTATTTAGAATTTTTGCAAATATTTATAGGTGGAATTGCTCTGTAGTTTTATTGTACTACTTTGATCAGTTTTGGTTTTAAGGCTAAACCAGTTTTATAAAATGGATTTAGGAACTTTATGTTTCTATAGCCATGAATAATTTAAATAATATTTCTATTCTTTGTGAGTTATATGGAACTCACTCTAAAATTATCTGTTTCTGCTCTCTTTTTTAATGGTAGGAATTTAACCACTTTCCCAATCTCTCCAATGGTAATTGGTCTATTTGATTTTGTACGTGCGTCAGTTTTGTTAATTTATATCTTGTAGAAATTCATACCAAGAACTTTAGAATGCATTGACTTCTCTCTCTTCCTCCTGCCTCCAGTCTGCTCCTTCCCAATTCCTACACTTTCTTTCACTCTTGACAATTACTATACCCTTGTAGTTTGTCTCTTGTTTTGGAAATCTTCAACATTTAATCTACATGCTCTCGGTCTTGGTACCCATAGTATCTTAGATTTCACAAGGTATTCGCAGGATGCACTTTTCACCACTGTTTTTTCTCCTTTCCCATTTCCTCTATCTTGAGGTCTCTTCTTTGATGCATTCGTTGTTGCATTAGAGTCTTTCTCAATATTTTTTGCATATGAAGAACGTGGTTTATATTTATTGGAGTAGAGTTGATTTACAGTGTTGTGTTAGTTTCTGGTGTAGAGCAAAGTGATTCAGTTATATATATATATATACTTTTTCATATTCTTTTCCATTATGGTTTATTACGGGATATTGAATATAGTTCCCTGAGGTTTATTTATTTTGAATTGTTGCATTTCTTCAAGGATTTCCGTGCTTGCTGGATAACCTTGAGAAAGTTATTTAATTTCTCTGGTCCTCCTCTCCTTATCTGTGAGATGGGGATACTAATAACAGTTACCGCATATGAATATTGTGCGATGAAATGAGTTGGTATAAGCATTCTGATTATCTGTTGCTGTATAATGAACTACCCCAAAACAACAATGTAAACAACAGTTTGTTATTATCTTTCATGTTTCTCTGGGTTGGTTGGGCTTAGCTGGGCAGCTCTTATTTGGGGGCTTTCATGTAGTTGGACTCAAGATACCGGCAGGGGCTGGAATGGTCTGAAGGTTCAGCCAGGCTGGATGTCCCAGATGGCTTTTTCACTCATGTCTCAGTTTCCATCCTATAACCTCTGTCTCTATCAGAGAAGCCTGGGTTCCTTACGTGGGAACTTAGGGCTCCAGAAGGCAGAAAGGTGACAGTCTTCATAATATCTTGCCTTAGAATTGGTACAATGACACTTCTACCAGATTCTATGAGATGGAAGACTAGACTCCACGTTGAGTTGGAGGAGTATCTTGAACGGAGGGGGAGGGAAGGAATTAATGGCAGCCACCTATGCAGACAAACTATGACAATAAGTGAAATGCTTACAACTGTACAAGTGCTGTATAAGTATTAACAATGATACTATTATTGTTGTTATTAAATTACCTTCAATATTTCCTTTTACTATTAGAGTTGCGTATCTTCTGTGGGTACAAAATTCTGGGAATGTGATTCTTTTTTTCTCAACAGTGTGCAGATGAAGTCTGATGCCAGTATAATTCTTTTCTTTTATAGGTAACTTGTTTTTGTCTAGACGATTTTTCATCTTGAAATCAGAAATAAGAAAGCTGTTACTAGTTTTTAAGAGACTTTTGGGGGTTCTAGAAAATACAAGACAAGAAAAGAAAGGAGTAAATATTGAAGAAGAAAAGAAAAAATTTCCTCTTTGAGCTGATAGTTATTTTTAGAAAACCCAGGAGACTGTATTAAGAAAAAAACTAACTAGAATTAAGAAGGGAATATGAAGAATTATTATAAAATAAAGAAAAGCAATAGCTTTTCTCTGTTCTAGGAAGTACCAGAGTTTGCATTGATATGGCTTTTATAATTATTCCTAACTTGGAGCTGGACAGGCTCTTTCAACCTGCCAGCTGAAGTCTATTTGTAAAGTAGGGAAAATTTCCTCTATTACTTCTTCAGTTTTTGCCTCTCCCCCATCTGCTCCTTTATCTCTGAACATTCTTGTTATTAGTATGACTATGCTATGCCAACTGCCTTTTCTTGGGAAGATTTGCCATTTTATTATTAGGCTCTAATTTTCCTATTTTGGAAGATTGTCCTTTATTTTGTGATACAATGGGGATGGCAGAAGGTGGCTGTGTGTGTGTGTGTGTGTGGGAGAGAGAGAGAGAGAGAGAGAGAGAGAGAGTGAGAGAGAGAGAGAGAGAGAGCGAGAGAGAGACTTCATAGTTCTCTTTCTGGAGGATGAGAGGAACAAATCTTGTTTAAACCCTGGGATTATGTATTCATGTGAACTTTTTTAGAGAAACTGCAAATGTTACTGGCCATTGTAATCTTGTTATTTTATTAGCTCTTGATTAAACATCACATTTAAACTTTCTGGTAACACAGTTTTTAATCGTGTTTGCCACTTAATTGTAACAGAATTTTTAAAAAGTGTCAGGGCAGCCTTCATTTCATGTTTTGAAAAAACTGAAGGATTCAGAGTTTGCTTTTGGATGTTAGCGTTTGCTGTAAGATTTGGAGTTTTTCCCAGAATATAAATAAGTAAATAGTAAAATAAGTAGATAGTAATGCATAGTAGCACTGTCTACGTGTATGAGATGAGTTTCTGTTTCCATACACCTGGATGCATTTTCACTCCAGAACCTTAACTCAACTGGGATTTACTTTTCTCAGTACCAAGGAGACTGGAAGTAGGTAGTCCAGGGCCGAGGTGACAGCTCCGAGCGACCAGACTTGTTCTGTTTTTCCACTCCTCATGCCCCCTAGAATGACGGCCCCACCTGTGGGCTTCTTGTCTGTATTTTAGGCAGCAAGAAGAGTGATGGGCAAAGAAGGAAAAGCAAAAGCCAATTGTGAGCCAATGGCTTTCCTAGAAGCCCTACTGTGACTTGCACTCATATCTCATTAGGCAGGAATGTGTCACATGGTCACCCTAGCTGTAAGGAATTCTAGGAAGTGTATTTTGAATCAGGCTGGACGCCACCCTGAACAAAATTGAATTTCTATTCGTAACACAGAAGGAGTGATTGGATTTTGGATATGCACCCAGCAGCCTAGCCAGGATCCTTCACCATCCCCTCTGTCTTTATTCCAGCTGTTTCCCGTTCATCCATGGGGTTTTGTCTGTGCTTTCTTCTCCAGGCAGCCCCCTGGGAGCCCCAGGAGGGGTGAGGTGGTCATTCTTTGAGTGCTGATGTTGCCCTTTCGCTATTCAGTTAAAATAACACCTAACTTACCCAATATCATCTGGAACTACTTTTCTATGAGTGCCTCTTCATTATACATCAGAGTAGGTTTTGTGTCCAACTTTTACTCCCAGCTCCTAAAACAGTGCTTGGCATACAGTAGGTGCTTAAAGTTTCTTGAACAGAACTTATGACAAGAAGTTAAACTTACTGAAATTCATGGATCTCAGAGTCCTCTTAGCTTTTTAAAAATTCTTTTTTTTCCTCTTTTTGAAGTACAACATGTACATTTATAAATGCATCTGTTGAGTATGTTTGTATATGCTTTTCATCTTGGTAAACACACTGGTTGTTGGTGCCAGCATGTGTGGGTATTTGTGTGTTTGTGTGATCTGTATCTGGGTGCAGTTATTAAAGACACCAGTTATTTCCTGTGGAACCAAGTACTCTGACAACCAGGAACGAAGTAGGGGTCTGAGACGGTGGTCTCAGACAGGATTCCAGTGCCGTGAGGAAGGTGCAACTCACCCCCCAGGGAGGCTGGAAGACAAATGAGGTTGTTTATCTGAAAAGTATTTTGAACTCTTACCTCTCCAGGAGAAAGGTCCTATGTTAATTCCTAGTACAGTTAAGCCTCCATTCTCCATGTCAATGAGAAAACAAAGAAAGAGCACAGATTGTCTAAAGGTCATTGATTCTTGATTTTGGAATTGAATTATAATATACTTTTGGATGTTGGCAGGAGACCAGGCTTCTGCGTGGGCAAAATGAAGCTTTTGTTAATGTGAGTCAGTATTTCGTGAATTTGCATTATCAGCCCCTGTCTGATCAGCCGTATCAGAGTCAGGTGATGTGGAATACATTTGTATGAAGAAGGGCCAAGGCATGTGTAATACATTTATATCTATGGCTATTCTCAAGTTCATCTTTGTTTTCTGATTAGGTCATAAGAAACCATATATTTGGGCCTTGGTAGCTTTTTTTTTTTTATAAATGTCTCTCTCTGTTTGGTGCTTTTTTTTTAAATTTTATTTATTTATTTATTTATTTTTGGTTGTGTTGGGCCTTCGTTTCTGTGCGAGGCCTTTCTCTAGTTGTGGCAAGTGGGGGCCACTCTTCATCGCGGTGCGCGGGCCCCTCACTATCGTGGCCTCTCTTGTTGCAGGGCACAGGCTCCAGACGCGCAGGCTCAGGAACTGTGGCTCACGGGCCCAGTTGCTCCGCGGCATGTGGGATCCTCCCGGACCAGGGCTCGAACCTGTGTCCCCTGCATTGGCAGGCAGATTCTCAACCACTGCGCCACCAGGGAAGCCCCTCAGTAACTTTAAAAATGCTTTCACTGGGTTACATTTCAAGTTTTCCTGAAATACTTACGTAAAGAGTATCTCCAGGTCGTCAGTAGAACTACCGATGAAGTCATTGACCAGTAAAGATTAATGAATGAATGGCTGGCCTAAAACCCCAGTGTTACAAATTGTGGTCCCCAAACAGCAGCATCAGCATCACCTAGAACCAGTTAAAAATGTGGAGTCTCTAGGGCTTCCCTGGTGGCGCAGTGGTTGAGAGTTCGCCTGCCGATGCAGGGGACATGGGTTCGTGCCCCAGTCCGGGAGGATCCCACATGCCGTGGAGCAGCTGGGCCCGTGAGCCATGGCCACTGAGCCTGTGCGTCCAGAGCCTGTGCTCCGCAGCGGGAGAGACCACAACAGTGAGAGGCCTGCGTACCGCAAAGAAAAAAATAAATGTGGAGTCTCAGGCCCCACCCCAGACCTACTCAATCATAAACTCTGAGGCTGGGGCCCAACAATCTGTGCTTGAAAAGCCGTCTGGGTGACTCTGATGCAGGGTCAAATTTGAGAGCTGAAGGCCATAAAATCAAGATGTTGTCAAAGTGTCTTGCATCATGTCTCTTAGAATTCACCACCAGGTGAAAAAGTCACCTTCCATATATAGACAGGAAATCTTTTCCCAGACGAGGAGAATAATATCACCCACTCTGTTTCCATTTTTACCTTTTACTTTGGGAAACTTGGAGCTGTGCTGGTTGCTCAGTCATAGTCCATACGTTTGTCTGGGCTTTTTATTTCCCTTTCCTTTCCATGAATTTTACTTGCTTCTTTTATTTAAGTATCTTACTATGAGTCTGTTATGATAGGCCTTCCCAAATCCGTTTTGCTAGTAAGTAGGTTGGCAGTGTGGGGAGGATATAATTTGAAATAAATTGACTCACTCAGTGATTGACAGTAGAGGTATTTGACTAAGAAATGTACTAGATAGTAAGGGAAGCTAACATGGAATTAAACGTATCTTGCAGAAAGCACCGTGCATGCGCTTGAATACTTACTTATACATGGTAAGAAAATGTAAACAGTATAGAAAGATATAAAATGAAATTGGCTGAAAACAATGCACAACGTGAGAGTTGTGAGTTAAGTTTTATTTGTGGCCAAATCAGGACTATAGCCTGGGAGACAGCCTCTCAGACAGCTCTGAGGAGCAGCTCTGAAGAGGTAGAGGGGGAGGTCAGTATATGTATGACTTCAGTGAAGATGGTACATGTGAAATCAAGCACATATTTTGGCAGAAAGTTGCTGCTAGTCATGACGAGCAGATGTCTCAGTTAATGATTTTCGTACTTTCTTAGATATGAGAAGATGCAAGAAATTGGGCTCATAAAATCTTCTTCTGAAAATATCTAACTTATTGAAGTCCTGTTCTGCCAGTTTTTCCCAGAGCACAGAGCGCCTCATTCCTGATCTCCACCCTGAACTCCTTTCAGGGTCTGTTGAAAGTCAGTGACTGCAGTGGTTAGTGATTTCATTCTTGTAGAACCAGACGACGAGAGAAGTTTTAGTTGGCAAAAGTGAAAACTTCCCTCACTCCTCCAGTGAAGGCTGTCTCCTCAAAGATAATCATTAACAATCTCTTGGGTATCTTTTTAGAAAATGAAGTTTATCTTTTTTAGAAAATAAAGTTTATAGGGCCCACATGTATACGTATTTATGCACTTTCCTTTTAAGAAACACAAAAAGCACTAAAAGTTCTGGTCACCAGTTATAATGTGTCTGCGGAGGGTGGGTGTTTCCCCACACCAGCAAGCAGTGCTCTGACACCAGCAGGGTGTCCTATGATTTAACTCAATTCTGACACTGTGTACCTGGAGATAGCGTCAGATCCCACACGTTAAGGGCTCAGCCCTACAGGACTGTCCCCCCTCCAACAAGCACCTTAGACGCCAATCTCAAGTCAAGGTTGTTACCTGTGCTTCTGACTGGCTATAGATTGGAGACTCCAACCACTTCCTCTTTGGGTTTGATTAATTTGCTTGAGTGGCTCACAGAATTCAAAGAAACATCTTACTTACCAGAATACCGGTTTATTATATAAGTTTATAACTCAGGAACAGCAAGATGGAAGATATGCTTAGGGCAGGGAATGGGGAAAGGGCACGGAGCTTCCATGCCACCTCCAGGCCCACCACTCTCCCAGCACCAAACCTGAAGCTCTGTGAACTCGTTCTTTTAATTTTTTCCAGAAACTACTTGCTTAAACATGATTTACTGATCCATTGGCCATTGCAAGTGATTCAACCTTCAGCCCTTTTACCTTCCCCAGAAGTTGAGGGAGTCCCAACCCTCCAATCACATGGTTAGCTCTCTTGGCAACCAGCCCCCATCCCTAGATGTGACAGCCTACCTCATTACCGTAACAAAAGACACTTTTTATCACTGCTTCACTTAGGAAATTCCAAGGGTTTAAGGAGCTTTGTGTGGAAATGGGGGATGAAGACCAAATATATATTTCTTACTATAAATCACAATATCACAAGGACCTTAGTGTACATTCTCATCTGCATCTTGCTTTTTTTTCTTCATAATATATCATATGGATCCTCTCTCTTTTTAAAAGCTACACAATATTCCTTTGTAAGGTTGCACTTTAATTTATAAACCTACCTCCTATTACTAGATATTTAGGGTATCGTGAACATCCTCACCTGTAATATCTTGGCACACTTTTGACATATATCTGCTAGGTGGATTGTTGGAAATGGGATTTTGGGGTTGAAGAGTATGCACATTTAAAAAATTGATAGATACTGCTTAATTACCTTCCAAAAAAGAGTAACTAATTTACTTCTCAAATGAGATTGTCTCTTTGCCCACATACTCACTAACATAGGGTATTATCAAACAGATGTTTTTGCCAGTTTTATAGTGACCAATTTATATTTCTTTGAATCACTGTTTTGATTCACCTTTGTTAACTCTGATAAGATTAGTCATTCTAAAAAAGATATATTCACTAATTTTCTTTTTTGTGGACTGCTGTTTGGGATGATGTTTATCCATGTTTTTCATGACTTAATCCTAAAGTTTCCATACCTGGATTTCTTTGGTTTTTTAAATACAGCTTTTCTAGTTCTACCTTAGACTCCCCGAGTCTGTTTCTCTAACAGTATACTTTTTTCTAATAGTATACTGTGTGAATACAGTGTCCAGGAGAGGTCTGGCACACAGGCAGTGTCTCTGCTCTCTTTCCCAGTTAACAGGAAATAAGTATTCCATATTTCGTTGTGGGCACCATTATACTTGGGAGCCAAAATACTTTGTCAACTTTCTCCTTTTTTTAAGCTAAAAACTTATATGTAAAATGTCATCTCATACTGCTTAGCTGGGTCCTCCAGATATCCCTCAGCACTCAGTAATCCTGAACCTAACATCCTTGTCACACAGCCTTTTCTTGCCCCTGCGGGACTGGGGTAGGGGAAGGAGGAGGTCAAGTGTGTGAGTTTCTGGATACATTTTCTACCTTCTTACTTATCACAACATTATGCAAGAAAACAGATGAAGAGCAAAACCAGCTCCAATTTTATCATGTGTAAAGGAAAATGAAACTTGGTTAGCAAAAAAAAAAAAAAAAGGAGTTAGAAAAAAGAATATCATCTTTCTGTGTTGTTACAGACTTACCAAATCAGTTTCTATGGCTCAGATTCTTCTAGTCCTGCTTATTTTATTCTCCTTTCCCACCTCATCTCTTTGAGATTTGTACGTTCCATGTGTTCTTGAAATCAGTTACCAGTTAATCTATTCCCTGGCATTAGGGCTTCCTCTGGGAGTTTACCAATTGATTGGCCTTTTAATCCGGTTGTTAAAATTCTCCTAATACTCACTGGCATGGAGCAGTTTCAATTTGTGTGTGTTAAAGCATTGGCCAGGGTCATTAGGAAAGTGAAGTTCACACAGCTGCTTTGTGTGACTGGAATGGTACCAGGAAACTGATTTGCAGTGTGATCGTGGGCTTGTGGGAGAAGAAGGGAAGAGGTGTTTGGAACAACTGCCAAGTCCACTATAATTCTGGGCCCCGTCCGTGCGCCACACCTTACAGCATAGTGAGAACACACTTCACACCAGGTTAGTGCAGATGTGCATGAGTTAGGGACAGGGCCAAGCAAGGGCCAGTTGTTTATATTATATAGATGGGCCTTCAGCAACCAGAGACTATGGCCAAATTTTCCTAGAAAGAGCTGGTGTTGTATTTGTGTATCTTTACAAATTTACATCGCTAGCATTAGGACTTCATAAGCAATGGAACTTTGATACAGTAGATGTTCAGTTAAGAAAATTGTATTATATTTTCTGTTTTCTTCTCCCAAATTGATTTGTGTTTTTGGCCACTGTTCCAAAAAAGAAATCTGAGAGTGTGGGAATGAGGTACAATTTTGATGTGATTTTTATTTAAAAACTTACTAAATATGTATTAATATTTTAAAAATGCTCACTATCCGTATTTCCTAAATCCACATTTACTTTCTACAATTTTATAATGAAAAGATTTCTCATTCATTAAAATCTTTCAAATAGCCAGGTAATGGTTTAACGTATTTTTTGAAATTTTTTTGTTTTATTTTTGTTTAAAATATGCCAGTTTTCTTTGAGAAATCGAGATGTTCACCTTAAAATAAAGATACACAACTGAAAAAGAAAGATGTTTGCCTTTATTAGGGAATAAATGTGTTAATGAAATCTACTTATCCTCAAATAATATACCATTGTATTTTTACATTTCTGTCTTTCCTACTTAATTATGATTTTCTTGAAGATAAGGGCTGACTCTCCTTCGAATCTGAACCTCTATGCTTAGCACAGGGTTTGGCCCATGCTTGGCCACAGCTGAAATGACCTCAGTAAATATTTTTTGAACAAAACAATGAATTAGTTGCCTCTTTGGTGAGGTTAATACAGTCTGCAGTAGCGTGGGGTTATGAAACACCCCATGCAGGCAGAGGAAAACAAAGGTTCCTGGGAAGTGCTTAACTCATCACTTTGTGACATAATTCCAGGGAAGGGAAACCCTCAGCATTCTTCCTGGCCCACCCAGTGCAAGCCAGGGTCCTTTCATTTCCTTTATTCCCTATGTCTAAGAGTTTATTCTAAGAAAATAATGGGGAATAGACCATGTGATGTAGTGGCAAGGATGCTGCTCACAACATTAATTAGAAAACAAAAATTTGGAAGCCTCTAAAATGGGTAATAATGGAGGATTGAAAGAGGGGACGTAGCCTCTTAAAATTACCTACATTTTGATCCATAAGAATAAGATTTTGCACATGAAGCAAACTGAGTTAGAGACCAAATGTCAACGTATAATAGAAACATTTCCTTTCTCTAATTCTCTCAGGACTTGTGCCGTGTTTCACATCTCCATCCACACTCTTGCCACTGATGTTAGTAACTTAGAAAGAAACCAGTGGATTCAGAGAAGGCTTGGGGAAAATGGCAAAGTGAGTCTCCTGAAGCCCCTGGTTTCCACATTTACTTCTGTCTCTTTACCCTCCTCATTCTGTGCCCAGCGTTCCCAGGTTTCCTTTATCCTTCTTAAAGCTGAAATGACCAGTTTCTTCTAAAATGACACAGTCTTAGTACGTCCAGGATACATGCAGCAAGCCAGCCTCCTCTCAAAGGCAATTCTTCTGTTCGCTCTAACTTCTAAATGACTGATGGGTCCTTGAAGCATGGCATATGAAGCCAGACTGCATGCATGCCAATGTCCACTCCCATACTTTCTACCCAGGTGACTATGGAGCAATTGACTTATCTTCCTAAGTTTCCTCATCTGTAAAAATTGGGATTAAAAAAATACCCCATAAAGTAATTGACATCTTGTCACATAATAAGCTAACATTTTCAGCCAGCATCTAAAAAATGAAATGCAGGAGGAGGTAGAGTGGTTTCTTGTGGCACTCCTGAAAATATGACCCTTAGGTCTATGTCATTTCCTTTTTATCCCCTTTGACCCCTGTACCAATGATAAGGCCAAGAGTGCCTCCGTAGAAGCACCTGTGCCATATTTTCTGATTTGATGTAATTAACACTGTTGTGTTGGTACTTAGCTGGGTAATCATTGTTCTACTTCACCCTAGCCCTAATTGGTTCAGAGATCACAACTTCAGTGACTGGTTTTCATTTATTTATCACTAATTTAGAACTCCACTTTCCAATAGTGTAGCCACGGTCCACATGTCGCTATTTAGTTTAAATAACAATTAAATACAATGAAATTCACTTCCTCAGTCACACATTTCAGTTGCTCCACAGGCACATGTGGCTAGTGGCTCCCGAACTGGGCAACCCCAATGTAGAACATTTCCATCATTGCAGGAAGTCGTATTGGACAGTGTGACTTAGACCCTCGATTTTGCTTGTGCACATAGAATCGTTGTAGCATTTAGCATCACTACTTATTAGACTCCTTTGCACAAACAGCCTGGCTAGAAACTTCAGATCCGTATAATCATGAAAACAGGAATTGGAGCAACCTGTCATCTCATATCAAATCCCAGGCCTTTTAAGATCTTTGATCGAGTTCCTTTGCTTCTTGTAGGATAAGAAGCAAGGATTCTTATGTAGAATAAGAAGCAATATCCTGTATCCTATATATGATATCATATATCAATATATGCTTGGTTTTGTTTCTCCACCCATATGAAAGACCTGGCAGGGTACAATGCAGCTGCATAGATGGTATGGTTTTGATATTGGAAGCATGTTATCCTCACTTTACAGAGTGAAATCAGGATGAATGTATTACTACCCTTCCTCTTTATTCTCAGCTGTGTCACTTTTTGCCTTATTCTCAGCCCTGCTTTCTTTCTATGAATCACATCAGAACGAGTGACTAGAAAATCAAAGATGGAAAATTTGCCACCTCCAAAGTCAAGTCAAGTCTTTGCCTCACAAGCATAGTCACTCACAGTGGAAATGTCAGGGTGCGGGTCCCGACGAGTTGAAGGCGGGTGTGTCAATGCAGACGAGAGACTGAACCGCAGGGCAGTTTTCTTGCTCAAGTTCCCATGGTTCTTTGCGGCAGAGCCAGGGTTTGAGCTCAAGTCTGCAGTGTGCAAAAGCCATTCTCTTTCCATCACTCCATGCCACCTCTGAAAATGTTGGCATATTTGTTTCCTTTCTCAAACACTCACCCATCTTTATGGCTGCCTTTAGAGGAATGGTTGTGAGAGTACGTTTGTCTCAGGAGAGGCCTCGAGGCATTTTCTGTTTTGTTGTCGTAAAAACGAAGTGTGCTAAGTCCGAAAGGTGGCGTGCACTTCACCCTGGAACGTTTCAAGGGCAACATGGGACAATCACTTCATGAAGAGGATGAAAACCACTTTGGGGAAGTGATTACCAAAGAACCCAAGAGAAGCCTGCCATGTTTGGAGTCAGAGCAGTGAAGAAACCAGGTGGGAAGCTGTGGTCATTTTACAAGTCACAGCCTGCCCACTTCTCTGATCCTGAGTACTCTGAACAGCCAGGAAGGAATGACAGAGGGGACCTAGCGGAATAAATTACACTGGTTATGTTGGACTGCTTCATAGATCCATAATTGAGTGCTGCGGGGAACTTTGCAGCATGCTTTGCGGGTGCCCATGGATGAAGGGAACATATTTGGAGACTGTTTCCTTCTACCAGCAACTTGCAGAAGCATGATAAAGTTTCCCAAACGTTGCTGCAAATTAGAATCACCTGGAGGGTTTTTAAAATCTCGATACCAAAGTCACACCCCATAAGTGACATCCTAGTGGGTGGGAGCCAGCATCAGTAGTTTGTAAGGATCCCGGGTGATTCTAAAATGCAGCGAATTTGGAAACTTTTTTGACCACCCCTTTCTCTCTCTTTTACCCTCTCTCCTTTTATCTCCTTTTATCCTTTCTCCTGCTCTTCCTGTCTCCATGTATTCACCTTAACTGTTGATCCCAGAGGAGGGCCAGCGTCTTTCTTCCGGGGAGGACCAGTCAAGCCCTTTGCCCCACCCAGAACAAAGCCCAGAGGACACCAAGTCAAGATGGTCTTTGGTGGCCCCTTCCTTCCAGCAGGAGTTGCTGTCCCCGACTTGGTGTCCTTCTAGCTCTCACTGAAGTTTGCCCGAACACACTCTTTTCTGGGCCTGGCTCTGCCTCCATCACCCCACCCCTGGTGTGTAAGTGCCTCCTAGGTCAAGGCTTCCCAGAGAGGTGTCTGCTTGTCTCTAGGCGTCTGCAGCTGAGTCCTCGGGCACCTGCCAGTTCTGAAGAAGATTTTAAAATGTGTGTCCTTATTTCTTGGTGCTCTGGTTTTCTCATCTGGAAAATGGGGCAGTAGTAATGCCTAGTTCATAGTGTTGTGGGGAATACAGACAGCACTTAGTGCCTCACACGTGTTGGGTGGAACTATGTGAAATTGCCACCTTCGTAGGGCAGAATGATCAAATAGTGGCAATTCCATAATGTGCAACCCTGTGGTAAATGTTCAAAAAATGCTGTTATGTCATTTTCCCTTTTATTTAATTATTGTATTTAATTTGAATGTGATTTTATTTATATTTGGCAATTTTTGTTTAGCTTTAAAGCTATGACATGGGCTTTAAAGGAACTTAACCCTAGTTTTCTATCTGTGTATATCTGAGTAGCAGTATAATTATTATAATACGGGTTAATTAGTTGACAGTGGGGGTAGGAAAGGTTCTGTCTGTGAGCCTGTTTTCTCTTTAAAGGAGAAAGCAGTTTTCAAATTTGAGAAATCCTGCCCTAGACCTTCCCCTGCCTGCCTCATGTAATTCACCTGCCCTCTGTTTTTATTGTCATAGCAGGATGCTGACCTTAGTCTGGGATCAGCTAGAAAATCTGACAAGCAACTTGGGCTTTCGATTTCTCCTGATAGAACACGACATTGCATAGGCTCCTTTTTGAAGACCTTTCACATCTCCTTTCTAGACTGGAGAGAAGACAGTTCCGAACCAGCATCTAGACCCAAATGAGTAACCGGATGCTTCGCTAGGCCACTAGACACTGATTTGGAGAATTATATTAGCCGGCAGGCATGCGCTAGGTATGATTCAAAGTGCTTTATGTGTATTATCTCCTTTAGTCCTCCTAAGAGCCCTATGACATAGGCAGTATGATTTCCCCCATTTTGCAGATGAGGAAACTGAGGTACAGAGAGGAGTTTAAGAAACCTGCCCACAGTCAGTCAGCTATCAGGAGCAGAGTCAAAATTCTAACCTGGGCTGGCTCCAGAACCTGTGCCCTTAGGAAATGCTCCACAGTCATCCAGGCATTATCTGTTTGTCCTCAAAACAATCGTAGGTGGGAGGTAGAGGGGTCTGGGGTCTTCCTGGCTCTGGAGCTGGCACTAACACCCTCTCTGCTCTATTGCCCAGTGCCCGGTCAGCCCTGCGTGCCACTGCTGGCTGTGGCCGTGTGGCTCCCCTTAGAGTGGCCTCCTTTCCAGTCCCAGTGCCTCTGCCCCTGCTTTTGGGTGATAAGATGTTGTTTCTCTGACCCTTCTTAAAGTAGTTAAAAAGCACGTGTTAATTCTCTTGACTTTAATTGCCCCATCGCCTTAGAGGCGCCCTAGCATTCTTTTTCCCATGGAGTGGTTCTAGGAGGTTTGCCCACACGCAGTGCTGCAGGACCGGCCAAGAGGGACGGAGTTACTTGGTTGGTTGCTTTCTCCAGCTCTAATACCGCTTCCCCAATTTTGAGAAGGCCTGCCTTTGGGAATGTGCTGGATTTACCTCTTTTTCTTCTTGTCCTTTCCCTGAGAGTAGAATGACAGACAGCACGTATTTTTATTTATTAACCTGACTCCCCGCAGGAAAAAAAGCAAGAATATCAGGAGTGGTAAAAGTTGCTTTTTGTATTACTCTGGCCAGGGGTGACTGATCCAGAGTTTTTAGGGGGGACCTCTCCTTAAGAAAAAGAATATATGAATTAGAATCCTGACATTAGGAAAGGGTCTTGGCAGAGGCCCACGCAATCAGGGACCCCTGAGGCTTACCCTTCACTACATGATAAATTCACCTCTGGCTAAGACACTTGGGAATTTTAATATCTTTTGTTTTCTCCAATCCCTCTTATTTCCAGTGTCCTATTACTAGTATACTTGAATGATTGTTCGTATGAACCTAGAGGTTAAGTGTATCTTTACAAAATGAAATGGGTCATCCCTATCTCCATTTCTTCCTTTTTCCAGTTAAGCTGCTTTGTTGGTAGGAAGGAATATGGACCTCTGATTGGGTTTCACTGATAATGTCTTGTGATCTCCTCCCCAAAGGGCCTGTGTAGGGTTGGCGCAGTCATTGTGTTAGCTGGCTCCTCTACTTGGCATCTTACAGACAAGTGGCCTTGGTTGTAAGGACAGAAGGTCAACATCTTACCATGATCACGCTTGACTAAGTGACTCAAAGATGCATCATCTCTCTTTTTAAAGAGATTTTTAAGAATTTGCATTAATGATTTTACTAATAGAGTTGGAGAATTTGTGTGTTAAGGTGGAGCTATTAACAAGTATTGGGTTGGCCAAAAAGTTCATTTGGGTTTTCCCGTAACGTCTTATAGAAAAATCCAAACGAACTTTTTGGCCAACCCAATCTAACAGAAAATGTTACCTATACCCACCTAGATGGAGGATAATGAATGAATGAATGAGTTAACAAGTGAAATAGAAAACAAGGGGGACAATTGAGGAACAGAAATAGGAAGACATTAAAAAGGAATAGGGGAGAGGAATCTTACTCTCACATGGCTGAATTCAGTGTCAGCAGTCAGGGAGCAGGGTCTGTCTAGATACCTCCATTTCCTTATCCAAAAGAAGCTACTCAGTAAGAAGGGAATTCATTTAGATACAAAAACAAAAAAAGTTTCTATTATCAAGGACAATTTTATTTTATTAATAACTCCTACATCTTTTTCTGCCTGAATGAATACTATATAAAATCTTATTAGAGTCTGTTTTGCTACAATAGTAGACTACTTTAGTAGCTATTATTTATGGAGACTTATAAATGAAGACGGTGTGTGACAAAGGAAGAATGCCTACCTCAATGACATAGAGTTAGGGGGTCATTTGATACATTCCTGTGCCTTTAAACCCAGGTTGAGGAAATCCTTCCTTCCTCAAAATGACTGTGCTAATTTGTTGTGTTCTTGAAAAGTCAAGTTATAGTTTACACTGTGAGTTTTAGCAGACCCCAATACCCTTTCACAAAAATGAAATTGATGATCTTTGAGCAATCTGGAGAGAGACATACTGTGTGTAGCTCAAGGTACTGGTTGATCAGAAACTTGGAGGATGAATGCATGGATAGATTTGCTTTCAAAAAACATATTATTTATTAAATGAGAAACATTGGTTAAGATTTAGTACATGTCTTCCTCGACTTACTATGGGGTTAGGTCCTGAAAAACCTATCATAAGTTGAAATATCCTAAGTCACAAATGCATTTAATACACCTAACCTACGGAACATAATAGCCGAGCCCAGCCTACCTTAAACAGAACACTTGCATTAGCCTACAGTTGGGCAAAATCATCTAACACAAAGCTTATTTTATAATAAAGTGTTGAATATTTCATGCAGTTTTTTGGAATACTGTACTTAAAGTGGAAAACAGTATGGTTGTTTGGATACAGAATGGCTGTAAGTGTATCGGTTGTTTGACGGCATGGCTGATGGGAGCTACGGCTGCTGCCTAGAATCAGGAGGGAGGATGGTACCGCGTATCACCAGCCCTGTCAATCAGAAGCCTGGGAGAAGATCAAAATTCAAAATTGAAATACAGTTTCTACTGAATGCTTACCACTTTTGCACCATTGTAAAGTGGAAAAATCGTTAAGTTGAACCATTGTAAACTGGGGACCGTCTATAGTTAGCTACAAAGAACCCAGTGATTTGAAAAAAATATAGTCATAGGGTTTTTACTTAAGCCATTGTTTCAATGTTGGCTGTTTGATTTTTGTTTTTCCTTTTTTCATTTTTCCCACAAGAAGAGAGAGCACAGGCTGGCTTTCCTACACTGTAAGAAATCCTGAAGGGGCTCACCACACCTATCAAACTAGCAGTTACACAGTCTTCTTAAACTTGAGTTATTCATGGCTAAATGGAAACAATCTTCAAGGCCATTTTGACAAAAACTTGATTAGGATTCTTGAAATCCTGGGAAAAACCCTATTCCATGCAAGACAGTAAATAAGATTTAAGATGGGTTGGTTCTTCTGAATCTTGGGTAAGAATCAAGATAAGTCTGAGTCATTGTTAATGGTTGATGGTGGACCGTATTAATATTCTCCGACCGCTTCACAACAGCCACAAGGGCAGTTGGTTTAGCCTTTGAGAGGAGGAGGAAAATCGTTTGAAGAGAAAGAGCAATGTTTTGTAGGCTGCAGTGGGAGGGAGAGGCATTTTGGTGACCTCCTGTCCCCAGGATCCATGGGGCTTGGAAGGGTGAGCACCCTCCACCACAGAAGTCCAAGAGGAAGTGGTATTTTCTCTGTGAGCCAGGCTTTAGTCCATGCATAAAGCAATGGAAGGAATAGTTCATGAAGAGGTTAGAGATGTGGGGTCATTTGCTTACATCTGGCTTTCAGAGAACATGAAAAGAGGAGGCAGGAGAGGCAGACATCACTTAATGTGGGTGAGCGTGGCAGTGGCCAAAGGTAACTGGGAGGAGTGATATGAAGAATAGGCCTCAAGGTCTCAAAAAGAATCTTCACACCAGGTCTCTAAAACCGAAACAAAGTGACCCCAAACACCATGCAATGGTCCCTGCCAGTAAAACTTGGTTCAAACACTGCAGAACTTCCCCATGGATTCACAGCAGGCAGTGTCAGCTTTATAACCGATTATTACTGAAGTTTTGGAAACACTCTAAATTAGCAGGGGAAACATGAACGCACCACTGCAAATACGGAGAAGACTGCCTCTGTACAGTACCAAGATAACTCTTTTTTGGTCAAGAGGTGGAAGGCATATGCCCAGGAATCCAAATGTTGGATTTGGAACTGGGTTATTTTGAACCCAAGAGCAAATGTGTTTGCAATTTAATCCACTTATAACTATCATATTGTTTCTGAGTACATTTTGAACTTTCACATTTTTGGAAGGTTTCTAAGATGAAATTCCTAGAAAACAATAAATTGAAAACACGACGTTTTTAAACATAGAGAAACATTTAATAAAAGACACAAAAGCAAAAATTTCTCCAAACCACTACTCCCAAGTAAAAAAAAAAATGGCAGGCTGTAGCTGAAATGTACCGGTGTCCCATTCCTGCCTGGAGAGTTCTTTGACTTTATCCCCTTATGGCTGTTTGCACTTCAAAATGCCTTCTCGTCAGTTCTCTAGAACCTTCAAATTGATAGAGGAAGCAAACAAGCATACAGTCAACAAGCAGAAGAGAGTTAATGCAACATCTTTTAGAAATGTGAACATACTGCTAGGCATACTCAACCAGCATCATTTATCCTTCAGGAATTGAAGCATTTTTGATGCATTTGACCTTTAAATCACATTGGGGCAAAATAGAAAGGTAGCTTTCCCCTATAACTCAAGCCCTTGCCAAGAGGTTCCTGAAAAAGAAATACACACTTTTTTACAGCACTGATTTTTATGCAAATAGATCCTCAATTTAAATTGGGAATATGTAAAAATCTATCACCCTGTAGGTTATGGAAATGAAACATCAGTGTCTATGAAGTCTAAAAGAGATAATCTCTGCTTGGTTTTCTATTATTGACATTTTTAAAAACCAACTCTAACCTTTTAGTTGATAGGCCTTAAAGATATATTATTGTAAAGTGCATAATTGTTACAAAGGAAAATATAACCTGGTGTCTGGACCCTTTTGGAAGACTCTTGAATTGGTCAGGGCTCCTGATTTCAAGGGACAGAAAGCCACTTCAAACTAGTTTGGACAAAAGGGGTATTTATTGGATGGAGACTGAAGCTTCTAAGGGAAGAGTTAAAAATTGGCTAAAAAGGCAAGGGTTGCATGTAGCTTGGGCTCTTCTCTGCATCTCTCCTCTCTGTCTCTGTTGGCCTGCAAGCTTCATTTTCATCTTCTCCTTCCTCATGGGGAGGAACAGGACATACACATGTTTCTGAGTTTTACTTCTTGGGGGCTTCTGTTTCAGAGAGGGCTGATTGTCTTTTCCCAATTCTGGCTTGAAAAATACCAGGAAGAACTCTGATGGGCTTGGCCTGGATCAGATGTCCAACCCTGGCCCAAATGACAGTGGCCTGTAGGATGGACCATGTGAGAACAAGGTGCTTCCCAATAGCAACACATGACGTATGTCAATAGAAGAACCATTCCCATACGAAGGGGAACGTATAGGCCAAAACTGATTCCATATGCCCACTTGACCTGTATTTTCATTGTTTAAACCTTATATTTTGATTTGAACGTTGTAATGGAGTGATATTCCACTTCTACAGAAGCAAATCATGTCAATAGGTAACCTCCCCACCTTCTGGCATTTGCAGAAATGTCCACGTGAACTACTGTTAGCTTTATTTTTCACTTCCAGGCTAATGAGGTTACTTAGAAGTCTGTGTTGTTTGTTGTAGTGGACATCTGTGTGATTCTGCTAGCCCATCATCCAGTTTTTCTTCTTCAGCTGATAACACCTAGATTTTCCTTTGGGAAACCAATGTCTCCTATATTCTCAAACCATGCGATTTCCATGAAGTTGACACTGTGTGCTTGTCTCAATGACGTGCTAGTGGCCCAGCCCTGGCCAATTGGAATGCCACACTCCCCTGGCCAGTTATGGTCCAAGGATGGACCTCCCTCCTTTTTAAGGCTTTCCCTGGAACAGTTTGGAAAGGGCCTCGCTGGGAATGCTTCTGAAGCTACTGTTGGCCACAGTTTGAGAAGACCTGAATGAGAACAAAGGCAAGAGATGGGATAAAGCAGAGTTGAGGGATGGAAATGCCTGATAACAGGGTTGAAGTCCAGCTGCCTAAGCTGGACAGTCAAGTGAAACAGTAAAATTCTTCCCCCTACCCCCTTCCCCTCAGTTTTGGTTATAGCTTGTTTGATTTGGATTTCTGTACCTTGCAACCAATGTGAAAAGTGAATTATCTTCATGAGCAGAACTGTGTAGTTCCTAATTAAATCTCCTGCTCCAGATCCTTATGTTCCAGATAAGGCAAACCACAAAACCTAGTGGCATAAAGCAGTAACCGTTATTTCATTTATCTCATGGTTTCTGTGGGTCAGGAATATGGGAAGGGCTTGGCTAGGCAGTTCTTACTTGGAGTCTCCATGCAGTGGCAACCAGACAGTGGCTGGAGCTGGGATAGAGGGGAGGGGAGGGGGCTGGAGCAGCTGGCAGCCAGCAGGGCAGCTGTCTCTCCTCCTGAACTGTCAATAGCTCTGTTGGACTACTTGAGCTTCCTCACAGCATGGCATTCAGAGCACTCAGACTGCTAACCTGTCTTCCGCGTGAGTGTTCCAGAGCTCTGGGTGTAAATTGAATCACTTTCTATGACCCAGCTTTGAAAGTCACACAGTGTCATTTTCACCACAAGCTGGTCAACTGAATCAAGGGAAGAAGATGTAGACCCCACCTCTTAATGGTGACACGTCAATGAATTTGCAGACATGTTTTAAAACCACCACATGTTATGAGCACTCCCCAAACTGTGAGAAGGGTAGGGTACTGCGGTCAAAATGATATATTTCAGTAGACTTAGTTTTGTGACATCATGCTTTTAGTTTATACTTTGGGGGGCTGGATTAACTTTTTCAAGTCATTAAGGCACAAAGTGTAGTCTATATATATTGAAAATTAAATAAGATTTGTCATGATCTTTCAGGCTTTAGGATTCCATTTTGTTCTTGTATTAAGGCATTTCCAATTTTAATGTGAGTAGCACTGAAAGGCATTTAGATTGGGAGTAGTTCTCTACTTCACAATTGCTTATATATTGACTTACTATCGAGGCATTGTCATTTAGTACTGGGTACCGTAGTCAATGTAACTTCCAGAAGCGCTTCACTGCCTTCCAGTGACCAGTTTAAGGAGTTGGGAGTAATCTCTTTTTTATGGATTCTATATGAAATAGCCATTACAATGTAGATTTGTAAAACTTGACCTGTGTTATGGTTCTATCACTTTGCCTCTCTGACTAGAGTTAGAAATCCTCCTTTATACTATGTAGTACCATGGAGTAAAAATCAGAATGCAACACTTTTCAACTTTCTCCCAAGTGGAGGAAGTCTAATAGATCTTGAACTATTTTTTTTTCTTTCTGTTTCAGAGTGTAGCAAGTAATCTATTGGAATAAAACCAGCAGTTGAGTTAACTCATGCAAAGGTAATTTAGAGCACAAATTAAATCTGTCAGAGTGGTATTAGATTTGCAAAAGCTCATAAATAACAAATGAAAGGTCACAAAGCTGTGAAAATGAGAGTGTACTTCATAAGAGAGCTGTAGTCAGGGACGAGTCCTCAGCGCATATTCAAATAGCAGTGCACAAGATGGAAGCACAACATCTTTTCTAAATGTCTAGAACATTCCAAAGACACAGTGGACTCCAGGGAAAAACATCAAAGTCCTAGAAAAGACCCTTCAAATCACTGAGCATGTCCAACATGGTATTTGTGGGGTTTAGGGATTAAAGTTCCATCAACTACTGAGAATCTGTGTAGAAAAAACACATCCCCATCAGCAGAGCCCATATTTCAGTAGCAGTTAGACTAATTGTGAATGCATGTCACTCATCTTTCACTTTTCAGTTCCTAGAAAATACTAATATAGTGAGTGGTGCTTCATGATTTACTGCAGGAATGTAAGCAGTTGGGTGATATTAATAAATAGTCCGGCCCATCCTGTTTTCTCATGGAAAAGAGCAGTGGGAAAATAGCTCTGGCTACTATAAAGTAGACAAGTTCTTTTACTGTGCATTTTATGCAGATCTTTTTTTGTGTGTTGTGTTGTGTTGGGCTTGACTTGTATAAGGCAATTATTTATACAAGCAATGTGTGGGCTTCATCAAAATTAAAAACTTTTGTGTATCAAAATACATCATCAAGAAAGTGAAAAGTCAACACAGGGAAAGGGAGAAAACGGTTGCAAATCATACATCTGAAAAGAGTCCAGAGTCCAGCATATAGAAAGAACTCTTACAACTCAACAATAAAAATATAATTCAATTTAAGAAATGAACAGGGGCTTCCCTGGTGGCGCAGTGGTTGAGAGTCTGCCTGCCGATGCAGGGGACACAGGTTCATGTCCCGGTCCGGGAAGATCCCACGTGCCGTGGAGCGGCTGGGCCCGTGAGCCACGGCCACTGAGCCTGCGCGTCCAGAGCCTGTGCTCCGCAATGGGAGAGGCCACAACAGTGAGAGGCCCACACACCGCAAAAAAAAAAAAAACACAAAAAAAATACACAGTGCACTTCACATTCACTAGGATGGTGCTATAATAAAAATTGTTTTTTAATGAAAGTAAGTGTTGATAAGGATGTGGAGAAATTTTGCTGATGGGAACGTAAAATGGTACAGTGGAAAATCGTTTGGCAGTTCTGCAAAAAGTTAAATATAGTTACTATAAGACCCAGCAATTCCACTGTTAGGTATATACCCAAGAAAAATGAAAACATATGTCCACACAAAAAATGTACATGAATGTTAAAAGCAGCATTATTCACAATAGCCAAAAAGTGGAAACCACCCAGATGTCTATCAGCTGATGAGTGGTATATCCATACAGTGAAACATTATTCAACCATAAAGAAGAATGATGTACGAATTCACATTACAGCATGGATGAACCTTGAAAACATTATACTAAGTGAAAGAAGCCAGACGTGAAAGACTATATGTTGTATGATTCCTTTTACACAAAATGTTCCCGATAGGCAAATCCCTAGCAACAGAAAGTAGCTTAGTGGTTGCCAGGAGTGGGAAGAGGAGGGAATTGGGGCTGACTGCTAATGGGTGCAAAATTTCTTTTTGGGTGATGGAAATGTTCTAGACTAGGTGATGGTTGCACAATATTATGGACATACAAAAAGTCCTCACTGAATTGTATTATTTTTAGATGATGAATGTTATGTTATGTGAATTTTATCTCAATAAAAAATTTTAAAATAAAAATAACAGATCCTTAAAGAAAAAAAAAGTGTGCTTACTAGGATTAATAGCACATGCACTAGAGATAAACCTCAAGTGTTATCTCAGATTCCTGTGACTGGTACCTTCTTTCTCTTTCTTGGTCAGCGGTCCATCCACACGGGGTTGACCTTCCACTCTGGCTGCTGAAATACAGGTGAGTGGGTTCTTCGTGGAGTGGACCTTGATCAATGGGAGACAAGAGACAGGAAGACATAAATTCTCCCTCCCTTCTCGCTCCGTGGGCCGCACTGAGTGCAGCTGTTCCTTGGAATCCTCTATCTCTCTGTGGCTTGATGTGAAGTGGTGAGCTGCATAGTAACCTAGGATCACATTGCTTTATATTTCCTAGCTTCATTTTACCTCTGTCTGTCTGTCTGTCTTCCCCTCCTTCTCTCTCTCCCTCTCCCTTTCCTTCTTTCTCTTTTTCCTTTACCCTCGTTGTCCTGGGCTTGCTCTTCCCGTATAAAGTCTTAGCACCTTTAGTCCTTGCACAGATTCTGCTGTAAGAGCACCTGGCCTATGGCACTTGGTGAAGGGTGTGGCAAAAGAGGGAAGGGGGGAACATTCTATCAAATATGGACTCTGTTATTTTAGAAGAGACATGGGCATTTTTAAGGCTATATTCATTGGCTTTGGGTGAAAAGCTGACTTCTGTTTGTGCATAAAAAGTGAAATTACTCTGTCAAATCACTTTGTGAAAAGAACGATTTTTTCCAAAAACTGTTTTCCTCTTTATAAAAGTAATACATGCTCATCAAAAATTTTTGAGCATGCAAATTAAGCAAAAAGAAAAACATCAAAATTACCTGAAATCCCACATCATTTTGGTCTTTGTCCTTTCAGTCCTTTTTCTAATCATAAACAAGCCTAGAAATACATAAATTTTTTTGCTAAAGAAGGAACAATTTCATGAGTAAAATGTGTTGGTATGACAAAGTGTCAACTACTTTAAGAATTTGAAAACTCTGCATTAAACACATAAAATTCATGGTTAAAAAGTAGTTGAACCCTCCAAGTTTGAAAACTTTCTCTAAACGAATCCGGCCTAGAGAACCAAGCTTGCCAAGTAGAGGTGAATCTCTTTTAATGAATGAAATGGTTGTTTTAACTTCATCCATGATACTTCACTGTGTGTAGGACCTGTGAGCACGCTTGGAGATGTGGGCCTTGGCAGGGGTACAAGGTGTGCTCATGACCTGTGCTCCTTCCACATCTTTTACACAAGTAAAATCTAACTAAGGCAGCTATGGTAGAGATCATGGGGGTGGAACACAGGCCTTGTAAATACAGGGAGGGTGTAGAAGACCAGCACCCACGTGTTTGCTTCCTTGACAGGGATGGCAAGAAATCCCTGGGTCTGTGTGAGCCTCAGCATATTAAAATGCTGGTGGCATTTAGGCCTCTCCCCACTGGCTTTGTCCCTGCCTGGCTGGCCATGGGACCAAAGGCGGGGTAGAGGAGACATATGGATTGTGATTTGTCATACTTAGTAGTTCTGGGCATTGTCATATTTTTCTGATTTAAGGAAAGTGTGCTTGTGTTGAACCAAAGTTAATTGTACCATGTTTACTTTCACTTAGAAAACTATACTGACTGATTTTGAACAAAACAATAGTAGTAGAAATATTGGGAAATACTGTTAATACGTGGCATTTACTGTGTGACAGACACTGTTCTTAGTGTTTTACATGTTAATTTATTTAATTCTCATAGCACATTTTTTTAAAGCTGTATTTTTTTCATTGAAGTATAGTTGATATACAATGTTGTCTTAATTTCTGCTATACAACAAAGTGATTCATATATATATATATATAAAACATTCATTTTTAAAAGATTCTTTTCCATTATGGTTTATCATAGGCTATTGAATATAGTTCTCTGTGCTATACAGTAGGACCTTGTTGTTTATCCATTCTATATATAATAGCTTACATGTGCTAACCTCAACTTCCCACTCCATCCCTCCCCCAACCCCCTGTCCTTTGGCAAACACAAGTCTGTTCTCTGTGTCCAACTCATAGTACATTTTAAGGTAGGTAGTATTATCCTCATTTCGCAGATGAGGAAACTGGGGAACAGAATGGTTAAGTAACTGGCTTAAGGTTGCACAGCAAGAAAGTATTGGAGTAAGGTTTCAAATCCAGGCATCTAGCTCCTCCCCTCTGTATGTCACTCACACATAGTCAACACAAGCTGTAAAATGAAGGCTCTTGGATGGGTAGCCATGCCACAGGGGTTGCAGTAAGGTTCATTTCAGATGACACTAAGTAATACATAATGCTTATGCAAAGACTGTGCAGAGGGAGACTTTTAAATTAATAACTGGAAGGAATACTGTGGTTGAGAAATGCTTTAATGGAAACGAGACACTTGCAATGTTTGGTATGTGTTGACATTAAGTTTCACATTAAAAAGAACTTAGGTTGGCAACTAGTTGATATTTAATGTTAAATTATTCAAAATAAAACCAGAAACCCTTCCTCACCATTCCTCTCGAACTGAGCCCAGATTGTGAGGACACAGGTGTTGGTGCAATTCATTCAGGGGTCCAGGGGCCTCTGTGCAAATCTGTCCCTCAGGTACAGCTTCACCCGACCTGATGGAGGTACACAGAAGAACTATTGCGTTCGCTTAAGATTAGATAATGTTTGTGCCTGTCACTCATAGAGGGAAAGAGATCCTTGATATTTGTTTTCTCATCACATTATTTAACCAAGTGCCTAGCACAGTGCCTGGCAGTCACATTTATGAAGTGAACGAGCAGCTCCTTCCCTTTCTGATTGCAAACCTGCTTGGGGGAACCAAATTGCAAACAGAAGAGGGCGTAGTGAGCATGAAATTGGCAAGCTGGCATCATCAAGCTGTTACAGGGTGATAAGAGTTCTCTATTTTCTAACAATTTGTCTAGTTGAAAAAAGTAAAGAACACACCAATCCATCTGGAGTTAATTTGAGTGTATCGTGCATTGTTTGGTGTCAGTTAATCTTTCCACAATTTTTAATAAAGTTATCTTACTATTATTTAATATTTTCCTGTTCTGTAATTTAAAAAAAATAGCTTTTATCATGAAATAGCTCTATGTCTGAGCTCCTTGGAGTGTTTCATTTTCTGAATTCATTTTTATACTTTCTATCATCCTGTTTTGAATAATATTACTCTGTACTGTGCTCTGATATCTGATTAGTCTGATATTGATTTTCTCTATTGATTTTGATTTCTAATATATTTACTCTTGGTCTGTTTGTTTTGACAGCAAAATTTTAGGATTATCTTATGCTGTTTTTAAAATGTCATTGAATATTTGTATTAAAATTTTGTAAACAAAATGTCCAAATTATGTTTTTTTAACCAGTTTAAAATAAAGTGAATATCTAACTTGATCCCTTGCATGGGTGCTAGAATGATGGTATTCGGAAAATAGAACATGAGGAACAGACTCTATAGAAAAGCAATAAAATGGCAAGCGAACAACGCAAATAAATTAAGATATATATCTACATTCTAAGTAAGCTGGATAATTCAACCCTAGTAAAATTTTATTGCTCTCGGTTTTAATTGAAAAGGGAAGAGTCCAAATAAAGGATAGAATGATGATTGCTTAGTGTTACAGTGACACCTTGATCTCATTTCTTCAGGTTTTGTTCATATACCTTGACTCAGTCTTTGGAAGAACATAGTATCACCATTAAATGTGGCCTCAGTGGCCAGACTGCCTGGGTTAAAATCAACTCCTCTATGTATTTGCTGGACTTCAGTTTACTCACAATGGGATGATAACAGTGCCTACCTCATAGGGTTATGAGGAGAATTACCTGATAGATATAGATATAGATATAGATATAGATATAGATATAGATATATAAAGAACTTCACCAGTACACAGCCAATAATGTTAGTTATGTTGAGGAGATTTTGAGCTATAAAGACACATCTTGGTTCACGAGAGGCCAATTTACCTACATATCCTTTTTTTTTCTTTTTTTTTTCCAAATCGGAAAGTCGAGCCTGTACAGCCTGACCCAGTAAGGCTGCACTCTCATGCCTGGCGTTCGCTGGTATCAAGGAAATGCTTCTGAGCTTCTGCACCTGACTTATTTATTGTTGCATTCTGGCAGCCAACCCCTTTCCTCCTGGCAAAAATAGCTGGGTTTCATTAAAATTCAATCTTTCCTGATACCATCTCTGCTGGATGTTAGAGGGCACTGCTAGCAGTGGAGCTTCAGCAACCTAATTAAGAATGGATTTGGGGTGAAATTTTCTAAGTACTCTAAAATTACAGTCTGTAAAGTTTCTCTCCATGTCTACCCACTTCCTCGTGCCCTGGGCTCCCTGTTTCTCGCCAGCTCATCCCGCCATCACAGGAGCTGGGCCGAGTCTCCGTGGCTTTCCCGAGTTGGACACTGACATGACTCTGGCTTCGTATTTCAGGTGCAAGTCCTCTTCCGCCGTCCCGAGTCCCCGCTCCCGGGCCCCCTGGATGAGTGACGCCTTGGTCTGCCATGGAAGCTGGCCCTGCCCTGGCCTGGCTCCTGCTTCTGAGTCTGCTGGCTGATTGTCTGAAAGCTGCTCAGTCCCGAGACTTCACCGTCAAAGACATAATCTACCTCCACCCTTCAAGTAAGACTCCGTTCTCTTCACTGCAGAAATGTCACTTGACTCCCAATAAGATTTGAAAGTTGAAAAATGGCCGGCAGGAGGCAGCCTTCCGCTCAGGCGAAACCTGGTGATTTAATTGCGGGGGGGCGCGCATGCGACAGAAACATCGTTGTGTTTTACCCTCCCCTTTTTACAGGGTGTTTGTATTTGAAGGTAAATTATTAGGCTTGTTTTCTCTGTTCCCTGTACCCTCGGTCGCTCTGATTCTAAACACCCTTTCCTCTGACTCTGCCAGCCCTCGGTCAGTTATCAAAGTCAACCGCCAAGTCCCAGGAGGAAGGTGTTTGTAAAAGATCAGGCCTTTATAAGCAAGATAATAGCTGGCCTTCCTGTCTGTGCATCTAATTCTCAGTTTCAGCATAATTGCCTCCCGCCACTTCCTGTTCCCTATCCCTTTCAGTTTCCTGTGTTTAAGAATTATCTTGGGAGTGTATAATGATGTGTGTCCCAGGTTCCTTCTCTGGAGTGTCTGACTGCATCTATCTGGGTGGTTCCCATGGATTTTTGCTTTCAGCAAGAAATTCAGGTGCTTCCGCTGTTGCCGATATTCTAAGGATCACACTTCGGGAAACACAGCAGCTTTCCTTCTCTACTGGTCACCATCTCTGTATTTATCTCATCTCTTTTACTTTTGCTTGACTCTCTGCTGGAATGCCCCTGAGCTGGGTATGTAGTGCGAGGGCTGACCTTTAGCATTCGCCCCGAGGTGCATTACTCTTTTGAAATGTTGTTCGCCAAACATTTTTGAGCCTCTACTGTGTGTCAAGCATTGTGATCGGCGTGAAAAATGTAAAGGCAAATCAACCATAGTCCTTGCTTTTGAGGATCTTGCAATCTACAAGGTGGAGGCAGCCACCTGGACTCCTTCAATGCCACATGGTTAGAATATGTAACGTCTCCGTGTTCTGGTTGAATGAGAGGTGGTCCAAGGAGTGCACAGGGGCTTGGAGTCCACCTGACCTCGGGTTAGGACCTCCCTCAGCTGCTTCATAGCCTTCTGACTTGAAATAAGTTCCCTAACTTTGTGAAGATTAAATAAAAGAACGCATACAAAGCACTTAGCACTGTGAGCCATAGGAAATGCTCAATAAATGTTAGGGGAATCTTTAAAGTGTTGATTTCTACATTTCCAACTTGGTTAAAATGATACATACCCTATAGCATTGTTTTGTGGACTAGAAATAATATCTGTAAAATGCTAGCACATACATAACAGGCAATCAGATGCCTGTTACTTATGATGTTGTGCTAGTTGGCTCAGACAGTAAACTGAGGATGCTGAAGGTACATCACTAATTTTTTAAATCCAGATATACTTTTTTTTTAAACATCTTTATTGGGGTATAATTGCTTTACAATGGTGTGTTAGTTTCTGCTTTATAACAAAGTGAATCAGTTATACATATACATATGTTCCCGTATCTCTTCCCTCTTGCGTCTCCCTCCCCCCCACCCTCCCAGATATACTTTTAACCGGCAGCCAATAGTTTCTTTAGACTTATTGCTGTTGTACGCTCTCACCAGTACAGGCTGGTGCCTACTGGTTAGTTGTATGGAAAGCTTATCTAGCTGCTTGTTTTTGCAGGGCAGTTTATTTTAGTAACATTCATGAAAAGAAGGTGCTTTGATAGTTTCTCTGTTTCCTAAGATTGCATTTTGTTCTTTTCTCCAAACAACCATGCTTTTTTATTACAGTTGGTGAACAAAAACCTAGGTTTCAGTCTCTCGGGTTTGATTGCCAGGACTTTCAGCTTCTGCGGAATTCTTTGTCCGCTTCAGTGACAGACTCAGAAGTCACTGGGCCTCAAAACAGACCCACGCCTGGCCTTCTCTGAGGCTGTGATTGTACACGCAGGGTGGAAAGGAAAATTAAGGGGGGTGGATTTAAGTGACCAAGAACAAAACAAACACACTCTGCTTGTGCCTCAGGGGTATGGTGGGTCAGTGCTGGCGGGCGTTGAGTGGACCTCTATTTGGAAAGTCCATTTCAGAATGGGATCTTTGAAGGATGAGCTCTGCCAGGCTGGAGGGGCAATCACCTGTGCTCTTTAGAAATTGATGGAAAAGTTCCATTCCTGTGACCTATGTTGATTAAATGGAGCCATGGCCTGGTTAAAGAGAGCTCACTGTAAACAAAGAATTGATGGAGTATTCTGATGTGATTTTGGAATATAGAGAAGGGTAGAAGCAGCTGTTCCTAAACTATGTTGTATGTAGATGGTTCACCAGCAAGTCTGGGCTGAGTTCTCTTTCAGAGTCTCCATAACTGGTCACAAGGAATATAAGTTCTTGCAGGATTCAAGTTCCTGTCCATGGTTCCTACTTGGCCATAACTTTGTTTATTCTGACCGCTTTAAAGCAGAGTTAACTTCACATTTCTCTGCACTATTTCAGAAGTTTTTGGTGCTGTTTGCTTGTTTTTACACTTTGATTTTTTAAACGGTCATGGTTGTCTGCCCTTAAGCAGCACCCAGTAGACTGTGTTTAGATGAAGCGATCTCTCCACAAATAAGCAGGTTTCTGTAGAACATAGACCACAAAAAATATATGAAGGAAGCATGGGATTATTTTGATTTTGAATTATTAATATAATTGCCTCACTTTGTAGATGGAGACACAAACAGCTTTCCTGGGGTCGGCGAGTGAGCCAGATTCCATTAATATTAGATACTGCTCAGAACCTGCCCAAGGAGAAACACGGTGACGCTGGAGATGTGAGAAGATACAGAAGTTTTCCACACCAGACAAACATAAACTCATTTCTCCTGGGCCCCGAACGGCCCTCAGAGATAGCAAGTGGGATGAGATTGGAACCCGGGTTGGGAAAGTTCAGCCTCCCATGACTAATCTCCTTTGCTCTCTGGTTCCCTAACCTTTGAAGTTTCTAAGCCTTTAAAAGAAATAAACTTTATGGCTTTCAAACTTGAGGCACTATCCTCAGTAACATTCTTTTCTATCATGTGTATGGGTTTTTTTTTCTTTTTCATGTGAAAAATGATGAATTTCTTCCTAGCCCATGATTAAAATACCAAAGCCTAATAAAAACCTTTGAAGCAGGAGTTTGTATTAAGAGACATGAAGCTACTTATTTGGCTGTTAGACCTCGTACAAGATAGCAGAATTTAACATCCTAAGTGACTTCAACATGTTCTTGGCCTCCTTTTCATTCCTTGTAATAGAAATCTTTCCTGGGAAGTTCAGTTTTCCTCTGGTTGCATATTCTGAGTCTTTCCTT
This sequence comes from Tursiops truncatus, assembly GCF_011762595.2. Classification (NCBI taxonomy): domain Eukaryota; kingdom Metazoa; phylum Chordata; class Mammalia; order Artiodactyla; family Delphinidae; genus Tursiops; species Tursiops truncatus. The sequence goes on along the minus strand of NC_047040.1, from coordinate 80,439,025 downwards.
AATTATGTGGACCAAAGAGCCTATCTCTCTACAGGGGGCTTGTTTAAGCCAGCGAAGTTTTCCCATAATTCTACACTACATTAAGTCTTAGGGAGTGAGGGGACTTTCTAGAAAGGTACCAGGAAATGCACTTCTATCAGAAATATGTTCATGGTATTAAAATTATACTGACAATATGTTGTTGCCTAGTGGACTGAGAAGATCAATTTATTAGATTTCTAGAAATTTTGTATTTGCATCCAGTTTCCAAAAACAGTGGAAATTAATTTGGTAAGAATGAAAAAGAAGAAAGTTTGGATGCATTACACATCAGCGTACAGTTCAAAACAAGATTCTCTTCTCACCACGGTTTTGGTAACTGAAGGCCTTTGTCCTGGCAAAAGTTCCAAGGGATGGAAACAAAGACGAAATCTTTTCCGATGCCTTACAAATGAATTATGGTCGGTTGAACCATGGCTGACCAGGGGAGTTAATGGACAGATTATATTACAGGAAGTAACTGGGCACTTTGGCTTTTCTTTTTTTCTTTACAATAACCTTCTCTTGAGGGACCAAGGACTTATGCCCTGAAATACTTATGCCCTGAAATACTAAGCTTATTAACTCTGTGATCAGGAGCCAAATTAGATTCATTCGCAGCTGGGGCCACAACGATTTGAAACCCTACTTGCTCTGTAATGCTTTGAAGTAACAGAGAAGAAAACTGCACATCTCTTAGAAACCTCTTTCCGTCCTTTTGAAAAAAACCTTCTTTATCAGATTCAGTATCAGTTAGCAAGTTACTGGAGATAGTTGTTCATCTGAAGACCTTGTTTATTAGCTAAATATTTCCAGAGGGGGGAATTGGACCATTTCTTGGTATTGTGCTGTAATTATCGACTGAAAGCTGAGTCTGTTTTCAGAGATTTGTCACTGAAAAGGGTTTGATTATTCACTGATCAGTACTACCTGCCAAGGTGTAAATACAAGTTCCTATGAGCAAATATTAGACTGTCATTGTTGAGAATGCAACAGATATGAAGTTGTGGACTTAAAAATAAAACTCACTGGAAAGGAGATCATTTGGTTAATTGGCAATGATACATGCTGATAAACACATTCAGAGATAAATGATTTTTAACAGAGCTTCATTTTGCTACCATAGTGTTTTAGCTCATATTCCTGTTTTAATTTTGACAACACTTTGAGTTAATTTCAGAGTCCAGGCCTACTTGTATAAGAAATGGCAGTATTTAATTTAATATGTCACTAGTCTTGCAAAAGATAATTTTGAAGAGTCTATTAATCCAAATTTGGGAACACTACAACTTATTAGTGCTAGGCTTTCAATACGTTTATTCTTGGAACAGCTGGATCGTCAGTCTTCATTCAAAGTTCTTAATTTATCTCTTTGATGGGAAAGTTTCCAGGAATAGCTAATCCAACATTCCAGCTAAAAGTTTTACTGGCTGCAGTGACAGACAGATAAAATTGGATACTCTAGTGAATTAATCACACAAGCTGAAGTATTATGGTTGGCTTGCAGTCATAAACCTTAGTGAATACGATCGTTTTTTGAGAAATGCTGTTCTTTGACAAATTATATACATCTTTTCTTCAAAATCCCTGCTTTAATAATTCTACTTCAAATCTTACAAACTATTTTAAAGTTCTGTCTTTTACACTTATTTATATATTAAATAATTTAAAGTGGACAGTGAAACTGTTTTTAATTCATCCAATCAGGATAATTTCCTAAAATATTTTGTATGGTTTTTAATAATGGTATTTATAAAAATAATCTAATTAAAATCTCCATAAGAGTATTGAATGCCTTTGGAACATGAGAACCTATTTATTTATTTATTTATTTATTTATTTTGGTTGGGTGCAGCATACGGGATCTTAGTTCCCCAACCAGGGATCATACCTGTGCCGCCTGCATTGGAAGCGTGGCGTCTTAACCACTGAACCACCAGAGAAGTCCGAGAACCTATTTATTTTAAATTCTTCAGGCATGTACTTACCTAAACTAGAATCTTTAACTCGAGTATAACCCACCTATCTAGGCAGTGAAGACATAAAAATTTTCTATGTGTAGTTTTACAAAATAGTTGATTTCTGTTTATTATAATTACATGATAGAGCATGTTTAACCAGAGCAAGTTTTCCTCATTGGGAATGCAGTCATTGGATGGCTATGCCTAGGCTGCTTTCCATCCCTCATTTTTAAGAGGATCCTTGCTCTCAGCATCATTCTGTTTATGAACTTGAGTAACCAGCCACTTGGAGGAACATAGAACTCTCAAATGGGCCCATTAAAAGTTTCAGTTACCTGTATTTTTTAGACAGTTTATGACTTTTGATCATGTTAGGTTATTGGGTATTGTCAGGGTCAGCTCTGTGAAATATTACAAGCAAATGCGAGGATGGGCAGTTATTCTAAGCAAGGTGAAAATCAAAGTTATATCTGGCCCATAATTCTGGCCTTAAGCTGCTGCCCCCTCCTTCATTTATTTTTGATAACATACTTCATTGGTTCCATGTGGGCAAAGTAATTTACCCTGAGATGATTATTTCCGCCAGTGGGACATGCAGGCTCAGCCATCTGCGAGGGAGAACAGTTGGCTCCTGCAGATGAAGTGTTTGCATGTTTGCAGCTTTCAAAGAGGCCAGGTAGTTTTACAGATTAACACACACACAAACACACACACACACACACACACACACACACACACACACACACACAAGTTCTGTCTGTGAAAGGCGAAACTCTAAGCAACAAAGTAAGCAAATGATTAAAACTAAGCACCAAGTGAAAGTACATCAGGGAAAAGGACAGAGATGGCCTGGCCAGATGTTCCTTTTGGATCCTGGTCCTTAATTACCAAGGAGACCCTGGTATGTTGGGCACTCTCCAGAACCTGACTCCCGTGGATGTATCCCGCCTGAACACAAATGCAAGGCAAAGAATGCAAGTACCTGGAGGGCAATCCCTTCAGAAGGCAGGAAGAGGCAGCTCAGGAGTGGGGAATGGAGGGGAAAGATAGGAGCAGCTTCCTGGAACATCCCCATGTGCCCTCAGCACTCTGCCCCGAGACATTGGCCGTGGGCCCCCGGGGTCCCTTAGGAGGTTCACCTCTGCACAGGCAGCATGTATCTTAGCAATGAAGACTCTTAGCTGGTATTTGCTATCCCCTGAGACTCTTAACCATATCAGGTCCAACCAGATAAAATTATACGATTGAACCAAAGAAATTTTATAGGTAAGAAATGATCAAGCATCAAGAAATTTTTAATGATTGAACCTAATATTTATATTTATTTACACGATGATATGTCTACAGAAGTTGACACATAAAAGTAAATCATAGGAAATCCAGAGTGCCTTTTTTTAATTGACATTTTTATTGAGATTATTGTAGATTCATCCGCAGTTGTAAGAAGTAATATACAGAGATTCCATATGTACTTTACCCAGTTTCCCCCAATGGTAACATTTTTTAAAACTGTGGAATAATATCACAACCAGGTTATTGACGCTGATACATTAGTCTACCGGTCTTATTCAGACTTCCCCCGTTTTACTTGTGTTCATTTGTGTGTGATTCTGTGTGTGTGTGTATGTGTGTGTATTTAGTTCTACATAATTTTATCCCCCCGTTTTACTTGTGTTCATTTGTGTGTGATTCTGTGTGTGTGTGTGTGTGTGTGTGTGTGTGTATTTAGTTCTACATAATTTTATCACATGTAGGTTTGTGTATCCATCACCAAATCTAGACACTAAACGGTTTCAATAGCACAAGGATTCCTCCTGTTGGCCTCACACCCATGTCCCTCTGACTCTCCCCCCACTACCTGGCAACTGCAACCCCTGGCAACCCCTAATACTTCCTCCATTTAAAAAATTTTCTCATTTAAAAAATGTCACACAAATGGAATCATACAGTATACAACCTTTTGGGATTGACTTCTTTCACTCAGGACAACTTCCTGGAAATTCATCCAGGTTGTTAAATGTATTAATAATTCATTTTTATTGCTGACTAGTGTTCCATGGTATGGATGTACCATGGTTTGTTTAACCTTCACCCATTGAAGGACATCTGGGTTGTTTCCAGTTTGGGGATGTTACAGATACAGTTACTATAAACATTTGTGTACAGATTTTTGTGTGAATGTAGGTTTTCATTTCTCAGACTCAGCTGCAGAGTCATATGACAGTTGCATGTTTAGTTTTTTAAGAAATTGCCAGGCTATTTTGAGAATCCTTTTTAAAAAATAAAAGCGTCTCACTTCACCATGCAGGATTCTGTGCTCAGTCTAAAAACTTAATCTTCTCTCTTGATTTTTTTTTTTGTAGCCACACCATATCCTGGTGGATTTAAGTGTTTCACCTGTGAAAAGGCAGCGGACAATTATGAGTGCAACCGATGGGCTCCAGACATCTACTGCCCTCGAGGTAAACTCTCAGTAGACACACTGGGCTGCCCAGAGCTGTCCACGAGTGAATGGCCTGTTGACTATGATGCCTGTATAGAGAGAGGCATGCTTGCAATCTCAACCACTTCTCTTGCCTAAGGCTATTAGTAGATCTTTTATGCCACATCAGTACCTTATCATCAAACATTGTCAGAGACATAAACTGGTCCATAGACTTGTCCCCTTTCTTATGAAGCATCGTTGGAGCTCCAAAAGAGGTGAGTGAGACTTCTCACCCCCAGGCCTGACAAATGCCACATAAGAAGAGAACAGCCAGCCTGTAATCCACTCTTCGAAGCATTAGTCATTGCCTAGTAACTTCCTTTAAGTAAAAATATGAGTTGCTGTTCATATAAAGATCCCATTTATTACATATCTTGCCAGAGGCTTCTATCCCGAGACTGCATGAAAACTAGAATTCTCAATGTCATCATCGCACAAATAAAAACCCTGAGCTTTTTAAACTATTAAGTTCTCTTTGAGGGATGCGATGAATGCCCGATCAAAGCATGAAATTTTGACCCAAAGGCCCATTTCAAAATGAAGTAGATGCTTCGTATTCATGTTCAGATCTCTTTTATCCTATTGAGTAAAAAAGATGGTTATATTTGGATATGGAGTCACTGTTAATTGGCTGTTTTGTGTTTGAAGGAAAGTCGATTCATTTGATGGGGAGGTGATAGGATGGGATATTTTATTGACAAATGTTTGAGCATGTAGTTAGATGGGCTTCGCTGCTGATCTAATTCAGTTGTTAAAATGACTGAACACAGCAACACCAATCTGTTATTTTTCAATGTAACACAAGAGCTCTTCTACTCACCCCAGCAGAAGGCACTCTGTTTCCCCTGGAGGACTGAACATAAGGAGAGCATGAAAACCGCAATGAAGGACAGGTGTCAGCTACCTAATCCGGTGCTATTTATTTAACCCATGAGTCTCCACCCAGACTGCCCAGGAGAAATACCTGTGGGTCTTTTCAAAACCACCTGGACCTGCGTCCTGCCTAGACCAGTGGTTCTCAAACTTCGGCATGACCGTCATTCCCTGGAGGGCTTATTTAAATACAGATCTCTGCCCCTAGTTCTGCCTTCCCCCTCCTTCCTATAGGTCTGAGATGGGGCCTGAGAACTTGCATTTCTAAAGCATTCCACAGTGATGCAGATACTGCTGGTCCGGAGACCAGGCATTAAGAACCACAGCTCTAGACCAACTGAGCCTACGTCTCTGAGGTTAGGGCCCTGCACCAGTGTGTTTAAACAGCCCAGGTGATTCTAGTGAACAGTCAGGGACAGAAACCACTGGGAGCTCCTCTCCCCACTCATAGAAAGCAAAATGCACTGTTGTCATTTCTGGGTTTTTCTTATTTACTTTGGGGAGTAGAGAATGTTGGTAGGGTCCCAAAAGACCACAGGGAAGAGAAGAATGTGGAGACACTGAAGATCGGCTGATTCACAAGCTAGGTGTCCAGCCATTCAGGTAATCAAAGAGAAGTTCCGGGCTTCCCTGGTGGCGCAGTGGTTGGGAGTCCGCCTGCCGATGCAGGGGACACGGGTTTGTGCCCCGGTCCGGGAAGATCCCACATGCTGCAGAGCGGCTGGGTCCGTGAGCCATGGCTGCTGAGCCTGCGCGTCCGGAGCCTGTGCTCCGCAACGGGAAAGGCCACAACAGTGAGAGGTCCGCGTACCGCAAAAAAAAAAAAAAAAGAGAGAAGTTCCATCCGCGTTGCTTTCTGCAATCACGCAGTCACTCCGGACCAGCGGTGTTTGCTAACATTACCACTACAGGGTGAACGTTTGGGCGGGTTGCTGACGGACCTGATTAAACCACTGCTTCTCAAACTTGGCGGCACGTAGAAATCACAGGTGAAAACACCGACGCCTGGACTCATTCCCAGAGATTCATGTTTAAATGGTATGGGTGCAGCCGGGCATTTGAATTTTTGAAAGCTCCCCCCGGGTGGTTCGAATATGCAGCAAAATTTGAGAACCACTGTAAACAGTGACTCTGGACAAAAACAGGATAATCTGCTTGTGTAGCCAATAACCTTTGGGCTGGTTCCTGGTAGGACAAAGCTGCCAGATGAGCTTTTGAAGCTGTTGCCACTGGTTAGAGCTACTGTACAGGAAACGTGACAGCGCTTCTCTCCGTGTTGCCCTGGCAGAGATGATACAAAGGAAAAGGAGGTTTTGTGAACTGGTGCTCTCTTGGGCCTTGGGCTGTATTTCACAGAGGCCCAGTTTCAAGTCTGAAGGTGTACAAGTCTACCTCTGTCACAAGGGGAAAACAGAGACCGTGACACTCTGCTTGAATTCTTCTCTGGAAATGAAGAAGTTCCACCTTGATGTGTTCTTTCGAGGTCAAAATCTATCCTTTTGAAGTACAGACACCTGGAAGTATCTCAGGTCTTTACACAATTTCTCCTTCTCCCCTTTTTTATCTTTTTGTCCTGACATTTATAGGAATAAACGGAAAGTGATGCCTTGAGATTCTTGCCATAGAACCACCGTGCCAAACCCTTTGGGGGATTATGCAGTGAAAGATAGGAATCAAGTTTCTTCTTTCAAGGACCTGGCAGTTTAGCTGGGAGATAAGATCTGAACATATCAAATGTCAAAAATAGCAGGACAAAGGCATGTGCCAGAGGAAACATGGCATTAAATGCTTGGGAGTTTAAGGGAAGAATTGCAGTTTCGGGTGGTGAGGCGGCCAGTGACAGCATCCCGGGCTGGGGAGATGGCAGCAGCCCGACAGGTGGGCAAGGCGGGTGGCAGAGTGAAGGGAGCATATCTTCCAGGAAGTCAGTCAGAGCAGAGGCATGGAATGTACCCATGTGGGCTCAGTGGACAGGGGGAGACCTGAACTGGGTGTAGCAGAATATGCTGGGGAATAATAGGAGCAGGACAGGGGATCCGGGCTATTTTTGTGGGGCCTTGAACGTCAGGTAAGGAGCGAGGACTAGCGCTGTAGACTGAGAAGACATAATTCCTTCTTGTCCAGCCACGTTTGCCACGAACCATCAACATTTCCTCTGGGTTCTCTCCAGATTTTTTTTAGCAATGAAAATAATGCTATTATTATTAGATTAAACTATAAAATGTGTCTACTGAAAACTACTGAGTAAGCCTACATTTTTTTTTTTCTGTTTATTATTAGTTTGTTTGAAGCAGCCGTAGGACTACCAACAGGCTTGGTAAGGGCAGCTCAGTAACTGCTGTGGAAAGATGTCCTGACTTTCTGGGACGTTCCTCGTTTTCTGTTGGTTTATTTTGTGATCTATTTAACGAGGTTTTAGTTATCACACGATGTGAAAACAACCGGTTGAGAGTGAAAAAAACCATTTCGTGTAAATAGTGAATTTTATCTCTGTGGAATAAGCTTGCATCCCAAATTGCTCAGGAGATTGATTGAATTTCAAGTTCCCTGTCACTCTGACTTTTGAAATGTGTGTTATGTAAGTACTTCCTCCTCCATCACATTGTTATTGACTTTGGCGCCTACAGATTCACGGGACCGTACTCCCTCCCGGAAGTGAGAATTTAAGATGCCCCCCCAATAATGGACTGCCGTTGTTCACCTCCTCAACTTCCATTTAGTCTTCGGCCCCTTCCTTTGCGATAACCTTAATTTCATAAACTGCCCATTATAAAACAATGCAATTTTCTTGCCGCTGTGAACCAGAATGGTGAAGGATCTTGAAATCATATTCTGTGAGGGACCAGTTGAAGGAATTGGTGAAGGCAAATGAGAGTTGAATGTCCCGTGTTCAGGTCCACATGGTTTTTGCCTGTGACTTTTCTCTGTGCTGAGTGATTAAAAGCTCCTTGAGACAGGGACTGTCTAAGTGTTTATTAAGAGTCCGTAGAATTAAATGTCAAGTCAAAAACATGCAGTTTTTTAAAAGGCTTGTTCTGTGGAGGATACCTAAGCCGCTAAGGATTTTATGTTCCTGCTTAATTATGAAGTGCAGATGCCTCCCTCAAAGGCAGAATCTTCACTGGAAATTATTGCTGGTATAAAGTCAGACCAAGAGAAATCTTGAGATAGAGGGACGCGTATCCTTGTAGTTCCAGCTTCTATGCTGTTCACTGTTTTTCTGCGAAAGTAAAGAAAAATCTGACCATGTCCCTTGGTGGCTCTTTCTATATTTGTTATGTGGTATAAGCAGGGAATATACATGTAATCCCCAGTTCAACTGAAGACAAGCCCTGCGGTTACAGGCTTTCAGGAAAGACTTCTTTATGTCGACTATTTTCAGCCCAAGCCCAGGCTGAGACAGACAGCGTTTTCATTGACTTTACTTAAGGGTGGATTTTTTTCTCTTTTAGGCAATGTTACACATAGGATATAGCCCTTCAGGGTTTCTGCCGTTATACAGGGGTCTCTACACTACCTCTACACCCCATGAGGACCCAAGGCCTTGCATCTTCTTATCGTTTATCTATTAACCTTCCCCTCTCCCACCAGGGTAAAGAATTCAGTACCTTCCTCAGTGTTGGCCCCTGGGATTTCCCTTACTTTCTGGAGAGTTCATTTGTACGTTTACAAAAGGTATTGGTTATACGTTATCCAACACTTCTGCCTGCTGTGTAATGAGGTAGTGTTCAAGCGACCTATCCTGTCATATTGCTAAATGGAAATCTTAGACTTCCTCCTTTTTTATAAAGCAAAAATTTTTAAATTAAAGTTTAACATGCATTCTGGAAAGTCCACAGATCATAAGTGCACAGCTTGTTGAATTTCCCAGCCGGAACATGCAGTGTATCTGCCACTCATGTTAAGTCGTAGAACCCCAGAAGGCCACCGGGGTCCACCAGGCTTTACACCCCACCTCCCAAAGGTAATGCAACTGTGACTGCCATGCAGATTTCTATAAATGGAACCACACAGAATGTCCTCCTTTCTTTCCCACATTCTGTATGTCAAATTCATCAGTGTTTTTTTGAGTCGCAAAGTCATTCTTTCTCCCAGAAGTACAGCAGATCATTTTATGAATATACCAAAATCCATCCATTCTGTTGATAGGCATTTGGATTGCTTCCATGCACAGCAGTCTTGTCCATGTCTTTTGGTGCGGGGATATATGCATTTCTGCCAGGTCTATCCCAGGTCCCACACCCCAGATAGGCGGTACTCATGCTTTGCCTTTACTGGATTTTGTGTGTGTGTGTGTGATACGCGGGCCTCTCACTGTTGTGGCCCCTCCCGTCGTGGAGCACAGGCTCCGGACGCGCAGGCTCAGCGGCCACGGCTCACGGGCCCAGCCGCTCCACGACATGTGGGATCTTCCCGGACCGGGGCACGAACCCGTGTCCCCTGCATCGGCAGGTGGACTCTCAACCACTGCGCCACCAGGGAAGCCCTCTTTACTGGATTTTGCCTAACAGTTTCCAGAGTTGCTCTACCAACTTGCAGTCTCCCCAGCAGTGCCTGAGAGTGCTGGTTGCTGCACAAGCTTGCCAACACGTAGTATGGACAGAAGCAATAAAAGCTAGAAGTAGGTGGAACGACGCTTTTAAAGCACTGAACGCATATAACTGCCAACGTAGAATTCTATACCTAGCCGGTCAGCTCCCCTCCTCTTCCACACTTCCCTTGTCTCCTGGCTTCCCTGCTCACTCTGCCTTCCTGTTTGCGACTCCCAATTCCCGCTAGACCGACAAAGGTTCTGCTTAGCTTCTCGGCCCCTCAGCAGGGCTTTCTGCCTGTCTTCTCAGCCTCTTCATGTGTGCAACTTCTGATCAGCAAGTGCCTCGAGGGCAGAACAGGTACAGGGTGTTGGGCTCAGCTTACCGTGTTGCTGGTTTTGCTGGTATCTTGTTCTTCAAATCCTGTCTGCCTTGGTAGCTCACCTATGCTTTCATAAGATTTTTGTTGCTATTTTCATTTTATCCTACCATTTCTTGGTTCTTCTCAAGTGGCACTGGAATTCTCAGAATCACTCTTCAGTTAGAATTTTTCCAGCAACTTTTTAAACAAAAGTTCTTCTGTCAGCCTAAGCAAGATTTTGTTTGTACCTTGAGAGCATCTGACCTACTCTAATTCAGTGTTTTTTGGGGTTTTTTTTTGTGGTACGCGGGCCTCTCACTGTTGTGGCCTCTCCCGTTGTGGAGCAACAGGCTCCGGACGTGCAGGCTCAGCAGCCATGGCTCACGGGCCCAGCCGCTCTGCAGCATGTGGGATCCTCCCGGACTGGGGTACGATCCCGTGTCCCCTGCATCAGCAGGCGGACCCTCAACCACTGCGCCACCAGGGAAGCCCGAATTCAGTGTTTTTGACTAAGTATTTTCTGTTAACACAGTTGCCTCAGATAGGAAGCATCCATTTGATGCTTTTGCCTGTTGCTTTGATTTTAACTACTGTCCACCATAAAGTCCTGTCTATCCTCACTAGCTTTGCATCCTTTTCCAGCCACCTCCTTGGCCTTTGTCTGGAAATAAAAACATTGCTTTCTGAGTTTCAGTGATATGCTTTAAAAGAGAGATTCCTCAAGTGAGCCTGTCACCTGTCCTTAAGAGCTGTGGATGGTGTTTTTAAAAAAAAGAGAAGTATCTGTTTGGTGGTTTCTTCAAGAGATGCTGACTGCAGGGTAAAGGGGAGCAGTTATGAGTCAATCTGGTTGATAAGTATTTATTTTTAATTTCTGCCTTGAGAAATTTCTTACTTGGGAAAGAAACGAAAAAGCTAGGAACTACTAGTCACTCAGTATTATGGGAGATTTGTCCATTTTGTTAAATCTACTTCTAGGCCGTTCATTCTCATTGCTGTGTGAGTATATGCCATAACTTATTTATTTATTCTACCATTGGGCATTTTTGTAGTTTCCAAGGGTTTTTTTTGTGTGTAGAGAATTCTTCTATGAACATTCTAGTACTTATCACTTTTGTTGGCTATATATGTAAGGGTGGAATTGCTGATTCCTAGAATATGCACAGGTTTAGATTTTAGTAGATCCTGGCAAATAATTTTCCAAAGCAGTTATACTGTGTGAAAGTTGCACAACTGATTGAAATATAATATTATTTCACTTTCAAATTTGAAGAGATCACTCAAACTACAGAAATGGAAGAGGTGTTATAGATATCATAGAACTAAGTTAAAATGTTTTGATTTGGTTCAATCTTGAGTTGTAGAAGTCAGGTACATGTATTCTTCCCACCCATCCATCTCTATTCTTAATACATTAAGCACCTGCTATATTGTGCAAGGTCCTGTGCTGTATTTGGGGAGGAGGTTTGGTAGGGAAATGCAGACATGAACAAGACTGGACTTTATTCTCAAGAAGATTATAATCTTGAACAGTACATCTTAACTGGGAGTGATTTTGCCCCTCAGGGGACATTTACTAATATATGGAAACATTTTTGGTTGCCACAGTTGGGGCTGCTACTGGCATCTAGTGAGAAGAGGCCATAGATCCTGCTAAATATCCTACATTGTACAGGTCAGTCCCCCAAAACAGAACTAGCTAGCTCAAAGTGTCAGAAGTGCTGAGGATTTTTGGAAAGACAGAGCAGATGGATTTTTCTATTCTTCCTTCTAAGTACAACTAAATTCCTAAATATTATATATATGGAAAAAAAAAAAGACTCTGAAAGATGGAGAGAAAAAAGCAGACTAGCAAAGGACCTCAAGACCCAAGGAGGTGAGTTCTCTGGGTTTTCTTTTTGTTCCATATTTTCCAGACTTGGAGATGAAGAAGCTGGCAACCTGGAAATGCCACAAGTACCAAAAAAATAAATTCCAACGAAAGTTAGTCCTCCGTAGCCGAAGGACCAAGAAGTGGGTAGCCCAGAAAGACAGAAATCTTGTAGACAATAATCACTATACTCCAGCCAAATACCACAGAAAAAAAAAATTATAGGTCCCTCCCCGCAAGCTAACAAAGTCTTACACTTCCACACTCAACAGGCTGTGATGAGACACACCATCCTCTTCTGAGATGCTGTCAGAAAAAAGTGAATAGGAGAGACTTTTATCCCCCCTAGGTGGTAATGAGGCCTCCCCCATAGTGTCAGTAGAGACCAGGTCTGGGGCCTGGACTTCTGTCCTCATCCAGCAATAATGACATTGTTATCCCCCTCCCTGTTGGGGTTGTGTCAGAGGAGGCCTAGTGAAGAGTCAGGACTCCACTAGTGCCCAGTGGTAATGAGGCCACACACACACATCAGTAGAGTGGCATCAGTTGAGGCCATGTGGGGATCATTAACAAGGCACTCCTACCACTCTCAGCCAGCAAGGTATCATAGGAGGCCTAGTGAGGAGCTGGAAATCCCACTTCCATCGAGAAATAATTAGGAGAGCCCTCTCAGCTGTGAAAGGAGACAGAGTAGGGAACCTGGACTTGACTGCTACCTAGCAGTAATGAGGCAGCAGCCCCCCTTCCCCTACTGGGACTGTATCAGAGGACGTTAGCTAAAACAGAAGGTTTAAATAAGATCCAGATGACTATACTACCCAAAGCAATCTACAGATTCAGTGCAATCCCTATCAAACTACCAATGGCATTTTTCACAGAACTAGAACAAAAAATTTCACAATTTGTATGGAAACACAAGAGACCCCGAATAGCCAAAGCAATCTTGAAAAAGAAAAACAAAGCTGGAGGAATCAGACTCCCTGACTTCAGACTATATGACAAAGCTACATTAATCAAGACAGTATGGTACTGGCACAAAAATAGATATATAGGTAAATGGAACAGGATAGAAAGCCCAGAGATAAACCCATGCAAATATGGTCCCCTATCTTTGACAAAAGGAGGCAAGAATATACAATGGAGAAAAGACAGCCTCTTCAATAAGTGGTGCTGGGAAAACTGGACAGCTACATATAAAAAAATGAAATTAGAACACTCCCTAACACCGTACACAAAAGTAAACTTAATATGGATTAAAGACCTAAATGTAAGCTCAGACACTATAAAACTCTTAGAGGAAAACATAGGCAGAATACTCTATGACATAAATCACAGCAAGATCCTTTTTGACCCACCTCCTAGAGAAATGGAAATATAAACAAAAATAAACAAATGGGACCTAATGAAACTTAACAGCTTTTGCACAGCAAAGGAAACCTAAACAAGACGAAAAGACAACCCTCAGAATGGGAGAAAATATTTGCAAACGAAGCAACTGACAAAGGATTAATCTCCAAATAATACAAGCAGCTCATGCAGCTCAATATCAAAAAAAACACAACCCAATCCAAAAATGGGCAGAAGACCTAAATAGACATTTCTCCAGAGAAGATATACAGATTGCCAACAAACACATGAAAGGATGCTCAACATCACTAATCATTAGAGAAATGCAAATCAAAACTACAATGAGGTATCACCCCACAAGGGTCAAAATGACCATCATCAAAAGGTCTACAAATGATAAATGCTATAGAGGGTGTGGAGAAAAGGGAGCCCTCTTGCACTGTTGGTGGGAATGTAAATTGATACAGCCACTATGGAGAACAGTTTGGAGGTTCCTTAAAATACTAAAAATAGAGCTACCATATGACCCAGCAATCCCACTACTGGGCATATACCCTGAGAAAAACATAATTCAAAATGAGTCATGTACCACAATGTTCATTGCAGCTCTGTTTACAATAGCCAGGACATGGAAGCAACCTAAGTGTCCATCAACAGATGAATGGATGAAGAAGATGTGGCACATATATACAATGGAATATTACTCAGCCATAAAAAGGAATGAAATTGAGTTATTTGTAGTGAGGTGGATGGACCTAGAGACTGTTATACAAAGTGAAGTAAGTCAGAAATAGAAAAACAAATACCGTATGCTAACACATATACATGGAATCTAAAAAAAAAAAAAAATGGTTCTGAAGAACCTAGAGGCAGGACAGGAATGAAAACACAGACATAGAGAGTGGACTTGAGGACATGGGGAAGGGGAAGGGTAAGCTGGGATGAAGTGAGAGAGTGGCATGGACGTATATACACTACCAAATGTAAAATAGGTAGCTAGTGGGAAGCAGCCTCATAGCACAGGGAGATCAGCTTGGTGCTCTGTGACCAACGAGAGGGGTGGGATAGGGAGGGTAGGAGGGAGTCACAAGAGGGAGGGGATATGGGGATATAAGTATATATATAGCTGATTCACTTTGTTATACAGCAGAAACTAACACAACAATGTAAAGCAATTATACTCCAATAAAGGTGTTAAAAAAAAAAAAGATCCAGAATGTCATAACATAATACCAAAATGTCCAGGTTTCAATAAAAAAATCACTTGTTGTACCAGGAAGATCTCAAACAGAATGAAAAATTACAATTAATAGATACCAACAATGAGATAACTACAAAGATGTTAGAATTACCTAACAAATTTTTAAAACAACCATAATAAAAATGTTTCAATGAATAATTATAAACAAACTTGAAACAAATGAGAAATAAAGTCTAAGCAAGGAAATAGAAAATATAAAGAAGAACCAGATGGAAAGTTCAGAACTGTAAATACTGTAACTGAAGTTAACACTGAGTGGATGGGTTCAACAGTAGAGTGGAAGAGAGAGGAAAGAATCAGTGAACTGGAAGGTAGAACAATAGAAATTACCACTTCTGAACACCAGAGAGAAAATAGATTAAAAAATTTAAACAAAAACAAAAACAGAGCCTCAGCGATCTGTGGGAGTATAACAAAAGATTTAACACTGTGTCACTGGAGTCTCAGAAGAACAGAAAAAGTGCAGAGCTGAAAAAAGTACCCAAAGAACTTATGGATGAAACCTTCTAAATTTGGTAAAAGATGAAATCCTGCAGATTCAAGAAGGTGGGTGAACCCCAAAGAGGATAAAACTAAAGAAATCTACACAAAGACAGACACAGAAAGGAAATGATGAAAGAAGGAAACTTGGAGCAGCAGAAAGGAAGAAAAAACATGGTAAGCAAAAATATGTCTTTGACAATACGATTGTCTGTTTTCTCTTGAGTTTTCTAAATTATGTTTGATGGTTGAAGCAAAAATTGTAATGCTAATGTGGTTCTAAATGTATGTAGGGGATTGCTGAAGACAATTATATTACAAACAAGAGAGGGTAATAAGACATGAACAGAGGTGAGATTGCTATACTTCACTCGAACTGATAAAATGATGTCAGCAGACTATGATAAGTTATGCATATAATTTAATACCTGAGCAACCATGAAAAAACACACACAAAAGAAAAACTATACAAAGAGATACACCCCAAAACCCTATAGATAACTCAAAATGGAATTCTAGAAAATGTTCAAGTAGCCCACAGGAATGCCGGAAAAAGAAAATAGACAAAAAACAAACAACCCAAAATAGAACAAACAGAAAATTAAAATTAAAATGGCAGAATTAAGTGCTACATGTAAATAATTACATTAAATGTAAAAGTAAAAGGAATGGATTGGCAGAATACTAAAACACATGACCCAACTATATGCTATCTGCAAGAAACTCTGTGTGTGTGTATGTGTGTGAATTTCATAAAAATTGTATTCTCCGATAGTTGATTAAGCTTTCTTACCCAGTTCTGATTTTAGTTGAATGCCAGTGAGTCTCACAGTAAAAGACTTTTGTTTCACAGCCTCTGGGAATTCCATGCAGTTGTGGAATATGAGATATAGAGGCTGAAAGTAAACTGGTAGAAATTCAAATCCATCTTTTATCTTTTAGATAAAAGTCTTTGAAATCCTTTTAGTGTGAAGTTATCAGCAGGCTTGATTCTCATATAACCTCATTACTAACTCAAGGATTATTCAAAATGCATGGCAAGCAGGGCTCTGGGGCTGAAACTCAGTTTTTATCAATCCTACCACCAGTGATAAGCCACATGTGGTCCACCTAGTTCTGCTTGGGAAATTCTCCCTGCTTGCCCCGTCCTCTCACCCCGCCTTGGAGATCACAATACAAATTCAAGGCTTTCGTAAGTTATCCACTAAAGAAAGCTGCTCAACCTTGAGCATTTCCAAAACTTATTGAACCACAGAACCCTTTTCCACGTTAACATTTCACAACTCACCTCGGGGTTTTGCGAGGTAAGAATGGATATTTTCAAGTGATTGCTGCTTCAGATCTGAGGTCTTTACTGCTGCAAGTAATGGGGTACTCTCAATATATCTTTGCTCTATGGATTGGACTTGGTGAAGTGTAAGAAAAAATTCTTATCCAGTCTCATCACTGATCACCATTTTTGCCCCGGAATGGCAAGAATTGGCTTACTACGTATTGGGCTTTTGCATATCATCTTGAAAAAAACAAAAACAGGTTCATCAATTGTTTCTACTTTCACATAATGGAATAAGCTTCCAGTTCGTAAATTAAAAGAGAGTTTGTTATGGACATAAAAGTATGAACAAAAAGTGGTTCTATCATGTTCACCAATTGTTATTTTAAGGCTTATCCTTAAAACAAGATAATTCAATACTTGAGGGACAAACCTAATTTCCAAAACTGAAACCATGGAATGATTTACTTATTCCATAAATGTATGATCTTATCTGCTCAGATTTACACTCGGAGCAATAAAACCTCTGGCAGCTGCTCCAGCTGCGGGAAGAGGAGACAGGAGATAAGAACGTGGCTTTCTTGAATGTCTGAAGTGGGAGTGGGGCTAAGAAAGGCGTCCCTAGCATGGCCGTTAACATCCAAGTCTGATACTAAAGAAGTAAACCAGTCCTCTCTGAAAGATGTGGTAAAGCTCTCAGGGCACTGGCCTCCAGTTGTTAAACCCCGCTAAAGTCTTAAAAAATAAATAAATAAATCATGCCATCTCCTCTTCATCAGAAAAACAACCACTCCAATTTTGAAATATTTTCGAGCCTTGGGAGAATCATTGCCAGGTGCAAAACTTTCAGGTTTTCTTGTGAGCTCATAGAGTGACCTTACTTTTACCCCACTCCAAAGAGCCCCCAGGATCTTAAGCAAGCTAGGACTGCCCTCACCTGATCCCAAGTGATGAAATTCTGGTCGGGGGGCAGTGTGGAGACAGCGTTTAGGGGAGGGCATTGACACAGACTCAGTTCAGGTACACATACCAATGTTGGGCAAGTCTTCGCCCTTAGCGAGACTCAGGCCACTCAGGTTCTGTCAGGTGGGGATGTCTAGGAAGAATATTAAAACCCCTGATTTTCATGACTCCCAAGATGTGTCTGTGTGGTCTGTATTAGCTCATTCTCAGGGCCGAAAATCCCTGAGCTTTCTTCTCTTGATGTTAGTACTTTGGTGAGGGGAATTTTTATTGCCTAATAAATAATATCACAGAAGGTCATAATTCCATATTAGCCACGAAATATCCAAAATGTATAAAGCATGAAAAGTTCAGCCCAAGATATGGATGAAAAACACCTCAATGACATTTCTTAAGAATTATTCTTTTTGGGCTTCCCTGGTGGCACAGTGGTTGAGAGTCCGCCTGCCGATGCAGGGGACACGGGTTCGTGCCCCGGTCCGGGAAGATCCCACATGCCATGGAGCGGCTGGGCCTGTGAGCCATGGCTGCTGGGCCTGCGTGTCCAGAGCCTGTGCTCCGCAACGGGAGAGGCCACAACAGTGAGAGGCCCGCGTACCGCAAAAAAAAAAAAGAATTATTCTTTTTTTTGTTTTCAATCTAAAAGTGGAGCAGGAACTTTCTCCTAAATCCCAGACTTAGAAAGCTGATACCACCTGGAGGCCTTAAAGAATTACACTGACAAAACCATTTTTCTTTAAATTGCAAGTTAAGAAATTCTCCATAGAATCTTGGAAGAAATCTCAAGTTTTCAGACTCCTAAGCTTAGAGGGACTCTAGAAACTCACTTCATGGTCTTCGTCTGCCTTTTTGGAAAGATACTGAAATCACGCTGGGGAGAGATGGTGAGACTCCTCAATCGGGAATACCTTTCTTGTTGGGTTAGTTTTCTCCTGTCATGAATTGTAGGATCCAGCTATGCTCATAGGCAAGAAGTTCTCTTTTGGATAAAGTCATTTTCTCCAGATACAATGAATCTATTTTTAATCATTCTGCCTTACTTGGAAATAGCTGTTTCCCAGTCGTGTGTGTGAGCACACACACACACTTGGACACACACACACACACACACACACACACCAGTATCCCCTATAGTCTTTTCTCAATTTGAAGATCTTTGTTACCTGCCTTACTTTTTTTCTTTTAACCTTGTGTTCTTTGAATGTTTTCACCCCTTCGTCTTCCTGAAAATTACTATGACTCTCACATCCTCAATCATCGCTCCAAACCTCTCCTCCCCTAAAAATAAAAATCAACACAGTGGCAAAATTTGTTGGAAGGCAAAGACTAATACCACTGGGTCTTGGTTTATGGAGATTTATGGGCAGAGAGACCAGTATTCTTCAGAAGGCCTCCTTTCTACCACGGTGAAGTGGATCTCTCCAAGGAGATCTTTGGGACCAGATATCAACTTAACACAGTATATGTTCCAGATGCTGTTAGATCCTAGTGTCGACACACCTGTTTCCCTTTCAAGCAGATTGGGCTAACATTTCTCGTCTCAATTAAAACAAATTTTCTCTGTTGACAGAGACTAGATACTGCTACACTCAGCACACCATGGAAGTCACAGGAAACAGCATCTCTGTCACCAAGCGCTGCGTTCCGCTGGAAGACTGCTTGTCCACTGGCTGCAGAGACTCCGAGCATGAAGGCCACAAGGTCTGGCAACAAAGCAAGTGACAGGACAGCATAGTCAGGCTTCCTCCTCTCCAGACGCCCACCAGGGTTCACGAGCCAATCCTTACTCCCTGACGTAGGCTGGCTTTTGACTGTCTTTATACCGTTATGACAAGATGCTCCCTTTCCTGTTGGCGCTAAAGGAATAAAAATTTATACTAGGGCACAGGATAACTGGTATAAATTATGTAAACACAAGACCAAGAGGGTATTGGAATTACTGTAAGCCCTTTCTTCACTCAGAAGAAAGTAATAAAGTTACCAAAAGGGACAGGAGCAAGGGGCCAGTTATGCCCTCATGGTAGAGCGTTGCAGATGTACTAACAGTTCAGTCAGCTGAAGATGGATGGCCAAGGCAATTTAGCTTTGATAACTTTCTGTAAAGCGGGGTTCATATCTCTATTGGGATGCTGATTTGGGGAGGGTATCCATTGGCTCCTGAGTCATTTGAGCAGGTGACAAGAGGACCATCTCCTTGTGGGATGCCTCCCTCTGGTGCCTGGTCAGAAGCACTCAGTGTAAAACAAACTTAGAAGGCAGCCTTGCCTTCTATGGAGAAGGAGAATATAGAGACTCAGAGAAAGGCAGCCTGACTCATGGTTGGAGTGGGGGATGCTCCTGCCTCTCTCGCCCGTCGTTCCGAGCTGGCTGCACCTGTGATCTTGTATATCAGCCCTTGACCTTTTTTTGGAGGCTGCCCACTTCTCCCCATCAGGCTGCCTTCCTGGTGGTTGGGGGCAACTCCCACTCTTACTGTTAGTAGGGGCTTCTTTCTCTTAAGAAGACACCCAATTTTCAAGTAACTTGTCGAAAACACAAAGAATTAATTTTTTTCAGTTTTACTGAGAAATAATTGTCATACATAATAAGTGAAATATGAAAGGTAATCCCAAGGGTTTTACTTGACCTCCCCCCTCCCCCAGCTAGCTTGGCTCTCAGGTTATAGTGGCTACTTTAGCAAAGTGGAAGCTATAGATCAGAGAAGTGATGTCATGTGCTCAGGTGACACAGCTAGTAACAGAGACAGAATCCAGAGTCACTTCTGACCTCTAGTTTCTCTCCTCAACATTATAATGTCGTCTTAGTCCATGTCAACTGTGGCCAGACTCAGACCTCTGCAGGATAATGACTGTATAGGATATTAAGCATCATAGAGTTTTTAGAACATTACTGTGCATGTGAATCACTTGGGGATCTTGTTCAAACGCACATTCTAAATTCCTCAATTTGGTGCAAGTTTTGAGATTCTGCATTTCTAATAAATTCCCAGTTGAAGCTGAAGCTACCGTACTTTGTGTAGCCAAGGCCTAAAATAATTTCTGTCTATAACCCTTTGGGGTTTATTTTTTCTTATGATGCGTGAGGAAAGCAGTATAAAGCAGGAGTAATTGCGTAAATGAAAACCCTTCAAACTTTAACTCACCCACTGGAATGGAGCTAATTATGCAGACAATTCTAATGAAAGTAAATACTTAAGTTTAAATTCACTGCGTTGTAGCCACTTCACTTTCACTGTGAAAACTTGGCAAATGAACGTTTACCATGAGAGTGTCTCTGAGAAAGGTAAGTATTACAATTCCCATTTCATAGATGGAAGAGCTGAGACCTAGGAAGACTGTAAAACTGTGTAATAACCACATGGTAGGATGTCAAAAACAGAATGCACATTCCTAGAATTTAGTCTGGGGGACAGGGGTTTATTGTGATAAACCAGGTGAAATTTCATCCCACCCCCTTAAATGCAGGGTTGGTGTCTCCTTTGTAAACCAGGTAACTCTCATTTGAGTTTTGCTGTGAGGGAGACAATTCCTTCAAAAATCTCTGGCCCCCTCCCAGACCTGCCAGCTTCTCATCACCCTTCTTTTTCTCTTCCTTTCTTTCAGGTCTGCACTTCTTGTTGTGAAGGAAATATCTGTAACTTGCCGCTCCCCCGAAATGAAAGTGATGCCACATTTACCACGACGTCACCCATAAATCAGACATATGGGCACCGAGGCTGCATGTCCGTGATAGTGTCCTGCTTGTGGGTGTGGTTGGGACTCACGTTATAGCAGCTCAAAGGCACCATGTGTCGTAACGATCCATGGGGACGTGGAGGGTCCATAGTCATGCATGAGGCATTGGCCTGACAGTAGTCACACTTGTGAAACCATAACACTCACGGATGTCTTCACAGCCAAGCACTTCCACTTAACCACGGGGAACAAGCATTGCTCCAATGTAGTCATTTCAAGTCCAAGACCTCATCAAAGCAGCCTGCCCCCAAAACAGTCCCTGGGTTCTATACCATAAACCTTTGTTTCCCCTCCAAAAAATAGCTCTGCATTTACTGAGATTTGGGGCTTTTAGTTTGGAATACATGCGCGAGCCACAGGAGGTCCTGCAGCCCTCTGAGATGTTAGGCATATGTTATATGGACACGTGTAGATCTGTGTTCTTCAGCAGAAAGGTCAATGACCCCTGGTTTGAGTGGTCCAGTCATGAATTCATTTATAGCTTTAGAGTTTTAAAACTTTGATTCCCAAATGAATGGACTATTTCCTTGGAGAGTCTGACCAAGTCCCTAGAAAACTAGTAAGCAGTTTGTCCAATTTAATTGTCCCAGTACTCTTCTCCCAATGGCGGGACTCATGGGACATAAAAAAAAAAAGGCAATCATAAAAGTTTTTTTGTATGGGAGGAGAGGTGGCTGGAGAAGGATTTTTCCCAACTTAATGGAACTAGCACCCTTAAGGTGACTGTTTATCCCTTCATATAATTGGTGAGATTGGCCTTGATTTGGCACCTAACTGTGCTCCATGAAATCCTGGATGCTACCTGGACCCATAGGTATCCAAAGAGGCTGACAGCAGTATGGGGCTATTTCCTCCAGCCATGAGGTTCTATTCAGGCATAGCTAATTGAGACAGAGAGAGGATTTCAAAACGAAAGGCAGATGTGCGGGGTTGATCCGAGTTCGTTGTGAGGGCGCAGTGAGTGTCTCTGCCAAACCTTTCATCTGCAGTTTACACTGCCCCAGAGCCTTCTTTGTTCTCCCTCTTCCAGATCCCCAGTGACTTCAGGGAGAAGGCTCTGCATTAAGTTGTCTCAAGATTGATAAGAAAAGAAGATGTAATATCTTAGGATGAGAAGTAGGTGGACCACTGGAGTGATGGTGAGACTAGTAAAGAGACCCAGTAAGATGTTTTTATTTTTTTCAGATGATTGCTTTTGAAGTAAATGGTAAAACTTTCACCATCCTTCCTATATTTTTGGCACCTCCAACTTTTTCTTCTTCCTTATAAATCATTTATACAATATTTATTTTTGTATGGCATAACTAGAGACTAAAATATATTGTAAAAGATTCTTTATTCTGAACAAAACGATCGAATTAGAATACATATTTTTCAACAGTGGTAGAGCTTGTAATATATGTTTGTTGAAAGTTATCTATAATACTTGCACCAGTGTTGAAAAAACTTAATTTATGTTGTGAGTAAGAGTAACGTGTTGGCCTCAAGGTTTTTGCTCGTGGTTTTCTCAGTGGTATTGTCCCAGAAGTATTCGGGTGGTGACCATCGCTGGTATGAGTTTCTCTGCAGGGTTAGGGGGTGTATTTCCATGAACTTCGGTGGAGTCGTTGCTGATCAGGAGGCCAGTGTTGTCAGGGTCCATCTGCCCTGCAGAGAAAAATGTCTCAGGCTCATAAAATGAGCCCCCCTCAGGGACCCAATGTGAACTGACGGCAGAAACTCTGAAACAAAATCATCTAAATTGCATCAAAAAACCTTAATTCAGAGTTTGGTAGGTTTATCAGTATGTTGCTTACAACTGGGGCAGGGGACGTAGAGGGAGAGAGAAAGCAAGACATTTACTAAGCGCCTCTTATGTGCCAGACGCCACAGTAAGCACTTTACATGAGTCGGGTCATGTAATCCCTGCAAGAACCCTGTAAGGAACGTTACTAGTATTTACACGTTACAGATGAAGGTACTGAGGCTCTAAGAAGTAACATGAAGCCTTTCCTTCCAGTTTAGGTTATATGGGATGAGGTGGGGTGGAAGAGGAAGGGAAGGTGGAATTGCCACCCCTAGGAAGACTTCCAGGCCTGACATCATGGGAATTTGTCCATTTTATCATGTGGAGTTTGTCTAGTCCTGCTTCTATAGGATGCCATTTGTGTGTGTCCCCAGACAATGTTTTCTCTTTAGGGGGGGGTGTGGGTATGGCTTCCTCATTCATTCCTTTTGCTGTCAAAGAGGAGGCAGGTTGATCTTCCATCTGAAGATGCCATAAGACAATGACAATTTGATGTATATACCTACAAATACATTTTTGTGCATGGGTCACTCTCCACTGACACCTTCCAAGTACTGCATGTGATTAAAATAAGAGATAAAGTCCAAATCTTGGTTCTTAATGAGAAGGCACCACTCCAAAGCCTCCCTGGTGGTGTGTAGGGACCAGATCCACAATGGTGCAGACTCATCTGCCACCCAGGGGGGTCACTGCAAATTCCACACAGATGTGGCTGCATGCACCCCATGTACCTGTCAGAATGGCTGGTGTTTCATTCTCTTCAAAGAAAGTGGTTTGCTCACCATTCCCAGCCTCAAGGAGCCAAGGAAGGGCCATTCATGTGGAAGGCCCAGGACTAGTCATCCATCTGACTTTTCTACCGCATTAAGCCTTCCATTAAATCCCACGGTTGGTGACAGCTTGAAGTGCAAAGAGCCGCGATGTGTATATCAACCTGTGTGCCATTTATTTATTTTTAGACTCCCCACAGCGTTCATGTCAATATGGGATTAATGCCTAAATTTTGTAAATATTGTACATTTTGTAAATCAATGAATAAAGGTTTTAAGTGTATCTCACGGGGCTCCTCCCTGCAAATGCACATGCTAGTCAGTGATTAAGGCATCCGGTTATGTACAAGGCATTGATTGGGTTTCGTGTCAAAGGGAACTTCCTTCCAGGAGCTCACCTTTTCATTGTATAGACAAGAAATACATGCATGAAAAGACACAAGACAATTCGCCCATGCCAAATGATTCATGCAGACAGTAAGTGCTGCAGAAAATCAAAGAAGGAAAGATTACCAGACCTTTTGATCAGATCTGCACTTTCCCTAGAACATTTTCTTTGTTAAATCAGGAAATATAAAAAGGGGTGTGTGTGTGTATCTATATATTTAAGTACTATCCCATTAGCAATTTATTTTCAAATTTTATTCTATTCTTGGGATCAATTATGTTAGTGCTGATACAATAGAAAACACTTTCCCTTGATGGTTTCTTCTGCCACAGGAAACAAATATTTGACAAGCATAAATGTTATTTTCATCTATGCAGCAAATTTATTGCATTTTTCTTAGTAAAACGATAGACATTGAAAATGACCTTGAAAAACTCCAGCTCATTTATGATTCCTGGTTATTCTTCAACACTTTTTATGTTGACATTTCCAGGGAAATGCATGTTTTCCCCACAGTTAGAGGTTTTCTATTAGGCTATGGATGGGTGCTGTGGCTGCTGCTTGTTAAAATGTCCTGCCCACATGAACATAGCTCTTATTACTAGCCTCTGTGAATAGCTCTGTGTGTTTACCTGCAGTAAACAGCACTGCAGGTCTACTGTGCTTTTATAGAAATCTGACTTTTGAAAACATAGATTTACATGGTAACCCAATTTGGGGGTTCAAAAAGGATCCTTTGCATTACAAAGGTATTTAATATTCCTTTCCTAACACATTTGTAAGGTTTTATTTGCAAACAACATTTAGGGCATTTCAGGTATGTAAAGCCAGATGTGGTACCTTGGCTGCATGATTGTAACTTTTATCTGAAATACTAAAAGCGCTTTCCAAATAATTTTTTTAATAGATCTTTATTGGAGTATAGTTGCTTCACAATACTGTGGTAGTTCCTGTTGCACAACAAAGCGAATCAGCCATATGCATACACATGTCCTCATACCCACTACCTTTTGAGCCTCCCTCCCACCCTCCCTATCCCACCCCTCTAGTTCATCGCAAAGCACCGAGCTGATCTCCCTGTGCTATGCTGCTGCTTCCCACTAGCTGACTATTTTACACTCGGTAGTGTATATGTGTCCGTGCTACTCTCACTTTGCCCCAGCTTTCTCCTCCCACCCCGTGTCCTCAAGAGCATTCTCTATGTCTTCCTCTTTATTCCTGCCCTGCAACTAGGTTCATCAGTACCATTTTTTTTTCTTTTTCATTTTAGATTCCATATATATGCGTTAGTATATGGCATTTGTTTTTCTTTCTGACTTACTTCACTCTGTATGACAGACTCTAGGTCCATCCACCTCACTACAAATAACTCAATTTCGTTTCTTTTTATGGCTGAGTAATATTCCATTGTATATATGTGCCACATCTTCTTTATCCATTCATCTGTCGATGGACATTTAGGTTGGTTCTATGTCCTGGCTATTGTAAATAGTGCTGGAATGAACATTGTAGTACATGTCTCTTTTTGAATTACGTTTTTTTCAGGGTGAATGCCCAGTAGTGGGATTGCTGGGTTATATGGTAGTTCTATTTTTAGTATTTTAAGTAACCTCCATACTGTTTTCTATAGTGGTTGTATCAATTTACTTTCCCACCAACAGTGCAGGAGGGTTCCCTTTTCACCACACCCTTTGTAGCACTTATTGTTTGTAAATGTTTTGATGATGGCCGTTCTGACTGGCATGAGGTGATACCTCATTGTCATTTTGATTTGCAATTCTCTAATAATTAGTGACGTTGAGCATCTTTTCATGTGCCTCTTGGCCATCTGTATGTATTTCTTGGTGAAATGTCTATTTAGGTCTTCTGCCCATTTTTTAACTGGATTGTTTGTTTTTTGATATTGAGCTCCATGAGCTGTTTGTGTTTTTTGGAGATTAATCCTTTGTTTGTTGTTTCATTTGCAAATATTTTCTCCCATTTTGAGGGTTATCTTTTTGTCTTGTTTATGGTTTCCTTTGCTGTGCAAAAGCTTTTAAGTTTAATTAAGTCGCATTAGTTTATTTTTGTTTTGGTTTCTGTTACTCTAGGAGGTGGGTCAAAAAAGATCTTGCTGCGGTTTATGTCAAAGAGTGTTTTTCCTGTGTTTTCCTCTAAGGGTTTTATAGTGTCTGGTCTTATATGTAAGTCTTAATCCATTTGGAGTTTCTTTCTGTATGGTGTTAGGTAGTGTTGTAATTTCATTCTTTTACAGGTAGCTGTCCAGTTTTCCCAGCACCATTTATTGAAGAGGCTGTCTTTTCTCCATTGTATGTTCTTGACTCCTTTGACGTAAATTAGGTTTCCACACGTGCCTGGGTTTATCTCTGGGCATTCTGTCCTGTACCATTGATCTATATTTCTGTTTTTGTGCCAGTATCATACTGTCTTGATTACTGTAGCTTTGTGGTATAGTTTGAAGTCAGGGAGGCTGATTCCTCCAACTCCGTTTTTCTTTCTCAAGATTGCTTTGGCTACTCAGGGTCTTTTGAGTCTCCATACGAATTGTAAAATTTTTTGTGCTAATTCTGTGTGAAGAATGCATTGATAGTTTGACAGGGATTGCGTTGAATCTGTAGATTGCTTTGGGTGGTATAGTTATTTTCACAGTATTGATTCTTCCAATCCAAGAACATGGTCTATCTCTCCATCTGTTTATGTCATCTTTGATTTCTTTTATCAGTGTTTTATAGTTTTCTGAGTACAAGACTTCCACCTCCTTAGGCAGGTTTATTCCTACATATTTTATTCTTTTTGTTGTGATGGTAAATGGGAGTGTTTCCTTAATTTGTCTTTCTGATTTTTCGTTATTGGTGCATAGGAATGCCAGAGATTTCTGTGCATTAATTTTGTATCCTGAAACCTTACCAAATTCATTGATTAGTTCTAGTAGTTTTCTGGTGGCAACTTTAGGATTTTCTATGTATAGTATCATGTTGTCGGCAAACAGTGACAGTTTTACTTCTTCTTTTCCAATTTGTATTTCCTTTATTTCTTTTTATTCTCTGATTGCTGTGGGTAGGACTTCCAAAATGGTGCTGAATAAGAGTGGCAAGACTGGACATCCTTGTCTTGTTCCTGATCTTTGTGGAAATACTTTCAGTTTTTCACCATTGAGTATGGTGCTTACTGTGGGTTTCTGATATATGGCTTTATTATGTTGAGGTCGGTTCCCTCTATGTCCATTTTCTGGAGAGTTTTTATCATAAACGAGTGTTGAATTTTGTCAAAAGCTTTTTCTGCATCTATTCAGATGATCATATGGTTTTTATTCCTTAATTTGTTGATGTGGCATATCACATTGATTGATTTGCATACACTGAAGAATGCTTGCATCCCTGGGATAAATCCCACTTGATCATGGTGTATGATCCTTTTAATGTGCTGTTGGATTCTGTTTGCTAGTATTTTGTTCAGGATTTTTGCATGAATGTTCATCAGTGATATTGGTCTATAATTTTCTTCAATGTGATATCTTTTTCTGGTTTTGATATCAGGGTGATGGTGGCTTCGTAGAATGAATTTGGGAGTGTTTCTCCCTCTGCAATATTTTGGAAGAGTTTGAGAAGGATTGGTGTTAGCTCTTCTTTAAATGTTTGATAGAATTCACCTGTGAAGCCATCTGGTCCTGGACTTTTGTTTGTTGGAAGATTTTAAATTACAGTTTCAATTTAATTACTTGTGATAGGTCTGTTTGTATTTTCTAATTCTTCCTGGTTCAGTCTTGGAAAATTGCACCTTTCCAAGAATTTGTCCATTTTCGTGGTTGTCCATTTTATTGGCATATAGTTGTTTGTAGTAGTCTCTTATAATCCTTTGTATTTCTGCAGTGTCAGTTGTGATTTCTCCTTTTTCATTGCTAGTTCTATTAATTTGCATCCTCTCCCTTTTTTTCTTGGTGAGTCTGGCTAAGGGTTTATCAATTTTGTTTATCTTCTCGAAGAACCAGGTTTTAGTTTTATTGATCTTTGCTATTGTTTTCTCCATTTCTATTTCATTTATTTCTGCTCCGATCTTTATGATTTCTTTCCTTCTACTGACTTTGGGTTTTCTTTGTTCTTCTTTCTCTAGTTGTTTTAAGTGTAGGGTTAGATTGTTTATTTGAGATTTTTTTTGTTTCTTGAGGTGAGATTGAATTGCTATAATCTTCCCTCTTAGAACTGCTTTTGCTGCATCCCATAGGTTTGGGGTCGTTGTGTTTTCATTGTCATTTGTTTCTATGTATTTTTCTATTTCTCCTTTGATTTCTTCAGTGATCTCTTGGTTATTTAGTAGCCCAGTGTTTAGCCTCCATATATTTGTGTTTTTTACAGTTTTTCTTCCTTTAATTGATTTCCAGTCTCATAGCATTGTGGTCAGAAAAGATGCTTGATATGATTTCAATTTTCTTAAGTTTTCTGAGGCTTGATTTGTGACCCAAGATGTGATCTATCCTGGAGAATGTGCTGTGTGCACTTGAGGAGAAATTGTATTCTGCCATTTTTGGGTGGAATATTCTATAAATATCAATTACATCTATCTGGTCTATTGTGTCATTTAAAGTTTGTGTTTCCTTATTTATTTTCTGTTTGGATGATCTGTCCGTTGGTGTAAGTAGGGTGGTAAAGTCCCCTACTATTATTGTGTTACTGTCGATTTCTCCTTTCATGGTCATTGGCATTTGCCTTATGTATTGAGGTGCTCCAATGTTGGGTGCATAAACATTTATAATTGTTATATCTTCTTCTTGGATTGATCCTTTGATCATTATGTAGTGTCCCTCCTTATCTCTTGTACACGTCTTTATTTTAAAGTCGATTTTATCTGATACGAGCATTGCTACTCCAGCTTTCTTTTGATTTCCGTTTGCCTGGAATATCTTTTTCCATCGCTTCACTTTCAGTCTGTATGTGTCCCTAGGTCTGAAGTGGGTCTCTTGTAGACAGCATATATATGGGTCTTGTTTTTGTATCCATTCAACCAGTCTGTGTCTTTTGGTTGGGGCATTTAATCCATTTACGTTCAAGGTTATTATCGATATGTACGTTCCTATTACCATTTTCTTAATTGTTTTGGGTTTGTTTTTGTGTGTCTTTTTCTTCTCTTGTGTTTCCTGCCTGGAGAAGTTTCTTTAGCATTTGTTGTAAAGCTAGTTTGGTGGTGCTGAATTCTCTTAGGTTTTGCTTGTGTGAAAAGCTTTTGACTTCTCCATCAAATCTGAATGAGATCCTTTCTGGGTAGAGTAATCTTGGTTGTACGTTTTTCTCTTTCATCACTTTAAGTATATCCTGCCACTCCTTTCTGGCCTGCAGAGTTTCTGCTGAAAAATCAGCTGGATTCCTTTGTATGTTATTTTTTGTTTTTCCCTTGCTGCTTTTAATATTTTTTCTTTGAATTTAATTTTTGTTAGTTTGATTAATAAGTGTCTTGGTGTGTTTTTCCTAGGGTTTATCCGGTATTGGACTTTCTGTGCTTCCTGGACTTGGGTGACTCTTTCCTTTCCCATGTTAGGGAAGTTTTCAACTATAATGGCTTCAAATATTTTTTCAGACCCTTTCTTTTTCTTTTCTTCTTCTGGGACCCCTATAATTTGAATGTTGGTGCATTTAGTGTTGTCCCAGAGGTCTCTGTGCTTATCTTCAATTCTTTTCATTCTTTTTCCTTTCTTATGCTCTTTGGCAGTTATTTCCACCATTTTGTCTTCCAGTTTACTTATTTATTCTTCTGCCTCATTTATTCTGTTGTTGATTCCATCTAGTGTATTTTTCATTTCAGTTATTGTGTTGTTCATCTCTGTGTATTTGTTCTTTAGTTCTTCTAGATCTTTGTTAAACGTTTCTTGTATTTTCTCAGTCCGTGCCTCCATTCTATTTCTGAGATTCTGGATCATCTTTACTATCATTACTCTGAATTCTTTTTCAGGTGGATTGCCTATTTCCTCTTCATTTATTTGGTCTTGTAAGTTTTACATTGCTCCTTCAACTCTGACATTTTTTTTTGCTGTCTCTTTTTTATTTTATTTTATTATTTTATGAGTGAGGTTTTGTTTCTGTCTTACTGGTTGTTTGGCTTGAGGCTTCCAACACTGGAGTTTGTAAGCTATTGGGTAGAGCTGGGTCTTGGTGCTGAGATGAGGGACTCCATGAGACCTCACTCCGATGAATATTCCCTGGGGTCTGAGGTTCTCTGTTAGTCCAGTGGTTTGGACTCGGAGCTCCCACCGCAGGAGTTTCAGCCCAACCCCCAGCTCATGAACCAAGATCCCGCAAGCTGCGTGGGGCAGCAAAAAAAAAAAAAGAGAGAGAGAACAATAACAAAGTAAAAACATTAGACTAGGAAAGTAACAGATATGTTAGAAATAATATAAAAATTAAAATGTAGATGAATCAACAACCAGAAGGTACCTCAGTGTCACAACAGTAATAAAAGGAGGGAAAAGAAAAAGAAAAAAAGAAAAAAAAAACGGGGGGAAAGGCCTTGTCTGTGGAGCGGGACCTAAGCAAGGATGAGGTTTGGGCAGTTGGTGGGGCCTATATTTAGGGCCCAAAGGGCTGGAAAAGGCCCTGGAGCTGTGGGGGGTGGGGCTTAGGCTCAAGGAACAGAAGGGGCCCAGGCGTGCCCCCTACCCCTGGTCTCAGAGGGCAGGGGACCTCCCGTGGGAGACCAGCAGGCTCCCCAGGACTGAGTGGGTGGGGCAAATGCCCTCCGCTCCTCTCTCGCTCCTCCAGATGGCTCCTCCCACCTGCCTCTCCTCATCTCCGTGGTCTCCCTCCTATGCCCCCAGGACCCACACAGCCTGGATGGGGCTTTGGAGGGAGGGTACTGGCATGGGAGCTCAGCAGGCTCCCTGGCCCTAGTGGGCCAGGCGATCGCCCTCTGCTCCTCTACCACTCCTCCTGGAGGGCCCCTCCCGCCTGTCTCTCCTGTTCTCCCCGACCTCAGGGACACCAATCCTGGCTGGCCTCCACTTCTCCTCCCTCCTCAGTCCCTCTGCATCCTACCGGTTCACTTTTGGTTTCCTCCCGTCTCCTTGGGTGTCAGAGACTGCCATCAGTGGCCAGCAGGTGCCCTAGTTTTGGGGAGACGCTAAGTCCACGGCTTCCCACACCCCCATCTTGACTCCCCACAAATGTTTTTAATTAAATTACCTTTAACTTACATACTAGGAATGAAATATGTGAAAACTCTGAGCCTCTGTTATCTATCCACATTGTAACTGGGAGAACTTGACCTTAAAAGATTCAGCCAATTTTCTAAGCTTGAATAGCAGCTTGGGAGCAGGGCTAAAGCATGAATATTAGGCAGCATGACTTTGGCCTGGCATGTTCTCCACTGGAATCTGCTGGAAAACAGGTCTCTGAATTTTTTGAACATATACATTTCTAACGTATAGTTTGGCGTTACAGAACCAGCGTGGATTTCCAAAGTGTCTTTCAAATTAAGCCTTCATTTTCAGCAGTTACTCTCTGTAGCTCGCGTTAGAATCATGGCTTTTCCCATTAGCAAATTACTATTGTCTTGCTCTTTCCTTTGGCAAATTTTAATCCACTGCAGTTGTTTAAATTGGGTGGGGCATGTTGGGTGGGGTTGGCAGAATCTCTATGTAGCTGTATTATAAGCTGACTAGAGACCTAAAATCCAGAAGCTGAGAAATGATTTCTGAGGGAGCCTCTTTGCTATTCTCTTAATAGCAACCCTTGATTCTTATACATTAGTTTATTGTCAAAGCACTTTCAACATATAGTTGCTTCAGTTGGTCAACATGACCCCACTTACAACTTTCACAGCTAAAGCTTTGGAGTGCTTAAGGGAGATCCCACTGGTAGTTTATACCACAAGGACTTTGATTCCTGATCCAGGACTCTTTGTTCCACACACACTTGTCACCAGGATGACGTGCGTGATAGCCCTACCCTTCTCTGGCACTTTTACTGAAAAGCCATTTCTCAGGTCACAAAGTTAGAGGAGACTAGGAACTTAGAAAACATCTAGTCCACACCCTTTATTTTATACAGAAGGGAAAAAGAACCCAAGCTATTTGTCTCTGAGAAAGCCACATTGCTTGCATTAAAGAAAAGATAAAACTCACGAAATGTCCCTTCTTTGATGTTCAAAGTAATTAAGACATGGGTAATGGAAAACAGTTTTTAGGGGTCTCCTCTTCCTTCACTCAACTGTGGGATGGGCAGTACCACAAGAATCACCAGCCTAGGCAAGGGCAGAGCGTAAACTTGGAGAGGGCAAACTTTAGCCGAAAAAAGCAAGCTAGCCTGATGGAGACATAGATTGTTCATTCTAACTTGAGAAGAAAAATATTCAGTGGAAATAATCATTTTCAGAATCATGGCCTTAAAAAGCAGGATTATTTGCCTAAATTAGAGAAAAATCAGTTATTCAGAAATGGTTTTCTCAGGGTTTACGGCACATCCAGTGTCAAAACTCAGCCTCAAAAGCCACATTCAGGGGCTTCCCTGGTGGCGCAGTGGTTGAGAGTCCGCTTGCCGATGCAGGGGACACGGGTTCGTGCCCCGGTCCGGGAAGATCCCACATGCCGCGGAGCGGCTGGGCCCGTGAGCCATGGCCGCTGAGCCTGCGCATCTGGAGCCTGTGCTCCGCAATGGGAGAGGCCACAGCAGTGAGAGGCCCGCGTACCGCAAAAAAAAAAAAAAAAAAAAAAAAAAAAAAAAAAAAAAGCCACATTCAGACCTGGAATTCAGGCCTCCACTGAAGTCCTCCTGTGGAGGTGACAGGATCATTTTGTCAAAGTGGGGAAGTGTGTGTGAAAAGCAGCTCTGTTGAGGATAGGCAAAACAAAAAAATATCATCAGAAATAGCCATGATGCAAAAGGAAGGGCTAAAAATAAGTCATACTCTCAACACATCCATTCATCTTTGAGAAGAATTCAAAATCGACTTACTGTCTGACCCCTATTTTCTCTACAGAGGAGCATGACTGTTGGGGGCACAGGGAGTCTGCACCCAGAGCCTCAGCCTTTCCCACATCCCGTCTGCCTTGTCCCTGGTGTTCATGGGGCCATGGCTACTGGGCCAGCTTCCTGGCTGTCCACAGGCTTGGCTTTGCCTCAACCCCAGCCTCTCCCAGCAATACCACAGGACTGGGTGAGCAATAAGGGGCCACATCACACGGTGGCATGTGAAGACGAGTTGTTTGAGGACAGGGGTCACGCTTGAGGTGCTTGGCATTGAGGTGTCTGGGTGAAAAGGTGCAGAGAGAACACATTTGGGCTCACTCGTGACTCCTGCAGCCTGGCTTGGCCCGGGCACAGGTCAGAAGTGGGCATATCTCTACTTCTAAAGTCTTTCTAAAAGCTCAAAGGATTGGGCCCATCCCTGACTTTAATATCGTATTTAATTAACTAATGACCCTGTGTGTGCTTTGCCAGTGACCTAAATACCAAGTGTACTGTGTAGAGACACACCCTCCTCCATGCAAGACAGCCAAGATCAACATGAAATGTGCAATCAGACCTCCCAAGAACTGTCTGTCAAAGTTGGGTAATCTAAAGAACTGAAAGGTCTATTTGGAGTATTAAAAGTCTGGGAGAAAAGCATAGCTGGTGTGTTTAGGCCAGGCTAGGGTTGAACATATTGAGATCAGCCAACATGAGCATCTAGTCCAACTACTCGCCCACCACTACCTTCATTTTCTAGGAAGGGGACAGTGAGGTCCTCTCTGTGCACCCACCTCAGGAGCTCCAAACCATCCTGGAGGACTCCTAGGAATCTGATTTGCACTAGGGTCCCTAGGTCCCCTGTTCAGAGGTCCTAGCCACTGAACAAATAGGGTAGACAAATATTGCCTCAAATTCTCAGAAGATGGACTCACCCTTTGGTACACAGAGGTGAACATTTGACTTAGCTGGGAAATGCTTCTTTAGAGCATGAGCGTGGACACTTCCGCTTTCATATTTTCAGCCTGGTACTTGGGCACTTTATTCTTGGTACTAACCCAAAGGGAATGATAAAGTGGAAAGAACAGAGCAAAGTCTGGAAGGCTCAAGAGAGCAGGTTGCATGAAAGATTGCAGATCGCTGCAGATGACAAAACTTTTCCAATGTTGTGAGTGGTGGGGAGGCATCAGTGAGAGAGCAGCTGAGGACACACTGCCCACCTCCCCACCAACCAGAACAGCCACAGAGACCTCGGCAGGGCAGGTAAGGGTAGATGGGCAGTTGGAGTTCCTGTAAACGAGCTAGGCAAGGACGTAAGGCCCAAATTACTGAGATTCATGCACATTTCACGAAAGGAAAAGAGCAAGAGCCTGTTCAAATGTACGCAAGAATTAAATCTCTCAGACCTGGTGGAAGCAGGAATCCCTGGTAGTACTTGAAGGAAGAGAGTGGAGTTGAGGGAAGCAAATGCTCCTGCCCTAATTCTGAGACTTGAGGCTTGATATTCTGAAGCCAAATCCCAGTGCACCCACATCTCCCAGAGCCCCAGAGCGGTGGGTCTCAATGCCAACTACACGTTAGAATCACCCGGAAGCTTTCTGAAAATAATAATGACCAGGCTCCATGTGGAGCGATTCTAATGTTTAATAGTTGGGCTGGGGTCCTTCTGCTCCAGATGACTCTAATGGGCTGGCCATTAGCTAACAGACATGAATGGCTAAACATCCATCAGGGATGACCGATAATAATGACAGAAGCAGTGTTAGTGAAGACCAGTCCAGAAAAAGAAGTCGTGACTGGTCCATTTCAGGTTATAGTCATTTACAGCTAATTACCAACTTCTCCCAAGATGGACCTCATACGTTTCTTAAAATTCAATGTCATTTGATGTTCACCCCTCCCTACCAGTTAACTCTTTTCACTCACCAAACACCTGCTCATGTTTCATGTTTTAGATTAAATGCATCCCTGGGGAGTCTCCTCTCACCTCTAATGTAAAGTGGAGCCCTCTTTCTACTGACTGCTAGAGAACTAAACTTCTCCCTTATGACACTTTACTCACTTATAATTATTTAATTAGCTATTATTATGATTCTCCACTATACTGTAAACTCCATGAAAATGGGTAATATCTCCTTTTTATTCTCAGCTCCTTTCCAAGTATCTGGTACACAGGACACAGAAGAGACAGATATTAATTTACCAGATCAAACTGATACACCAGGACCTTGCCTATATAGTATTCCCTGTGGATGTTATGCCCCCAAAAAAGCCTGATCTTGGCCAAGTTCATGCATAAAAGTTGGAGGGTTATCTTCCACTAGCTGATCCTGTCCAGTGACGCCAACCTAGCTCAGAAGAAAGAAGTAATTCATTTAAACTGAGTTATTGAGCCACAGATCTAAGAAGTAGGGCAGGAGGTCTAGAGATGTTTATTTCCAGCTAGGGCGAAGATCTTGACTAGAAGTCCTTGCCTTACCTGGACCAGCCTGTAGAGCCGCCCTCAGCCCTCAGCTTCCTCCAACACTGTGCTTTATCTGTGTCTTGGAACTTGGAACTTGCAGGCACTCTGGGTTGGAGAACTTTACAAAGTATTTACGCTCCTCAAACCTCCAACTTTCTGCTCATCCTCCATGGGTGGCGCTCCTCCTCCTTTACAAGGAAAAGAAAAATAAGCAATAGAGAACACCTCAACTTACTGCCACCAAACCATGCACCTCATTCCATCCACATTGATGCTCTCTGTCCCTCCCATGTGACGTGGACAGGGTTAATCCTGCCTTCTGTGCACAGGATCCTCAAGGACCTCACTGTATAGACCACTCCCCAGCCCCCATCTTCTGCTTCTTCCACTGTCCTGTATCTCTCCCATTCCCATTCAATATCATAAAAGCAAAACAAAGCAGAATCGATTTGAACCCTACTTCTACCCCCAGCTACCCCCGTTCTTTTTACTATGCCCCACAAGCCAAACATCTTGAAAGATGGCGATGTTCGTTGCCCTCATTTCCTCACCACCCACTCACTCCTCACTGCACCCCCATATGTCTTCTGAGCCCACAGTGAATCCACTGAGTCCACTAATGAAGGACAAGCCATTCAGCCCAGTGTCACGTCTCAGTCCTCTCATCCCTTAACTTCTCAGCATCGTTTCAGCACTTCGACTGCTCCCTCCATGTTGAATCACTTCCTCAGTTCATTTTATGGATGAGGTCATGGATACACAGAGAAGTTATGTGACTTACCCCAAGTCACACAGCATGTTGGTGGCAGCACTAGGACTCACCCCTCACCCCCTTGCCTCTAAGCTCAGTGCCCCTTCCTGCTGCAACCCAGCCCCTTTCAGGGTTAAGGTGATCAGGTGGATGGTGGAGGTGGGAAATGGACACCAGGCAAAAAAGAGTGCAGCTGTTAGAGCAAAGGGTGGGGGACAGGAGAGAAGGAAAGAAGAAAGGGCAAAAAAGGAGGCCAAGGACTCAGGCGGCGGAAACCAAAAAGAGTTTATACCAAAGGCATGTGATTTACTGCAAAAGAGCACATCCTACCTTAATTTCTAAGATACTGCTTGTTACTAGTATTCCAATAATATTAACTAATGTTCTAAAAATGAAAAGCAACCACTGAAGTCATGTATTTCTGTTTTTTGTTTAAGATGTGCACCTATGATAATAGGAAGTAAGGATGGCGTGTTGAATTCTCAGCAGCATATACATGTTTGGTATTGAGAAGGTTATTTTGATACACACATAGAATGTTCCTATGTGTGCTGAATAAAACGATGTACTGATTCTACTAAGATTAAATGGATACTGCTCATTTCACGTTTCCAATGTTTATAGAGCACTTGTATTATCATTCCTAGTCAGTTTCTGTTTCCTTCAGAAAAATCACCCCTGCCAAGCACCATGTTTCCGTGAAGTTCGGCTTGTTTCCTCTCTCTCTGTGTAACTATGAAACTCTTGTCTTGCTCCTATACAATAAGATGGCCACAGGCAGGCTCTAGGCTATACCCACATTCAAGGAATATTTAATGAAAGGCTTTCTATTTTCCTGGAGAGACCATTGCAGGTCCCTAACGGCAAAATCAATAGGAAAAAATATTACTCTAATTTGGGAAATTCTAGTTTCTCCAGCCACTGATAAGACAGAAATAATCTGCTCAGTTCAAACAGTGGTTCAAGCAGTGGTGATTTGCAACCAGGCTAGAAATGTGTTAAAGATCTGCCTAGGAAATTAGGGGGGACACCGGAGCTGGTTCTGGACTCAGAAAATTCTGAATCTTTGAGATGAATTAAAAAAAAAAAAACCCAAACCAAGAGGCTTCTTGTCAACTTGTGTACCAGAAAGAGAATATTTGCTACAACTAGCGTTGCAGAAGAAAAGAGGCCAACCTATAGCGAAGTTCCCTCTCACCTTCTACAGCGCACTTGCTGTGGGTAGCAGAGAGGAGTCTGAATGGTGCCTGCTGTTGCGTAGGGACATAACTTTAATTTATTCTAATTTTTAAATTCACCATTGGTCATCTTTTAGTAGGTTATGACATGGTAACAAACAACCCTAAAATCTTAGTGGCTTCAAAAACATAGGGGTTTTGTTTCATTTTGTTTCTCTCCTTGCTCACATTATACATCAGCTGCAAGTGGGCTCCATGGATCTTCTTTATTCTGGAATTCAGGCTAAAAGGTCAGCCTGTTTCTGCAACATGCTGTTCCCTTGGTAGCAGGAAAGGTGAGCGAGCCGGCTGGAGGAAAGACCAGTGCCTCTTAGACCTTTCTTCTGGGACTGGCACCTTTTTACCTCCACTCACATTTCATTGGCCAAAGCACGTCTCCTGGCCAAACTGCTGCCCACAGGGGAGGCAGTGCACTCCCCACCGGGGCTCTGAGCCACGGGACGGGGGCCGACTGAGTGTGGGCAGGGACGGTAAGCACTCAGGAAGGACTGCAAAACCCACTACACGGTCTCAGACCCAGCTGTTTGTCTGGGTCCCGGAAACACTGTGTTCCTCAAAAATCAGACTGGAGTTCATGCCTTTTGACATGTTCTGACCAGTAGCTCTCAAGCCAAGGGCATCAATATTAAGTTGCAATTTTAAAACTAGAAATGGGTTAAGGTCAGTCTTGCCAGGAGTGTGGGCGTGTGGTTTTCCTCAGCCATATTTTCCCCATTACTTATAGTGAATGGGTCTGATGTGGTTCCTACGTTTTCCAAATTTGGACAAGATGGCAAAAATAGGAAAATGTCTATAGGATGTTTTCTGTAGTACTGAGGCTTGGCTTTTTTATGTGGGAAAATGTTACATGGGGGATTTTGAGTGGAAACTATAAAAGAAAAATCCAATTTTGAATGATTTCTGAGCCAACTTTCCCTACTTGTGTGTTTAGATAAAACAAAGAGGAAAGGCAAGCCTGACAATCAGCTGCTTTTTAAAAATTGAGTCTACTTTTTCTTTTCCATGAAGATCAGCTTCAGACATTAATGATTCTGAAATGCAAATCCAGCTCCAGGCAAAAGATGTTCAGTAGATGGTTTGCCTTGAATATTTCCTGCTGGCATCTTCAGGCGTCAGTACCCTCGTCCTGCCCTCTGCCAGCAGAGAGCCCACTACAGTACCCTGTCTGGACCCAGCTGTCTGCCCTGTCTGCCAGCCACAGCTTTCCACACAGCCCCTCCCTAAAGAGCCAGCGATGTCAGAGGGGAGACAAACAAGTAAATGGGAAGTTATCCTGGAGTGCTAACCACGGCAAGGTGGGAACACACAGACAGCTTGTCAAGTGCAAAGGAGGGGAGTATAACTCACTTGTGCAAGATAGGAAAAGTGTTCTTGAGAGCAGGATCTGTAAACTGAGAAATGAGGGATGAGGTGGAGACAGCCAGGTAATGGGCGGGGGAGGGGGAAGCGGAAATTCGTTCTGGGGCTCCGGCAGCAGGCGGAGTGAAATGGTGAAGCATTCCTCCCTCTGCTAGAACACTCCCTAACACCATACACAAAAATAAACTCAAAATGGCTTAAAGACCTAAATGTAAGGCCAGACACTATAAAACTCTTAGAGGAAAACATAGGCAGAACACTCTATGACATAAATCACAGCAAGATCCTTTTTGATCCACCTCCTAGAGAAATGGAAATAAAAACAAAAATAAACAAATGGGACCTAATGAAACTTGAAAGCTTTTGCACAGCAAAGGAAATCATAAACAAGACGAAAAGACAACCCTCAGAATGGGAGAAAATATTTGCAAACGAAGCAACTGACAAAGGATTAATCTCCAAAATATACAAGCAGCTCATGCAGCTCAATATCAAAAAAGAAAACAACCCAATCCAAAAATGGGAAGACCTAAATAGACATTTCTCCAAAGGAGACATACAGATGGCCAACAAACACATGAAAGGATGCTCAACATCACTAATCATTAGAGAAATGCAAATCAAAACTACAATGAAGTATCACCTCACACCAGTCAGAATGGCCATCATCAAAAAATCTACAAACAATAAATGCTGGAGAGGGTCTGGAGAAAAGGGAACCCTCTTGCACTGTTAGGAATGTAAATTGATACAGCCACTATGGAGAACAGTATGGAGGGTCCTTAAAAAACTAAAAATAGAACTACCATACGACCCAGCAATCCCACTCCTGGGCATATACCCTGAGAAAACCGTAATTCAAAAAGAGTCATGTACCAAAATGTTCATTGCAGCTCTATTTACAATAGCCAGGACATGGAAACGACCTAAGTGTCCATCGACAGATGAAATGGATAAAGAAGATGTGGCACATATATACAATGGAATACTACCCAGCCATAAAAAGAAACGAAATTGAGTTATTTGTAGTGAGGTGGATGGACCTAGAGACTGTCATGCAGAGTGAAGTAAGTCAGAAAGAGAAAAACAAATACCGTATGCTAACACATATATTTGGAATCTAAAAAAAAAGGTTCTGAAGAACCTAGAGGCAGGACAGGAATAAAGACGCAAACATACAGAATGGACTTGAGGACACGGGGAGGGGGAAGGGTAAGCTGGGACAAAGTGAGAGAGTGGCATGGACATATATACACTACCAAACGTAAAATAGATAGCTAGTGGGAA
Organism: Tursiops truncatus; assembly: GCF_011762595.2. Classification (NCBI taxonomy): domain Eukaryota; kingdom Metazoa; phylum Chordata; class Mammalia; order Artiodactyla; family Delphinidae; genus Tursiops; species Tursiops truncatus. The sequence goes on along the minus strand of NC_047040.1, from coordinate 80,398,894 downwards.
GCAGCCGCATGGCACAGGGAGGTCAGCTCGGTGCTTTGTGACCACCTAGAGGGGTGGGAGGGAGGGAGACCCAAGAGGGAAGAGATATGGTAACATATGTATATGTATAACTGATTCACTTTGTTATAAAGCAGAAACTAACACACCATTGGAAAGCAATTATACTCCAATAAAGATGTTAAAAAAAAAATAAAAGAAAGAAATAAAAGTTTTCAAAAAATGGTGAAGCGCCTTTAGTTCGCTCGCCGCAGCATGGTCCCCGCCCACCACAGGTCTGTGCTGAGCTTTTGCGCTGCTTGAGGGATCTTAGTTCCCTGACCAGGGATGAACCCCGGCCCCCAGCAGCGGAAGCACAAAGTCCTAACCACTGGACCACCAGGGAAGTCCCTGTGCTGAACTTTTTATATTGGTGAATGAGTCCCTGTCATAGTCTCTAAAAAACCCATCTCAGCTCTAGTTTTAGTGTTTTGTAAAAAACACTTGTAAACTTTCATAATTTATTTTTATCTTGAAAAAATAATTTAACCAAAAAGTTCTTTTGGAAAAGATAAGAAGATACCCATTCAGCTACCACCCAGAATTAACAAATATTATGTCACATTTTATCTGATCTTTTAAGAAATAAACTATTATCAATAAAGTTGAAGTCTCCTATAAACCTTTCCCTGGTCACATTTCTCTTTATTTCTCTCTTCAGAGTTAACTGCTATCATGAATTTTGTGATCCTACTCCTTGTTTTTATATGTTTTCTAAATATAGATTAATAAACGACATACATAGATTGTTTTATGTGTATGTAAGTTTTATGTAAATGATTTACTGGACTATAAATAATCTTTTGCAACTTGAATGTTTCTCAACATTATGTTTTCAAGATTACTTCTATACAAATGAAGTCCATCATGTAAATATACCAAAATTAATTTGGTCATAACACTGCTACAAGCATATAGGTTGGCTTTGATTTTTTGCTCTTACTAGGAGGACTGCAGTAAAAGCCTTTGTGTGAGGTTTATTTATCTATTTATTCATGTTTACACATTTCACTAAGGTATTACCTGGAAATGCAGATGCCGGGTCATTGAAAACATATGTTTTAAATTTTGCTAGACATTAATATCTCTTACAATAAATTATCAGTCTCTAGTTATTTTCTTCTTAAAGTCTTGGTGAGGATACTTTCTCTTGATACTCAGTGATTGTTTAAAGTCCCATGTTAATTTAATTTAACTTGCAAATTCTGTTTAATTTGCAGATTCTCAAGTGAGGGAAGATCTTTGCAGATATACTCTGTTAAATGATTGGATACGTTCCTCCTCACCCCCCTTCCCTCTGGTTTTCTCGAATTCATTTCTCATATCTGCAGATCCAACACTCTCTCCTCTTCACACTCAATCTGGATGACTTCACTTGTTTTTTCACGGAAAAAAATAGAAATAATTAGAAGAGGACAACTTGGTAAACCATCTCCAGTTTTACTAACATCCCACTGTTTGTATATTCTACCTGCCTTTACTCTAGTCACACAGGGAAGATACCCCTGCTGGTGCCTCCACTTGGAACCAAGATTCCAGCCCTTGTCATGTCTTCCGGTCCATTGTTCCTCCAGTTTTCTCCTTATCTGTTATAGCAAGGGTCAGCACACTTTTCCTGCAAAGGGCCAAATAGTAGGTATTTTAGGCTTTATGGGTCTAATGATATTTGTCACTGTGTTCCAACTGAAACTTTATAAAGGTGGGCAGAAGTCCAATCAGGCTGGCCACAACAGCTTACCCATTCCTGTCTTATATCATCAATACATTCCCCAGCTCGACTGAAGTTTATCCCCCCAGCATTCAGTGGTGGTGCTGTAATGCCACCCATCTTAACAAATGCTCTTCCTACTATGAAACTTGTCCTCATTTCTCCTCTGACTTAAAATGCAATGAGAATCTGCATAGTAAAAAGGAAAGTGCATTTTTAATTTTGTTCATCTCACTAAAGCTTTCCCCTAACCTTCACATTGGCTTCCTACCTCATTTTCAACTCTTTCCTCAGGAGGAGGTCACCTCCTCAGGCCTTTTTAGACCCCACCTCTTCTAATTCAGATTTAATTTTCTTCATAGCACTTGATGTCGAGTAGCAACACTTGTTTATTATTTATTTTATTTCCCACTTTGCAGGTGAGCTCCTTGAGGGCCAGTTGTTTACCCAGTGCTGAGAACAGTCTGGCATATAGTATCTACTCAGTAAACATTGGCTGAGTGAATGAATGATTTTGCCCTTGAAGGATGGAAGGATTCTATGCATAGCTCCAAGACCAGTTCCTCATACCCCACACATTTCCATCCAGTGTGGCTCAGCTGGACTGTGGCAAGGTGTTCTGTCACCCTGAACATCCGGAATACATGAAACCCTACCACTCCCAGCAGGCAATGCTCTTATTGCCCTTATCCATTCATACCCTGCCAACATCACCATCGTTCAATACGAGCCCTTTCTCCCTCCCACCACCTTTGTGGTATGGAGACAGTTCCCCGTATCTCTGGCTGACTCAGCCTTTACCTACTGGGCCAGGGACAACAGGGAGGGCGGTAGAAGGGTTGCCAGGTTTGCTCTCTTTCTAGAGGTGAAGAATTAGAAGACCACAAAACGTGTTTCTCAATCCAATTCCACCATCCTCGTAGTTCATGGAAATTCCTCCTAGATTTTGGCAATAGCTTGACTATCAGTACTAGCTCTGGCCAGTGTAAAAAATTTACATCTATTTCTGGGTTTTCTGAGATTTTACTGGAAAGTTGGGAGAGAATTGCATTGGAAGGGTCTTCAGACCACATTCTGTTGTCAAATGGAACTTCCTTTCTCCCTTTATTTTAAAACGTGTCGCCCCAGCCAATGAATATATTTTTGCCTTCCTCCCCAGCCCTCTCATATCTGGAAACTACAATGCAAAGGTAATGATTCATTAGGCAGAGTTTGTAATTTTCATTAAAGTGTGTGTTTACTCATTTCTTGAAAGCTACTTTCAGAAGTTTGAGGTTTACACTAAAAGGAAGTTAGTTCTGAAGCTCTTTTTTTATGCTTCTAGATTTGAACTGAACACACATGGTGAGAATGTGAAGTGACAGGCAGCCCCTTCTGGGGAGACAGGCTGTGTTTCTGCCTGTTTGTCCTTCCTCACCCCTACCCCCAGCTATGAATATAGCAGCTCTGTCCTATAAATATATATGACGAGCAGAGACGCGGCTGTTCCAGGGCTCAAGACTGAGGGTTTCTCCAGCCACGGATGCGTTTCTGCAGCTGGGGGACCCAGCTGAGGGCGGGGGCAGCTCATTCGAGGGGAACAAGTTCTCCAGCTGCAATGGGTTTGGAATGTAGACGTGGGATCTGTCAAAGGAGCTTCTCTGTTCTCCATGCTGACAGCTTGTGCTCGCTCCATGACACGTGCGCTGCAGAAACATGACCTGGAACTGATGTGTCCTGGCAGAAACAAGCTGGGAGCTTTCAGCCTCTTTCTGTCTGCCTTTCTCTCTCCTCCTGGATGGCACTGAACTGTTGAAGGGGTGGAGGGGGCATGTAACTGTCAGAAGAGGGTTCCCAGCCCCACCATCAAAGCCCGCTCCATAGCCCACTAAACCCACGTGGAGGCCGTTCCCCGATTCTTCGAAGACGATGCTGTCATCTGCATGTGGGAATTTACTAAACATCCTAAAAACTCTGGGATAGGATACCTGCAAAATAGCGACTGAAAGAATGGAAAAAACAAAACCAACTTTGTAGACACAAGCAAATGTGACCACTAAGTTAACAAGAAAGTAATACAGATATATCCAATTAATCTTGATGTTGGAAGATTGAGTCTATTATCATCAGGCTCGATTGCCTATCTAATGAAATCCAACTCTTTCTGTACAGCTTTAAATCTTCTTTCGGGGAGTGAGGAGGAATGTAATTTAGCTTTTGAAAATCCTACCCAGGTCATCAAGCATTATAGTCATCAATTCACTCAGCAAATATTTAAAGAGTATTTACTCTGGGGACGCAACGGTGTAGAGGAAAAGATGATTCCCAAGGGGGCTTGTCTTTATCAGAGGCAGAGACTGATAAAAACAGATACAGAAATAAAGTATCTGATAGGTATATGAAGTATAAGTATATAAATATATGAAGGAATCCAGTGAGGGGCTGAGAAAGAGAATATGAATGAGGGGAAAGAACGTCTTAAGTGGACGTGGACATTTAAGGTGAAATTCAAAGGATGCAAATGAGATAGTCCTTTGAGGATAGTCAGGTGAGGAATGGGGAAGAGCATCCAGGTAAAAGGAAGAGTATATTCAAAGGTCCTGCCATAGGAAAGAGCATGATTTATTTCAAGGAACTGACAGAAAACCAGTGTGGCAGAAGTTTGGAAGGGTGAGAGGGGTTAAGGGGGCTGGAAAGACAACCAAGGGCAGAATCCCCTTTACATAAAGTTAGCTGTTAAACCCTCTGTGTTCTCATGCATTTTTGCATTCATGTTGCTATGGCAAATATTTGATTCTGCTTTTTGATTATAGTTAATTATTTAAAATTCAGTCCTCTTTACTTGATTGTGAAGTCCTTGGGGGCAAAACCATGTCCGATTCTGACATGGCCATTTCTATGAATCCTACAGCATCCAATACCTAGTACCTTGCAAATTTGTAAAGCAGGAGAAAATAATAGTGGCTCACAGGGTTGTTGTGAGGATTAAATGAGATAATACATTGAAATAACGATGGTATAACTAACATTTATTTTACCTTGTTTTACCGTTGAAGTAACTGGCTTAAGGTCACACAAATAGTAACTGGTATAGCCAGGACACAAGCCAAGCCCCACGTGCTTAGCCACCATGTTATTCTGTCTTAGTTAACTGCTCTACCCGTAGGAAGCGCTCAGTAATTTGTGACTATTATTATCACTTAACAAAAGGGTGTTGGATCAAAACCGAACGAATGATTTGGCAGAAACTGTAGATTATCTGTAAAAGCCTTTGTATCTAGGGATAATTCTATTCATCATTCTGCTATTAGTTTGCTATTTAATCTGCTGTTTTCTTTTTCTGTATGAGTGGCTGTGACTATATGATTAAAAATCACCAGATCAGGAAAATGAATTTACTGTCTTCGGTAGACGTAAAACCACATCAGATTAACTGCAAGACTAATTCAACTACGCACAAGTTAGATATTAAGATAGATGAAAAGAATCCAATTTGACCAAAAAATGATCTTGAGACTGCATAGATCAAACTAATTTTCTTCCTTTGTGCAATTCAGTTCAATTCAAACCTTCAAATATACAGTGCAAGGCACTGCAGAGGACAACAAGAAAAATAAGCACCCTCCCTTGTTGCCAAGGAGTTTGTAATCAAGTGTGAGTATCTTGGGGTTGGGGGTGGAGGGAATAAGGTGTCTATACAAATAGCCCTAACGTAAGATTTGTTTCATGAGGTTTCAATGAATCCTGAGATTCCCAGGAGGAATGGATTGTTTCTCCAATGAGGAAATTATGGAGAGGAGGAAAGTTGTTGAAAGACTGGAGATGGGCAAGTGTGATTCTGGTTCTCAAAATGAAGAAGATGAGGCATTTTCCTCACTACAGTTTCATGGAAATTTTATGATTCTAGGTAAGATTCTAGGATTACTTATTAATAGGATGGTAGGGAGAGCTTATACATAGGAGGAATCTGGTGATTACTAAATATCATTGAAGAGGTCATGTCAAATGAATCTTTTCTTTTTTCCCCCAGGGTGTCATGGTTATTAAATTGGTACAAGTGAGAAATGTGATACATATAGAGCAGCTGAATTTCAGGATAGCCCTGGAGACAAAACAGAAGAGAAATGAGGTACATTTAAATTGATGAATTGAACAATTGTATTCAAAGGATGCTGATTCATAGATAGATGTTACCCTGAAGGACACTCTTTAGTGTCTTTTCATAAGTCTCTAACTTTAACACTGTTTGATTCATATTTAACCAGAAACTTGGATAAAGATATAGAAGACACATTCATTAATCTTCAGATGAACTGGAGCTGGGAAGGATGGCAAACAAACATTGAAATCAAGATCTAGAAAGATCTTCATTAGGTTGAAATGATAGCTCAGATATACTAAGATAAAGCTCAGTAGTTTTGATCTTGATCCAAAAAGTCAACAGCACATGAAAAAGATTGTAGAGATGTGACTTAGCAGCAGTAAAACAAGCTTCTGGTTTTAATTAGTTGACTGTGATGGGTCAACGGTGTTACATGATCCCTGAAACCATCACTACCATCTCCACCACCACCACTGCTGCCTCAACCACTGCCACCACCATCATCACCACCACTGCCTCAACCACCGTCACCACTGTCAGCATCACCATCATTACAACAACAGCTTAATGAGGTCTTAGGCTGCATTCACGGAAAGACTGTGTCTTGGAGGTGGGGGAGGGTAGTTCCTCCAATCACATCACACCTAGATCAATGTGTACAGTGTGGTGTGCCACATGCACAGCCTGAAGAATGTTCAGGGGAGGGCAATGAAATGGGAGATGAAACCCCAAAATGTGTTATGTTCAGAAGATGTAAAGGCCCTGGACTGGTTAGCCTGGAGTAGAGATGACAGAGCAAGAAGGTGATAAAAGTTTCTAAATGGTCCAAGAACTGTCATATGGAAAAACAATTTAACTTCTTTTGTAGAACTTCAAAAGCCAAAACGAGAACCAGTAACATCAATTATAGGAATACGGACTTCAGTTTATTAAAAAAAATGGTCCCATAGCTGAAGTTGTTTAAAAATGGAAAGCATGGCTCCTGCTACAGTGTTTCCTAATGCCAGGTGCTCAAGTACAGGCTGATCACTCTTTGGGGGCTTGGGCTAGGGTTCAAGCAGCTGACAGGTAGTCTGAGTTTGGCAATTTTAATTCCTAACCTAACCTCACTGAGCAGGGTGGGAATCTAGGGGCTCGGAGGGGAGACTGCTGAGGGAATCTCCTAATTGGATGGTGGGGCCATCAGACGAGGCAGCTGAAGAAAGGCAGTGGGATGATAATCTGGAGGTGGGTGTAAGGAATTTGCTGAGCCCGGCTGCGGGCCTGGAGGTGGGAGGAATGGAGAAGTAGAGACATCCCCACAGTTTATGGGGGATAAAGAGAAAGGCATGTTTTAGTAGAAGATATATATGGACAAAAGTTTGATCACACAGGAGACTGTTGACAATAGAATGGAGGTTCAGGAAGTAGCGGAGGGAGGGTGGAGGGATCTGCAGTGTGGGTGTTGTGGACAGTTTTAGGGTCCTGGAGCAGGTGGAGCGCCTGAGACAGTAATCAGACAGAATGAGAATTAAGAAAGCAGGGGTTGACCAAAGACATAGAAAACAAACTATGGTTACCAAAGGGGAAAGGGGTGAGGGGAGGGATAAATTAGAAGTTTGGGATTAACCTATACACACTACTATATATAAAATAGAAAACCAACGGGAACTCTACTCAATATTCTCTATAAGGGAATAGAATGTGAAAAAGAATATATATGTATAAACTGAATCACTTTGCTGTACACCTGAAGTTAACACAACATTGTAAATCAACTATACTTCAATTTAAAAAAGTTATAATTCTGAAGGAGGAATGGGGAGCTATTGTTTAATGGGTACAAAGTTTCAGTTTTGCAAGATGGAAAGAGTTCTAGAAGTGAATAGTAGTGATGGTTGCATAACAATATAAATGTACTCAACGCCACTGAACTGGACACTTAAAATGATTACGATGCTAAATTTGATGTTACGTATATTTCACCACAATTTTAAAAATAAAAAATATAAAATAATTCCTAAAACAACAAAAAAGGAAAGAAAGGAGGGGTTGGAAGGCCAGTTTGAGTACCATGTAGGCGAGAAGAGGAGTGTTGAGAGAAGGACTCAATTAACAGGGATGTTTCTAGGACCCGGTCCTCCTTGCTCCCTGACTCTCACTCCTTCCCCTCCCCCATCCCCCATCCCCCCACCTCCTCCCCTCTGTTTCTGTGTACCAGGACGGTGGGGCTCACTTTGCATCAGTTTGCACAGCGCTCTGAACCCTTGTGCTGTGTAAATTCTGGAACAGAAAGCTGGCTTCAGAGGCCTCCCTTCCCTCTCTTACAGCAGCGGTCCCCAACCTTTTGGCACCAGGGACTGGTTTCATGGAAGACAATTTTTCCACGGACGGGGGCAGGGGATGGTTTTGGGATGATTCAAGCGCATTATATTTACTGTGCACTTTATTTCTATTACTATTACATTGTAATATATAATGAAAGAATTATAGAACTCACCATAATGCTGACAAGAGGCGGAGCTCGGGCAGTAATGCGAGCGATGGGGAGCGGCTG